>NC_086454.1:176786433-177133672 GCF_028390025.1 Pseudophryne corroboree | reverse complement strand
CTACCGAAGTGGGGCTTGAGGGCTTAGAATGAAAACGATTAAAGGATGAGAGGATGAAGGAGAGAAACATGAAAGGCATTTGGTATGCGTAGATGAGAAGGTAATCCCAACTTGCAGACCACAGGATTCAGGTTTGTAGCACAGGGTAAGGACCGATGAACCTTGGGGCAAACTTCATGGTGGGTACCTTTAGCCGGAGGTTACGTGTGGAGAGCCATACCCTGTCACCAACCTTGTATTGAGGAGCGGCTTGCCGTTTCTTGTCCGCGAAGAACTTGTATCGGACAGAAACCTTTTTAAGACTAGCATGAACCTTACTCCAAATTTGTCTGAAGTGTAGTAGAGTGGAAGTTACAGCTGGGACCTCTCCTGTTAGAAGAATTGGTAATTCCGGAACTTGTGGGTGGAAGCCATAGTTGATGAAGAACGGAGATTCGCCAGTGGAAGAATGAAATGAATGGTTATGTGCAAACTCTGCCCAAGGCAATAACTCTACCCAGTGTCCTGTGAAGGGGAGAGATACAGGCGGAGGAAAGTCTCCAAGTCTTGATTGACTCGTTCCGTTTGTCCATTAGTTTGGGGGTGATAAGCGGATGAAAACTTAAGTTTAATTTGTAAGGCCGAGCAGAGAGCTTTCCAAATCCTTGCGGTGAACTGTACCCCTCGATCAGAGACTATTTCTTGAGGTAACCCATGCAACCGAAAATGTTCTCGTACAATTATTAGAGCTAATTTAGGAGCTGTCGGCAGACCAGTCAATGGAACCAAGTGCGCCATCTTCGAAAAACGGTCGACGATCACCCAGACAGTGTTGAAACCTTTGGAACAGGGCAAGTCGGTGACGAAGTCCATGGAAATGTGAGTCCAGGGTTTCATAGTAATGGACAGAGGACGAAGTAACCCAGCAGGAGGTAGGCGAGGAGATTTATGCTGTGTACACTGTGGACAAGAATTAACGTAATCCTGTACATCCTTCCTCAAGGAATCCCACCAGTAGGATCTTTGCAGAAACTTGTACATCTTCTGGGCGCCGGGATGACCAGAAAACTTGGATATATGGGCCCACTGTAGTATCCTCGACCGGAATTTAGCTGGTACGGACATTCTTCCAGGGGGAGGACGTGGAGTAGTCGAGGCAGCGGAGACAGAATTGGATTCAGAATTAAACTCCACTCAAAAGAATCCTCTTCATCTATGGGAGTTTGTGAACGGGACAGTGCATCCGTTTTAGTATTGAAAGTCACGGCTCGGTACTTGATAACAAAAGAGAATTGAGTGAAGAAGAGTGCCCATCTAGCTTGGCGAGGATTCAAGCACTGTGCGGTTTTGATGTACAACAAATTTTTGTGATCAGTGTAAATGGTAATCACATGTTTGGCCCCTTCTAAGAGATATCTACACTCTTCCAAGGCAGATTTAATTGCCAAGAGTTCCTGGTCTCCAATAGTGTAATTTCGTTCAGCCGGAGAGAATTTACGAGAGTGGAAACAACACGGATGTAATCTCTTATCTGAGGAGTACTGAGAAAGAACGGCCCCAACTCCTACCGAGGATGCGTCAACTTCTAGGAAGAAAGGTTCCTCGAAATTTGGTTGTTGGAGTACTGGAGCGGACATAAACGCAAGTGGGAAAAAGCCTCTATGGCTTCGAGAGGCCACAAACCCGGGTTGGAACCCTTTCTCGTCAAGGCGGTAATGGGTGCAACAATGGTGGAGAAACTTCTAATGAACTTTCTGTAATAGTTCGCAAATCCCAGGAATCTTTGTATTGCTTTCAAGGAGAGTGGCTGTGCCCAGTCCTGAATGGCGGAAAGTTTCTCCTGGTCCATGCGAAGCTCCATTCCCGAGATAATATAACCGAGGAACGGTATTGATGTTACTTCGAAGGTACACTTGGATATCTTGGCATAGAGATGATTCTCACGTAGACGGCGAAGTACCTCTTTGACCTGTATCCTGTGTTCAGCAAGGTCTATGGAAAAAATCAGTATGTCATCCAAATATACCACGACACTTAGGTATAACATTTCGCGGAAGATGTCGTTGACGAATCCCTGGAAGACAGCAGGAGCATTGCTAAGACCGAACGGCATCACCAGATACTCATAAAGCCCATCCCGGGTATTGAAGGCGGTCTTCCATTCATCTCCCTCTCTGATGCGTATAAGGTTATAGGCCCCCCTCAAATCGAGCTTGGAAAAAACGTGGGCACCAGGAACTCTATCAAATAACTCTGTGATTAGAGGCAAGGGGTATTTATTTTTGATGGTAATATCATTCAGGCCGCGGTAGTCGATACATGGTCTTAACCCCCCCGTCCTTCTTTTTCACGAAGAAGAAGCCCGCTCCAGCCGGGGAGATAGAGGGGCGAATGAATCCCTTGTGAAGATTGGACTTGATATAGTCTGACATAGCTTGTGTCTCTGGAAGGGACAGAGGATAAATGCGACCCGGGGCGGCATTTTCCCTGGGATGAGGTCAATGGGGCAGTTCCAAGACCTATGGGGTGGTAACTGGTGAGCCGCCTGTTCCGAGAACACATCCTTGAACTCTTGGTACGCCTCGGGGATAAGTTCTTCCTCCGCCTTAGTAGAAACACGAAGCGGACAGACAGGGGTGAGACAGCATGACAAAAAGAACTCCAAGACCGAATCTGTGCGGTCTTCCAATCGATATGGGGATTGTGAATTTTGAGCCAAGGCATTCCGAGAACCAGATCGTGATGCATTTCCGGAATCACCAAGAACTCCAAATATTCTTGATGTAGAGCCCCGACCTGTAATTTAACTGGAACCGTGCGCTCTGTTATGATACCCTTGGATATCCTAGTACCATTGATAGCTGTCAAGGAAATAGACCGTTCGATGGACCGTACTTCCAAATTCAGGCTTTGGACACAGAGAGAAGAAACGAAATTCCCCGCAGCCCCGGAGTCCAACAGGGCTTCAAAAGACTTGGAAGTAACGTTGGTGGTTAACGTTACAGGAAGCAAACAGTCCGAAGTCGGAAAAGATTTGGTCGTAACCCCCAACTTGACTCCTCCGGAAAAAGCTAGGCCTGCCCGTTTCCCGGACGGGATTTGCAGGACTTGATGAAGTGACCCGCAGCTCCGCAGTACAGACAGAGTTTACCTTCATGACGACGCTGTCGCTCCTCCGGGGACAATCGGGATCGGTTAATCTGCATGGGTTCGTCCGGACTTGGGACCACCGCTTGCCTTGCAGGGGGAAGCCGGAATCTAGAACGATCCGATCGACTACGTTCACCTCCACGTTCTTGCATCCGGAGATCTACCTTGACACAGAGAGAGATCAATTCCTCTAAAGAATCCGGAAGCTCCCGAGTGACCAACTCATCCTTCAGGCGATCAGAGAGACCGTTCCAGAAAGCAGCTCTCAGAGCCTCATTATTCCAGCGAAGTTCAGAGGCAATGGTTTGAAAATGAACCACATACTGACCCACGGATCGGGAGCCTTGACGGATGCGGAGCAAGTCTGAAGAGGCCGAAGTCATCCTGCCGGGCTCGTCAAAAATTTGTCGAAAAGACGTGATGAATTCGGAGTAATTGGAAACCAGTGAATCAGAACGTTCCCATAATGGAGACACCCAATCCAAGGCAGATCCTTCCAGCAGAGAAATAATATATGCCACCTTGGACCGGTCTGTAGGAAGGTTATGTGCAAGTAGCTCGAAATGTACCTCGCATTGGTTTAAAAAACCACGACAATTTTTAGGATTCCCATTATAATGGGGCGGAGTAGGCAGCTGAAGGCGCGGAGTGGCACCGGCCGATGGCTGAACATTGCTGGAAGCGGCAACTGGTGCGGCTACTGGAACTGGTGCTGGAATTACCGAGGCTAGGGACACCTGAATCTGATCAAGACGCCCGGACAACTCCTGGAGGTACTGCATCACCTGACCTTGTGCCGCTTCCTGACTTTGTACTCGGGAAGCCAGATTCTGGATGGCACTTGAGTCCGTGTTCCGATCCCCCGGGTCCATGAGGCCTGAGTATACTATCACTGACCTGGTTTGGGAGCGTTGTGGACTCGGGGTTTCTTCCGGTGACCGGGAAGAGGAACCGCAACTGGGCCGCAGCAGAGATGGCCGAATGTAAGTTTTCCTCATGCAGGATCAGGTCGGCAGACAGGAGGAACGCGTGGACGCTGAATGTCTCCTGAAACACAGAACTTGAAAGGTGCTGATGAATCAGTGAGGAATACCAGGTGCTGGAGGCACAAACTGCGCTAAAGTGCACTGGGGTTTGGAGAGACTGAAGTGCTTGTAGGCGCTGAAGTGCTTGGAGGCACTGAGGTGCGGGGAGGCGCTGAAGTGCTTGGAGGTGCTGAAGCGCTTGGAGGCACTGAGGTGCTTGGAGGCACTGAGGTGCTTGGAGGCGCTTGGAGACACTGAGGTGCTTGGAGGCGCTAAGGCGCTTGGAGGCACTGAGGTGCTTGGAGGTGCTGAGGTGCTTGGAGGCGCTGAGGTGCTTGGAGGCGCTGAGGCGCTTGGAGGCACGGAGATGCTTGGAGGCACAGAGGTGCTTGAAGGCACGGAGGTGCTTGGAGGCACGGAGATGCTTGGAGGCACGGAATTGCTTGGAAACTACAGGAATGCGGGAGCACTGGAGATCACAACTTCTGTAGGCAGAATTAGAGATGAGCGCCTGAAATTTTTCGGGTTTTGTGTTTTGGTTTTGGGTTCGGTTCCGCGGCCGTGTTTTGGGTTCGAACGCGTTTTGGCAAAACCTCACCGAATTTTTTTTGTCGGATTCGGGTGTGTTTTGGATTCGGGTGTTTTTTTCAAAAAACACTAAAAAACAGCTTAAATCATAGAATTTGGGGGTCATTTTGATCCCAAAGTATTATTAACCTCAAAAACCATAATTTACACTAATTTTCAGTCTATTCTGAATACCTCACACCTCACAATATTATTTTTAGTCCTAAAATTTGCACCGAGGTCGCTGTGTGAGTAAGATAAGCGACCCTAGTGGCCGACACAAACACCGGGCCCATCTAGGAGTGGCACTGCAGTGTCACGCAGGATGTCCCTTCCAAAAAACCCTCCCCAAACAGCACATGACGCAAAGAAAAAAAGAGGCGCAATGAGGTAGCTGTGTGAGTAAGATTAGCGACCCTAGTGGCCGACACAAACACCGGGCCCATCTAGGAGTGGCACTGCAGTGTCACGCAGGATGTCCCTTCCAAAAAACCCTCCCCAAACAGCACATGACGCAAAGAAAAAAAGAGGCGCAATGAGGTAGCTGACTGTGTGAGTAAGATTAGCGACCCTAGTGGCCGACACAAACACCGGGCCCATTTAGGAGTGGCACTGCAGTGTCACGCAGGATGTCCCTTCGTAAAAACCCTCCCCAATCAGCACATGATGCAAAGAAAAAGGTTAGGTGGTATACAATTATGGACGGACTGCCTGCCGAGTGCAGACACAGAGGTAGCCACAGCCGTGAACTACCGTACTGTACTGTGTCTGCTGCTAATATAGACTGGTTGATAAAGAGATGTCGTAGTAGTATGTATGTATAAAGAAGAAAAAAAAACCACGGTTAGGTGGTATACAATTATGGACGGACTGCCTGCCGAGTGCAGACACAGAGGTAGCCACAGCCGTGAACTACCGTACTGTGTCTGCTGCGACTGGATGATAAATGATATAAAAAATATATATATATCACTACTGCAGCCGGACAGGTATATATTATATATTATATAATGACGGACCTGCTGGACACTGTCTGTCAGCAGAATGAGTTTTATTTTTATAGAATAAAAAAAACAACAACACACAAGTGAAGTCACACGACGAGTGTTTAACTTTTTCAGGCAATCACAATATAAGTATACTACAGGTTGAGTATCCCTTATCCAAAATGCTTGGGACCAGAGGAATTTTGGATATCGGATTTTTCCGTATTTTGGAATAATTGCATACCATAATGAGATATCATGGTGATGGGACCTAAATATAAGCACAGAAAGCATTTATGTTTCATATACACCTTATACACACAGCCTGAAGGTCATTTTAGACAATATTTTTTATAACTTTGTGCATTAAACAAAGTGTGTGTACATTCACACAATTCATTTATGTTTCATATACACCTTATACACACAGCCTGAAGGTCATTTAATACAATATTTTTAATAACTTTGTGTATTAAACAAAGTTTGTGTACATTGAGCCATCAAAAAACAATGGTTACACTATCTCACTCTCACTCAAAAAAGTCCGTATTTCGGAATATTCCGTATTTCGGAATATTTGGATATGGGATACTCAACCTGTACTAACTATACTGGTGGTCAGTGTGGTCAGGTCACTGGTCAGTCACACTGGCAGTGGCACTCCTGCAGCAAAAGTGTGCACTGTTTAATTTTAATATAATATTATGTACTCCTGGCTCCTGCTATAACCTATAACTGGCACTGCAGTGCTCCCCAGTCTCCCCCACAATTATAAGCTGTGTGAGCTGAGCAGTCAGACAGATATATAATATATATAGATGATGCAGCACACTGGGCTGAGCCTGAGCAGTGCACACAGATATGGTATGTGACTGAGTCACTGTGTGTATCGCTTTTTTCAGGCAGAGAACGGATATATTAAATAAACTGCACTGTCTGGTGGTCACTCACTATATAATATTATGTACTCCTGGCTCCTGCTATAACCTATAACTGGCACTGCAGTGCTCCCCAGTCTCCCCCACAATTATAAGCTGTGTGAGCTGAGCAGTCAGACAGATATATAATATATATAGATGATGCAGCACACTGGGCTGAGCCTGAGCAGTGCACACAGATATGGTATGTGACTGAGTCACTGTGTGTATCGCTTTTTTCAGGCAGAGAACGGATATATTAAATAAACTGCACTGTCTGGTGGTCACTCACTAGTAAACTCTCTGCACTCTCTACACTTCTACAGTACTCCTCCTAGTCCTAAGGTCCAGTAAATCTCTCTCTCTTATAATCTAAATGGAGAGGACGCCAGCCACGTCCTCTCACTATCAATCTCAATGCACGTGTGAAAATGGCGGCGACGCGCGGCTCCTTATATAGAATCCGAGTCTCGCGAGAATCCGACAGCGTCATGATGACGTTCGGGCGCGCTCGGGTTAACCGAGCAAGGCGGGAGGATCCGAGTCTGCTCGGACCCGTGAAAAAAACCATGAAGTTCGGGCGGGTTCGGATTCAGAGAAACCGAACCCGCTCATCTCTAGGCAAAATAGATGATACTCAGGCACTGATGCAGTGCCTGACGCCTGAATTTATACTTCCCACCACGATCTGGTTGGTGGGAAGTGCCTGATGACGTCACCCGCCCAGACGCCGGGCCGAGTGACGGAAGCCGGGAGCCGCCAGCGAGGACGGCCGCAGGGAGGACCAGCGCGCCCGGAGAGGTAAGTAAGGCGGACGGGGCGGCGGCGTGACAGATAATTATATATATATATATATATAATTATATTCAAACGTAGTGACCGGCACTCATTCCAAAGTGAGCAGTGTGCCCCAGTGCCTTCCAAAAAGTGAATACAAGGAGTTCAAAGGAGCAGGCGGCACTCAAAGGGTCTAAACAATGTGAAAAGCAGTCACTGCGGACACAGCGTGCGTTCTGACGTTTCGGAGGTTTAACTCCTTTATCAAAGAACGTTCTAAAAAAGACATCAGTGAACTCGAAAGTGTTCAAAGGTGAGCTACTAAACTGATTAAAGGCCTAGAAGGACTGGACTATAAGGAAAGACTTACTAGGCTGAATATGTATACACTAGAAAAGAGGCGCCTAAGAGGAGATATTATTAATATCTTCAAATATGTAAACTTTGGGACATCACAAAGAGTTATCAGAGGAATTATTTATTAAAAGAACACAGTTTAGGACACGAGGGCACTCGCTGCGACTGGAGGAGAGAAAGTTCTGAACGCAACGGAGGAAAGGGTTCTTCACTGTTAGGGCAATTAGGGATGTGGAATTCCCTGTCAGGGAAGGTGGTAATAACGGACTCTGTAATTGGATTTAAAAAAGGAATGGATACATTTCTGAATTAAAAAGCTATCCAAGGTTATAATACTTAAAATATCAACGTGGTTAATCCGGGGGTAACATGAGTTATAGTCGCTAACTAGTCATAAAACATTATTCAGCAAGTATGTAGAATCATCACAACTTAAAACAGGTTGAACACGATGGGCAATTTGCCTCTATTCAACCTCAAATACTATGTTACTATGATAAAGGAATTAGACCTCCGAAACGTCAGAACGCAAGCTGTGTCCGCAGTGACTGCTTTTCACATTATTTAGACCCTTTGAAGCCGCCTGCTCCCTTGAACTCCGCATATATATATATATATATATATATATATATAGTAACATAGTATCTGAGGTTGAAAAAAGACAATTGTACATCGAATTCAACCTATTTGTGGTCTCCTATGCATGATGATTTGGCTAAAATTTCTGACTGATGCTGCTGTCAGCCGTTGCATTTTATCCCTATTTATAGTAACTATAATGCATGACTATGCACCATACCCCTGGATATCCTTATCCATTAGGAATTTATCTAACCCATTCTTAAAGGTGTTGACAGATTCCGCCATTACAACTCCCTCAGGCAGGGAATTCCAAACACGTATTGTCCTTACCGTGAAAAAGCCTTTACGCCGTATTGTGCGGAATCTCCTCTCCTCTAACCTGAGCGAGTGTCCACGAGTCCTCTGTGTTGATCTAACCAAAAACAGGTCCTGCGCAAGCTCTTTGTATTGTCCCCTTATATATTTGTAGATGTTGATCATATCCCCTCTTAGTCTCCGCTTTTCCAATGTAAACATGCCTAGTCTTTCAAGCCTTTCCTTGTATTCCATCGTCTCCATGCCCTTAATTAGTTTGGTCGCCCTCCTCTGAACCTTTTCTAGCTCCAGGATATGATAGATAGATAGATAGATAGATAGATAGATAGATAGATAGATAGATAGATAGATAGATAGATAGATAGATGGATGGATGGATGGATGGATGGATGGATGGATGGATGGATGGATGGATGGATGGATGGATGGATAGATAGATAGATAGATAGATAGATAGATAGATAGATAGATAGATAGATAGATAGATAGATAGATAGATAGATAGATAGATAGATATGGGGGTAATTCCAAGTTGATCGCAGCAGGATTTTTGTTAGCAATTGGGCAAAACCATGTGCACTGCAGGGGAGGCAGATATAACATGTGCAGAGAGAGTTAAATTTGGGTGTGGTGAGTTCAATCTGCAATCTAAATTGCAGTGTAAAAATAAAGCAGCCAGTATTTACCCTGCACAGAAATAAAATAACCCACCCAAATCTAACTCTTTCTGCACATGTTATATCTGCCTCCCCTGCAGTGCACATGGGGGGTAATTCCAAGTTGATCGCAGCAGGAATTTAGTTAGCAATTGGACAAAACCATGTGCACTGCAGGGGAGGCAGATATAACATGTGCAGATAGAGTTAGATTTGGGTGTGGTGTTCAATCTGCAATCTAAATTGCAGTGTAAAAATAAAGCAGCCAGTATTTACCCTGCACAGAAATAAAATAACCCACCCAAATCTAACTCTCTCTGCACATGTTAAATCTGCCTCCCCTGCAGTGCACATGGTTTTGCCCAATTGCTATCAAAAATCCTGCTGCGATCAACTTGGAATTACCCCCTATATATATCTATATATAAATAAATATATATATATATATATATATATATCTCTAGAGATATATATATATATATATATATATATACATATATTTACTGAGTATATATACTTACATAGAGTACACATATTAATTTACACACACACACACACACACACACACACACACACACACACTTCATATACAGTACATACAGTACTGTATATTTTATACATACCAGGGGCTGGGACTGGGAGGCGGGAGCAGATGGACGGCAGTGTGTGTGAGGACGGAGGAAGCTGCTGTGGCTAAGCATGCACAGCCAGCAGCTCCCGCCCGGTTACTCATGGTTCTCTGCTGTACGCTGCAGCAGCAGCTACAGTACGCGATCACGGCTTTTACTGAGATGGAGACACTGCTCTCAAAAATAAAAAAATTGTCTCATCGGGGGGGAGGGGATTTCCAGGTACTCGGAAACCCCCCTGCGTGCGCCACTGCCTCCATCCTCTGAAGCATATAGAGTGTTGAATTCTACCTCGTTACCATCTCTTGCTTCAGTTGATTGCAGGGCAAGTTCAGGAGTGTTTGCTGGTGCTCCAGTCTTTGGCACGCAGTGGCAGAATGTCGAAAGTGGCCAGCAATTTTTCGGGCCACCGACAGCATCTCCTGTACACCCCTGTCATTTTTCAAAATATTCTGCACCACCAAATTAATTGTATGTGCAAAACATGGGATGTGCTGGAATTTGCCCAGTTGTAATGCACGCACAATATTGGTGGCGTTGTCCGATATCACAAATCCCCAGGAGAGTCTAAGTGGGGTAAGCCAATGTGCGATGATGTCCCTCAGTTTCCATAAGAGGTTGTCAGCGGTGTGCCTCTTACTGAAAGCGGTGATACACAACGTAGCCTGCCTAGAAACAAGTTGAATTTGCAAGATGCTGCTACTGGTGCCGCTGCTGCTGTTGTTGCTGCGAGAGGCAATACATTTACCCAGTGGGCTGTCACAGTCATATAGTCCTTAGTCTGCCCTGTTCCACTTGTTCACATGTCCGTGGTTAAGTGGACACTGGATACAACCACATTTTTTAGGACACTGGCGACACTTTCTGACGTCTCTGTACATTCTTGGTATCGCCTGCCTAGTGAAGTGGAACCTAGATGGGATTTGGTACTGGGGACACAATACCTCCATTAATTGTCTAAATCCCACTGCACTAATGGCGGATACCGGACGCATGTCTAACACCAACATAACTGTCAAGGCCTCAGTTATCCGCTTTGCAACAGGATGACTGCTGTCATATTTCATCTTCTTCACAAAGGACTGTTGGACAGTCAATTGCTTAGTTGAGGTAGTACATGTGGTCTTCCGACTTCCCCTCTGGGATGATGATCAAATCCCAGCAGCAACAACAGCAGTGGCGGCAGCAACAGCAGCAGTAGGCGTACCACTCAAGGATCCTCCCTAGGCATCCCGGTTAGGAGAGGATTCGTCAGTCTTACCAGGGACATGGCCTGCAGGACTACTGACGTTCATGGCTGAGGAGCAAGTTGATGTTGAGGGAGTTGGTGGTGTGGCTTGCAGGAGCTTGGGTACAAGAGGAAGACAGAATTTGTCATGACTGTGGTTTTGTGAACCCGGTGTTAGTGAAGTCTGTGCGGGCGACTGGAGGACTATGTGAATACTATCACTGACCTGGTTTGGGAGTGTTGTGGACTCGGGGTTTCTTCCGGTGACCGGGAAGAGGAACCGCAGCTGGACCGCAGCAGAGATGGCTGAATCTAGGTTTTCCTCATGCAGGATTTGGTCGGCAGACAGGAGGCACGTATGGATGCTGGAGGTCTCCTGAAAGACAGAACTTGAAAAGGTGCTGAGGAATGAATGAAGGAGTACCGGATGCTGGAGACACCAACTACGCTTGTGAGCACTGGGTGTTTGGAGGCACTGAGGTGCTTGGAGGCACTGAAGTGCTTGTAGGTGCAGAAGTGCCTGGAGGCACTGAGGTGTTTGTAGGTGCAGAAGTGCTTGGAGACACTGAGGTGCTTGGAGGCACGGAGGTGCTTGGAGGCACGGAGGTGCTTGGAGGCACTGAGGTGCTTGGAGGTACTGATGTGCTTGGAGGTGCAGAAGTGCCTGAAGGCACTGAGGTGTTTGAAGGCACTGAGGTGCTTGGAGGCGCTGAAGTGCTTGGAGGCACGGAGGTGCTGGAGGCACGGAGATGCTTGGAGGCACGGAGGTGCTGGAGGCACGGAGATGCTAGGAGGCACGGAGGTGCTGGAGGCACGGAGGTGCTTGGAGGCACGGAGGTGCTTGGAGGCACTGAAGCCACAGGGATACGGGAGCTCTGGAGATCACAACTACAACAGCAGTAAAGGTGAAACACGGCAGCTGTGGTTTTACGTTGAGACTCATGGAAATAGTGAATATCAGTGGCAACACAAATGTAAACCAAACTGGGTAACAAAGGAACAGAGTTTTCACAGGAACTAAAGTACAAGGGTTACCTTTAGGGAGCTCAGCTTCAAAGCTCACACAGAGCTGTGTGTGACACGAGGAACTGGCCCAGTTTCCAACTCAGTCTCCCGACTTATACTTCCTGGTCCTTGGTGATTGGTGAGCAGTGTCAGGTGATGCAGAGAGTCTCAGGCTGACAGAGGATTGGACAGCTCTGGGTCAGGTGAACAGTCACTGTCATGTGAGTACTCTAGACTAGGCTGTGATGTAGAGTGAGGCCTAGCAGGCCGAGAGAACACTGAAGCCTGAACTTCTGCAAAACATAGGATGCTGGCTTTTAGGCCTAAACTTCAGATTGCTGAATTCAGACTCACACAGGAGATCACCCCAGGTGGAGCTAGTTAACTATTACCTTCCAGGCAGAGAACTCAGGAAACTCATGGTGCTGACAAGCTGTTTAACTCAGTGAGCAAAAAGGCACAGAATCCGGGACAGATGGCAGGGGTAAGTCACCAAATATGAAAACTACAGTCAGAATTGTGATAGTACCCCCCTCTTCAAGGGTGGACTCCGGACACCCATCTTGAATCTTAGAGGAACTTGAGATATTCATACAGAAGAACTTAGGACCTTCATTGATGCCTCTTCTTCTTACAGGAACATTTGGTTTTGACCAAGGAGAGCGGAATCTCCTGTAAAGAAAAACCTTCCTTAGAAAACATGGGACCTCCCATGAAAGGAGTAGCATCATGAACTGGATCAAATTCAGAGTCTGAGTCCAAGTCTAATGGAAGATATGAATCTCCCTTAGATACACAGTTTGCAGATGAAAAGGAGGTGCACTCGAGTTTTAAATTCTCTGGGCTAGGAGAGACTCCTACATGAGCTATTTTAATGGTCGGATTCTTACCGAAGGAGATTCTTAGATTATCCCTGGGAGGACAGCACAAACTTCCTTCTGCATTCCCTTTAGAGCATGATTCTTTTACCGAGTCAGATTCCAAAGGTTTAGGACTAAATTCTTTAACCACAGCATTACTAAAAGTCTGTAAGTCATGGAACACAGGATCATTACTCTCAAAAAGCGTGTTGGCCCACTCCAAAGCTCTTCCTCTGAATGCCAGGAACAGATATTGAGTAACGTTGGAAGGAGTTACTGCACCTGAAGGATCAGACTCCATCAGAGAGAGAAATTGTTCAACCAGAGCGGCATATTGCAATAAATCTCCATCAAAGTAAATAGGTGGTAAACCATCAGACGAAAGCTTAGAGGCTGAAACCGATGATGCACTCTCAGAAGCTAGATTGGAGTTAGTTTGTGGAATGTCAGGCTGATGAGAAACTATCCCTTCTGAAGTAGAGATGAGCGGGTTCGGTTCCTCGGAATCCGAACCCGCCCGAACTTCAGGTTTTTTTACACGGGGCCGAGCGACTCGGATCTTCCCGCCTTGCTCGGTTAACCCGAGCGCGCCCGAACGTCATCATCACGCTGTCGGATTCTCGCGAGGCTCGGATTCTATCGCGAGACTCGGATTCTATATAAGGAGCCGCGCGTCGCCGCCATTTTCACACGTGCATTGAGATTGATAGGGAGAGGACGTGGCTGGCGTCCTCTCCGTTTAGAAATAGATAGGAGAGTGAGAGTGAGACACTTCATTTACTGGAGCTTAGGAGGAGTACTCAGAGAGTACAGAATTTTGCTGATAGTAGTTAGTTAGTTATACTAGTGACTGACCAGTGAGACCACCAGTGCAGTTTTATTATTATTTAATATAATCCGTTCTCTGCCTGAAAAAAACGATACACAGTGACTCAGTCACATACCATATCTGTGCTCAGCCCAGTGTGCTGCATCATCTATGTATAATATCTGACTGTGCTCACACAGCTTAATTGTGGGGGTGACTGGGGAGCAGTTATAGGTTATAGCAGGAGCCAGGAGTACATATTAAACAGTGCACACTTTTGCTGCCAGAGTGCCACTGCCAGTGTGACTGACCAGTGACCTGACCACACTGACCACCAGTATATTGTGATTGTCTGCCTGAAAAAGTTAAACACTCGTCGTGTGACTTGTGTGGTGTTTTTTTATTCTATAAAAAACTCATTCTGCTGACAGACAGTGTCCAGCAGGTCCGTCATTATATAATATATACCTGTCCGGCTGCAGTAGTGATATATATATATTTTTTATATCATTATTTATCATCCAGTCTATACTAGCAGCAGACACAGTATGGTAGTTCACGGCTGTAGCTACCTCTGTGTCGGCACTCGGCAGTCCATCCATAATTGTATACCACCTACCCGTGGTTTTTTTTTTCTTTCTTCTTTATACATATTACATCTCATTATCATCCAGTCTATATTAGCAGCAGACACAGTACAGTACGGTAGTCCACGGCTGTAGCTATCTCTGTGTCGGCACTCGGCAGTCCATCCATAATTGTATACCACCTACCCGTGGTTTTTTTTTTCTTTATACATACTACATCTCATTATCAACCAGTCTATATTAGCAGCAGACACAGTACGGTAGTCCACGGCTGTAGCTACCTCTGTGTCGGCACTCGGCAGTCCATCCATAATTGTATACCACCTACCCGTGGTTTTTTTTTTCTTTCTTCTTTATACATACTACATCTCATTATCAACCAGTCTATATTAGCAGCAGACACAGTACGGTAGTCCACGGCTGTATCTACCTCTGTGTCGGCACTCGGCAGTCCATCCATAATTGTATACCACCTACCCGTGGTTTTTTTTTTCTTTCTTCTTTATACATACTACATCTCATTATCAACCAGTCTATATTAGCAGCAGACACAGTACAGTACGGTAGTCCACGGCTGTAGCTACCTCTGTGTCGGCACTCGGCAGTCCATCCATAATTGTATACCACCTACCCGTGTTTTTTTTTTTCTTTCTTCTTTATACATACTACATCTCATTATCAACCAGTCTATATTAGCAGCAGACACAGTACGGTAGTCCACGGCTGTAGCTATCTCTGTGTCGGCACTCGGCAGTCCATCCATAATTGTATACCACCTACCCGTGGTTTTTTTTTTCTTTCTTCTTTATACATACTACATCTCATTATCAACCAGTCTATATTAGCAGCAGACACAGTACAGTACGGTAGTCCACGGCTGTAGCTACCTCTGTGTCGGCACTCGGCAGTCCATCCATAATTGTATACCACCTACCCGTGGTTTTTTCTTTCTTTCTTCTTTATACATACTACATCTCATTATCAACCAGTCTATATTAGCAGCAGACACAGTACAGTACGGTAGTCCACGGCTGTAGCTACCTCTGTGTCGGCACTCGGCAGTCCATCCATAATTGTATACCACCTACCCGTGGTTTTTTTTTTCTTTCTTCTTTATACATACTACATCTCATTATCATCCAGTCTATATTAGCAGCAGACACAGTACAGTACGGTAGTCCACGGCTGTAGCTATCTCTGTGTCGGCACTCGGCAGTCCATCCATAATTGTATACCACCTACCCGTGGTTTTTTTTTTCTTTCTTCTTTATACATACTACATCTCATTATCAACCAGTCTATATTAGCAGCAGACACAGTACAGTACGGTAGTCCACGGCTGTAGCTACCTCTGTGTCGGCACTCGGCAGTCCATCCATAATTGTATACCACCTACCCGTGGTTTTTTTTTTCTTTCTTCTTTATACATACTACATCTCATTATCATCCAGTCTATATTAGCAGCAGACACAGTACAGTACGGTAGTCCACGGCTGTAGCTATCTCTGTGTCGGCACTCGGCAGTCCATCCATAATTGTATACCACCTACCCGTGGTTTTTTTTTTCTTTCTTCTTTATACATACTACATCTCATTATCAACCAGTCTATATTAGCAGCAGACACAGTACAGTACGGTAGTCCACGGCTGTAGCTACCTCTGTGTCGGCACTCGGCAGTCCATCCATAATTGTATACCACCTACCCGTGGTTTTTTTTTTCTTTCTTCTTTATACATACTACATCTCATTATCAACCAGTCTATATTAGCAGCAGACACAGTACAGTACGGTAGTCCACGGCTGTAGCTACCTCTGTGTCGGCACTCGGCAGTCCATCCATAATTGTATACCACCTACCCGTGTTTTTTTTTTTTTCTTTCTTCTTTATACATACTACATCTCATTATCAACCAGTCTATATTAGCAGCAGACACAGTACGGTAGTTCACGGCTGTAGCTACCTCTGTGTCGGCACTCGGCAGTCCATCCATAATTGTATACTAGTATCCATCCATCTCCATTGTTTACCTGAGGTGCCTTTTAGTTGTGCCTATTAAAATATGGAGAACAAAAATGTTGAGGTTCCAAAATTAGGGAAAGATCAAGATCCACTTCCACCTCGTGCTGAAGCTGCTGCCACTAGTCATGGCCGAGACGATGAAATGCCAGCAACGTCGTCTGCCAAGGCCGATGCCCAATGTCATAGTACAGAGCATGTCAAATCCAAAACACCAAATATCAGTAAAAAAAGGACTCCAAAACCTAAAATAAAATTGTCGGAGGAGAAGCGTAAACTTGCCAATATGCCATTTACCACACGGAGTGGCAAGGAACGGCTGAGGCCCTGGCCTATGTTCATGGCTAGTGGTTCAGCTTCACATGAGGATGGAAGCACTCAGCCTCTCGCTAGAAAACTGAAAAGACTCAAGCTGGCAAAAGCACCGCAAAGAACTGTGCGTTCTTCGAAATCCCAAATCCACAAGGAGAGTCCAATTGTGTCGGTTGCGATGCCTGACCTTCCCAACACTGGACGTGAAGAGCATGCGCCTTCCACCATTTGCAAGCCCCCTGCAAGTGCTGGAAGGAGCACCCGCAGTCCAGTTCCTGATAGTCAGATTGAAGATGTCAGTGTTGAAGTACACCAGGATGAGGAGGATATGGGTGTTGCTGGCGCTGGGGAGGAAATTGACCAGCAGGATTCTGATGGTGAGGTGGTTTGTTTAAGTCAGGCACCCGGGGAGACACCTGTTGTCCGTGGGAGGAATATGGCCACTGACATGCCTGGTGAAAATACCAAAAAAATCAGCTCTTCGGTGTGGAAGTATTTCAACAGAAATGCGGACAACAGGTGTCAAGCCGTGTGTTGCCTTTGTCAAGCTGTAATAAGTAGGGGTAAGGACGTTAACCACCTCGGAACATCCTCCCTTATACGTCACCTGCAGCGCATTCATAATAAGTCAGTGACAAGTTCAAAAACTTTGGGCGACAGCGGAAGCAGTCCACTGACCAGTAAATCCCTTCCTCTTGTAACCAAGCTCACGCAAACCACCCCACCAACTCCCTCAGTGTCAATTTCCTCCTTCCCCAGGAATGCCAATAGTCCTGCAGGCCATGTCACTGGCAATTCTGACGAGTCCTCTCCTGCCTGGGATTCCTCCGATGCATCCTTGCGTGTAACGCCTACTGCTGCTGGCGCTGCTGTTGTTGCTGCTGGGAGTCGATGGTCATCCCAGAGGGGAAGTCGTAAGCCCACTTGTACTACTTCCAGTAAGCAATTGACTGTTCAACAGTCCTTTGCGAGGAAGATGAAATATCACAGCAGTCATCCTACTGCAAAGCGGATAACTGAGGCCTTGGCATCCTGGGTGGTGAGAAACGTGGTTCCGGTATCCATCATTACTGCAGAGCCAACTAGAGACTTGTTGGAGGTACTGTGTCCCCGGTACCAAATACCATCTAGGTTCCATTTCTCTAGGCAGGCGATACCGAAAATGTACACAGACCTCAGAAAAAGAGTCACCAGTGTCCTAAAAAATGCAGCTGTACCCAATGTCCACTTAACCACGGACATGTGGACAAGTGGAGCAGGGCAGGGTCAGGACTATATGACTGTGACAGCCCACTGGGTAGATGTATGGACTCCCGCCGCAAGAACAGCAGCGGCGGCACCAGTAGCAGCATCTCGCAAACGCCAACTCTTTCCTAGGCAGGCTACGCTTTGTATCACCGGTTTCCAGAATACGCACACAGCTGAAAACCTCTTACGGCAACTGAGGAAGATCATCGCGGAATGGCTTACCCCAATTGGACTCTCCTGTGGATTTGTGGCATCGGACAACGCCAGCAATATTGTGTGTGCATTAAATATGGGCAAATTCCAGCACGTCCCATGTTTTGCACATACCTTGAATTTGGTGGTGCAGAATTTTTTAAAAAACGACAGGGGCGTGCAAGAGATGCTGTCGGTGGCCAGAAGAATTGCGGGACACTTTCGGCGTACAGGCACCACGTACAGAAGACTGGAGCACCACCAAAAACTACTGAACCTGCCCTGCCATCATCTGAAGCAAGAAGTGGTAACGAGGTGGAATTCAACCCTCTATATGCTTCAGAGGTTGGAGGAGCAGCAAAAGGCCATTCAAGCCTATACAATTGAGCACGATATAGGAGGTGGAATGCACCTGTCTCAAGCGCAGTGGAGAATGATTTCAACGTTGTGCAAGGTTCTGATGCCCTTTGAACTTGCCACACGTGAAGTCAGTTCAGACACTGCCAGCCTGAGTCAGGTCATTCCCCTCATCAGGCTTTTGCAGAAGAAGCTGGAGACATTGAAGGAGGAGCTAACACGGAGCGATTCCGCTAGGCATGTGGGACTTGTGGATGGAGCCCTTAATTCGCTTAACAAGGATTCACGGGTGGTCAATCTGTTGAAATCAGAGCACTACATTTTGGCCACCGTGCTCGATCCTAGATTTAAAGCCTACCTTGGATCTCTCTTTCCGGCAGACACAAGTCTGCTGGGGTTGAAAGACCTGCTGGTGAGAAAATTGTCAAGTCAAGCGGAACGCGACCTGTCAACATCTCCTCCTTCACATTCTCCCGCAACTGGGGGTGCGAGGAAAAGGCTCAGAATTCCGAGCCCACCCGCTGGCGGTGATGCAGGGCAGTCTGGAGCGACTGCTGATGCTGACATCTGGTCCGGACTGAAGGACCTGACAACGATTACGGACATGTCGTCTACTGTCACTGCATATGATTCTCTCAACATTGAAAGAATGGTGGAGGATTATATGAGTGACCGCATCCAAGTAGGCACGTCACACAGTCCGTACTTATACTGGCAGGAAAAAGAGGCAATTTGGAGGCCCTTGCACAAACTGGCTTTATTCTACCTAAGTTGCCCTCCCACAAGTGTGTACTCCGAAAGAGTGTTTAGTGCCGCCGCTCACCTTGTCAGCAATCGGCGTACGAGGTTACATCCAGAAAATGTGGAGATGATGTTCATTAAAATGAATTATAATCAATTCCTCCGCGGAGACATTGACCAGCAGCAATTGCCTCCACAAAGTACACAGGGAGCTGAGATGGTGGATTCCAGTGGGGACGAATTGATAATCTGTGAGGAGGGGGATGTACACGGTGATATATCGGAGGATGATGATGAAGTGGACATCTTGCCTCTGTAGAGCCAGTTTGTGCAAGGAGAGATTAATTGCTTCTTTTTTGGTGGGGGTCCAAACCAACCCGTCATATCAGTCACAGTCGTGTGGCAGACCCTGTCACTGAAATGATGGGTTGGTTAAAGTGTGCATGTCCTGTTTATACAACATAAGGGTGGGTGGGAGGGCCCAAGGACAATTCCATCTTGCACCTCTTTTTTCTTTAATTTTTCTTTGCGTCATGTGCTGTTTGGGGAGTGTTTTTTGGAAGGGCCATCCTGCGTGACACTGCAGTGCCACTCCTAGATGGGCCCGGTGTTTGTGTCGGCCACTAGGGTCGCTTATCTTACTCACACAGCTACCTCATTGCGCCTCTTTTTTTCTTTGCGTCATGTGCTGTTTGGGGAGTGTTTTTTGGAAGGGCCATCCTGCGTGACACTGCAGTGCCACTCCTAGATGGGCCCGGTGTTTGTGTCGGCCACTAGGGTCGCTTATCTTACTCACACAGCTACCTCATTGCGCCTCTTTTTTTCTTTGCGTCATGTGCTGTTTGGGGAGGGTTTTTTGGAAGGGACATCCTGCGTGACACTGCAGTGCCACTCCTAGATGGGCCCGGTGTTTGTGTCGGCCACTAGGGTCGCTTATCTTACTCACACAGCTACCTCATTGCGCCTCTTTTTTTCTTTGCGTCATGTGCTGTTTGGGGAGGGTTTTTTGGAAGGGACATCCTGCGTGACACTGCAGTGCCACTCCTAGATGGGCCCGGTGTTTGTGTCGGCCACTAGGGTCGCTTATCTTACTCACACAGCTACCTCATTGCGCCTCTTTTTTTCTTTGCGTCATGTGCTGTTTGGGGAGTGTTTTTTGGAAGGGCCATCCTGCGTGACACTGCAGTGCCACTCCTAGATGGGCCCGGTGTTTGTGTCGGCCACTAGGGTCGCTTATCTTACTCACACAGCTACCTCATTGCGCCTCTTTTTTTCTTTGCGTCATGTGCTGTTTGGGGAGGGTTTTTTGGAAGGGACATCCTGCGTGACACTGCAGTGCCACTCATAGATGGGCCCGGTGTTTGTGTCGGCCACTAGGGTCGCTTATCTTACTCACACAGCTACCTCATTGCGCCTCTTTTTTTCTTTGCGTCATGTGCTGTTTGGGGAGGGTTTTTTGGAAGGGACATCCTGCGTGACACTGCAGTGCCACTCCTAGATGGGCCCGGTGTTTGTGTCGGCCACTAGGGTCGCTTATCTTACTCACACAGCTACCTCATTGCGCCTCTTTTTTTCTTTGCGTCATGTGCTGTTTGGGGAGGGTTTTTTGGAAGGTACATCCTGCGTGACACTGCAGTGCCACTCCTAGATGGGCCCGGTGTTTGTGTCGGCCACTAGGGTCGCTTATCTTACTCACACAGCTACCTCATTGCGCCTCTTTTTTTCTTTGCGTCATGTGCTGTTTGGGGAGGGTTTTTTGGAAGGGACATCCTGCGTGACACTGCAGTGACACTCCTAGATGGGCCCGGTGTTTGTGTCGGCCACTAGGGTCGCTTATCTTACTCACACAGCTACCTCATTGCGCCTCTTTTTTTCTTTGCGTCATGTGCTGTTTGGGGAGGGTTTTTTGGAAGGGACATCCTGCGTGACACTGCAGTGCCACTCCTAGATGGGCCCGGTGTTTGTGTCGGCCACTAGGGTCGCTTATCTTACTCACACAGCTACCTCATTGCGCCTCTTTTTTTCTTTGCGTCATGTGCTGTTTGGGG
Organism: Pseudophryne corroboree; assembly: GCF_028390025.1. Lineage (NCBI taxonomy): Eukaryota > Metazoa > Chordata > Amphibia > Anura > Myobatrachidae > Pseudophryne > Pseudophryne corroboree. The sequence continues at coordinate 177,112,328 of NC_086454.1, read as the reverse complement.
AGGGTTTTTTGGAAGGGACATCCTGCGTGACACTGCAGTGCCACTCCTAGATGGGCCCGGTGTTTGTGTCGGCCACTAGGGTCGCTTATCTTACTCACACAGCTACCTCATTGCGCCTCTTTTTTTCTTTGCATCATGTGCTGTTTGGGGAGGGTTTTTTGGAAGGGACATCCTGCGTGACACTGCAGTGCCACTCCTAGATGGGCCAGGTGTTTGTGTCGGCCACTAGGGTCGCTTAGCGTAGTCATCCAGCGACCTCGGTGCAAATTTTAGGACTAAAAATAATATTGTGAGGTGTGAGGTATTCAGAATAGACTGAAACCGAGTGGAAATGATGGTTTTTGAGGTTAATAATACTTTTGGATCAAAATGACCCCCAAATTCTATGATTTAAGCTGTTTTTTAGGTTTTTTGGAAAAAAACACCCGAATCCAAAACACACCCGAATCCGACAAAAAAAATTCGGTTAGGTTTTGCCAAAACGCGGTCGAACCCAAAACACGGCCGCGGAACCGAACCCAAAACCAAAACACAAAACCCGAAAAATTTCCGGCGCTCATCTCTATTCTGAAGTAGTCTGGCTGAAGTCCTCAAATAAGACTGAGAAATCACTTGAAATCTTCTGGATGGAGATGCTAGTAATTCTCCCCGAAGCTGCACCACTTGCATCTGCGACTGAGGTAAACAACTCTGGTGACTGGATTGAGGAAGTAACTTCGGTGTCCTTCTCAGCAAAATTAGCCTGAAGTCCTGTATCCAAATCAGCAGATGGAACATTAAGTTGCTCAGACAAGCTTAGGGACAAAGCTGAGAAAACTGTACTTAGGGGGTCACTCCGAGTTGTTCGCTCTGTATTTTTTTCTCGCAACGGAGCGATTAGTCGCTAATGCGCCTGCGCAATGTCCTCAGTGCGACTGCGCCAAGTAAATTTGCTATGCAGTTAGGAATTTTACTCACAGCATTACGAGGTTTTTTCTTCGTTCTGGTGATCGGAGTGTGATTGTCAGGAAGTGGGTGTTTCTGGGCGGAAACAGGCCGTTTTATGGGAGTGTGTGAAAAAACGCTACCGTTTCTGGGAAAAACGCGGGAGTGGCTGGAGAAACGAAGGATTGTCTGGGCGAACGCTGGGTGTGTTTGTGACGTCAAACCAGGAACGACAAGCACTGAACTGATCGCAGATGCCAAGTAAGTCTGGAGCTACTCAGAAACTGCTAAGAAGTGTCTATTCGCAATTCTGCTAATCATTCGTTCGCAATTTTGATATGCTAAGATTCACTCCCAGTAGACGGCGGCTTAGCGTGTGCAAAGCTGCTAAAAGCAGCTTGCGAGCGAACAACTCGGAATGACCCCCTTAGATCAGTATCCAGCTCTGGAGCACGTTCAGACTTTAAGTGAGTAGCCTTGGGATTTTTCTTAACTTTAGTGGTTACAGCCGATTTATTCTGACAATGAAGAGAATAGGTATTAGAATTCCCCGCAGAAGCTGTGGACTCAGTGCTGGAAGACAAGGAAACAGAATCAGAGACAGACTGAAGTCTAATTTTAGAACTAGATGGTGGAAGTCCTTTACTGGGACCAACTAACAAAAGTTCTGTACTCGGACCAATGCTTGGAATCGGTTTGAGTCCAGATGAACTTGAAAAGACTGAAACTGAAGAAATATTTGGCTGAACGAGTAGGACTGGATTGGATCCAAGGATACTTGAATTGGCTGGAGCCAAAGAAAACTGACCAGGCTGGTCCTGGAGTATCGCTGGACCGGCTGGAACCGGGACGGACTGACCAGGCGGAGCCTGGAATATTGCTGGACCGGCAGGAGCCCTTTCTTCACGGGGCTGGGCTGAGGCAGGAGCCCCCTCTTCACGGGGCTGAGCTGAGGCAGGAGCCCCCTCTTCACAGGGCTGGGCTGATGCTAGAGCCCCCACTTCACGGGGCTGGGCTGAGGCTAGAGCCCCCACTTCACGGGGCTGGGCTGAGGCAAGAGCCCCCACTTCACGGGGCTGGGCTGAGGCAAGAGCCCCCACTTCACAGGGCTGGGCTGAGGCAAGAGCACCCACTTCACGGGGCTGGGCTGAAGCAAGAGCCCCCACTTCACGGGGCTGGGCTGAGGCAAGAGCCCCCACTTCATGGGGCTGGGCTGAGGCAAGAGCCCCCACTTCACGGGGCTGGGCTGAGGCAAGAGCCCCCACTTCACGGGGCTGGGCAGCACTCTGTAGACTCTCTGGCTGGGCAGCACTTTGTAGACTCTCTGGCTGGGCAGCACTTTGTAGACTCTCTGGGGCTGGACCCTCTGAACCCCTCACTGGGGCTGGACACTCTGAAGACGCCCCTCCTGGGGCTGGAAACTCTGAAGACGCCCCTCCTGGGGCTGGACACTCTGAAGACGCCCCTCCTGGGGCTGGACACTCTGAAGACGCCCCTCCTGGGGCTGGACACCCTGACTCCTCTGTGACTCTATATGGCTTGAACATTCTTCTCTGGACACCCAACTTGGGATAAGGTCTTTTAATCACCGGACCCCAGTCATAAATTTGAGTCTCTTTCAGAGTAGCCTTCTTGATACCCCCATCAGCAGTAGCAGGATCGGCTACTGTGGATGACTTGTAGACATGAGCACTATGATACTGAAATTTGTCACCATTCCCTGGCTTACGAAGTATGCAGTCTTTAACAAAATGACCGGAATTTCCACAGTAAAGACAGAGGTGTAGCTCCCTACGCAGCTAACGTTCAGCTTCAGAGAGCTTGGGCCGTGGATAGCTCTGATGAACAACTTTTCCTTGCACAGAGGAAGAGACTCTATTAACTGGATGGGACAAAACAGGTTCAACAACGTTGGTAGTATTCCTGAAGAGATCAGGCATCACAGAAAGAATACTAGGCAAAAGATCTTGTGACTGTAATAACATCTGGTAGAAAATCTGCAGTTGGTCAGGAGTCTTAGTGCAGAAGGTCAGAGAATCTCTGGAGAATGAATTCCGCTGCAGACACTGTGCCAATAGATGCTGAGTCGACTCCAAATCCTCCAAGCGTCCTGCAATATTGGTTAGGAGGTCCTGCGTCAGACAAACACTTTCGGCCGGGTCCATGCGGCCAGTTCCTACTGTCATGACTGTGGTTTTGTGAACCCGGTGTTAGTGAAGTCTGTGCGGGCGACTGGAGGACTATGTGAATACTATCACTGACCTGGTTTGGGAGTGTTGTGGACTCGGGGTTTCTTCCGGTGACCGGGAAGAGGAACCGCAGCTGGACCGCAGCAGAGATGGCCGAATCTAGGTTTTCCTCATGCAGGATTTGGTCGGCAGACAGGAGGCACGTATGGATGCTGGAGGTCTCCTGAAAGACAGAACTTGAAAAGGTGCTGAGGAATGAATGAAGGAGTACCGGATGCTGGAGACACCAACTACGCTTGTGAGCACTGGGTGTTTGGAGGCACTGAGGTGCTTGGAGGCACTGAAGTGCTTGTAGGTGCAGAAGTGCCTGGAGGCACTGAGGTGTTTGTAGGTGCAGAAGTGCTTGGAGACACTGAGGTGCTTGGAGGCACGGAGGTGCTTGGAGGCACGGAGGTGCTTGGAGGCACGGAAGTGCTTGGAGGCACTGAGGTGCTTGGAGGCACTGATGTGCTTGGAGGTGCAGAAGTGCCTGAAGGCACTGAGGTGTTTGAAGGCACTGAGGTGCTTGGAGGCGCTGAAGTGCTTGGAGGCACGGAGGTGCTGGAGGCACGGAGATGCTTGGAGGCACGGAGGTGCTGGAGGCACGGAGATGCTTGGAGGCATGAAGGTGCTTGGAGGCACGGAGGTGCTGGAGGCACGGAGGTGCTTGGAGGCACGGAGGTGCTTGGAGGCACTGAAGCCACAGGGATACGGGAGCTCTGGAGATCACAACTACAACAGCAGTAAAGGTGAAGTGGACTCGGGGTTTCTTCCGGTGACCGGGAAGAGGAACCGCAGCTGGACCGCAGCAGAGATGGCCGAATCTAGGTTTTCCTCATGCAGGATTTGGTCGGCAGACAGGAGGCACGTATGGATGCTGGAGGTCTCCTGAAAGACAGAACTTGAAAAGGTGCTGAGGAATGAATGAAGGAGTACCGGATGCTGGAGACACCAACTACGCTTGTGAGCACTGGGTGTTTGGAGGCACTGAGGTGCTTGGAGGCACTGAAGTGCTTGTAGGTGCAGAAGTGCCTGGAGGCACTGAGGTGTTTGTAGGTGCAGAAGTGCTTGGAGACAATGAGGTGCTTGGAGGTACTGAGGTGCTTGGAGGCACTGAGGTGCTTGTAGGTGCAGAAGTGCCTGAAGGCACTGAGGTGTTTGGAGGCACTGTATTGCTTGGAGGCACGGAGGTGCTTGGAGGCACGGAAGTGCTTGGAGGCACGGAGGTGCTTGGAGGCACGGAAGTGCTTGGAGGCACGGAGGTGCTTGGAGGCACGGAGGTGCTTGTAGGTGCAGAAGTGCCTGAAGGCACTGAGGTGATTGGAGGCACTGAGGTGCTTGGAGGCGCTGAAGTGCTTGGAGGCACGGAGGTGCTGGAGGCATGGAGGTGCTGGAGGCACAGAGATGCTTGGAGGCATGGAGGTGCTTGGAGGCACGGAGGTGCTGGAGGCACGGAGGTGCTTGGAGGCACTGAAGCCACAGGGATACGGGAGCTCTGGAGATCACAACTACAACAGCAGTAAAGGTGAAACACGGCAGCTGTGGTTTTACGTTGAGACTCGTGGAAATAGTGAATATCAGTGGCAACACAAATGTAAACCAAACTGGGTAACAAAGCAACAGAGTTTTCACAGGAACTAAAGTACAAGGGTTACCTTTAGGGAGCTCAGCTTCAAAGCTCACACAGAGCTGTGTGTGACACGAGGAACTGGCCCAGTTTCCAACTCAGTCTCCCGACTTATACTTCCTGGTCCTTGGTGATTGGTGAGCAGTGTCAGGTGATGCAGAGAGTCTCAGGCTGACAGAGGATTGGACAGCTCTGGGTCAGGTGAACAGTCACTGTCATGTGAGTACTCTAGACTAGGCTGTGATGTAGAGTGAGGCCTAGCAGGCCGAGAGAACACTGAAGCCTGAACTTCTGCAAAACATAGGATGCTGGCTTTTAGGACTAAACTTCAGATTGCTGAATTCAGACTCACACAGGAGATCACCCCAGGTGGAGCTAGTTAACTATTACCTTCCAGGCAGAGAACTCAGGAAACTCATGGTGCTGACAAGCTGTTTAACTCAGTGAGCAAAAAGGCACAGGATCCGGGACAGATGGCAGGGGTAAGTCACCAAATATGAAAACTACAGTCAGGATTGTGACAGAATTTAGGTGTCATTGGACTGCTTACGCTCTTTCCCAAAGTTTCACAACTTGACACTGACTTCTGATGAATGCGCTGCAGGTGACGTATAAGGGAGGATGTTCCTAGGTGGTTAACATCCGTACCCCTACTTATTACAGATTGACAGATGCAACACACGGCTTGACACCTGTTGTCCGGATTTGTGGAGAAATAATTCCACACCGAAGAGGTGTCTTTTTTAGTATTTTGACCAGGCATCACAATGGGTTTCTTCATCCCAAGGACAAACCACATCACCATCATTGTCAACTTCCTCTTCAGCGCCAGCAACACCCATATCCTCATCCTGGTGTACTTCAACAGTGACATCTTCAATTTGAGTATCAGAAACTGGACTGTGGGTGCTCCTTCCAGCACTTGCAGGGGGCGTGCAAATGGTGGAAGGAGCCACCTCTTCCTGTCCAGTGTTGGAAATGTCAGGTATCGCAATCGCAGACACACTTGGACTCTCCTTGGGGATTTGTGATACCATCTCAGAATGCACAGTTCTTTTCTGTGCTTTTTCCAGCTTAACTCTTTTCATTTTTCTAGCGGGAGGATGAGGGCTTCCATCGTCATGTGAAGCTGAACCACTAGTCATGAACATAGGCCAGGGCCTTAGCCGTTCCTTGCCACTCTGTGTCGTAAATGGCATATTGGCAAGTTTACGTTTCTCCTCAGACCATTTAAATGTCTTTTTTTGGGTCTTTTACTGAACTTTTGCTTTTTGGATTTTACATGCCCTCTACTATCACATTGGGCATTGGCCTTGGCAGACAACGTTGATGGTGTTTCACCGTCTATGTCATGACTAGTGGCAGCAGCTTCAGCACTAGGAGGAAGTGGGTCTTTATCTTTCCCTATTTTATCCTCCAAATTTTTGTTTTCCGTTATTTTTCTGGAGTTATATAACACAATGGGGGTCATTCCAACCCGATTGCTCAATGCAGTTTCTCACAGCGCAGCGATCGGGTCTGAACTGCGCATGAGTCGGCGCCGCAGTACGCTGGCACATGCCAGCCGTCCTTGCCTAGCAATCACCTCTGAGGTAGAGGCGGTCACTGGGTGGGAGGGGGCTGGATGGCGGCGTTAAGCAGGCGTGGCCGGACCGTTGGGGGGGGGGGCCACGGCGGCTGCGTGAATGTCACACACAACCGCTGCGGGCCAGGGAGCAACGAGTAGGTCCTGGACAGCACGCTATTGTTGCGCTGGTTGGAAGCTACTCTTGAAGTGCAATGGCATCGCTGCTGTGCGATGCCTCTGCACTTCTACAGGGGGGGGGGCACTGACATGCAGGGTGGACTAGCCGTGTGCTGGGCGTCCCCCGCATGTCAGTGTGAATGATCGTAGCTGTGCTAAATTTAGCACAGCTACGATCAACTCGGAATGACCCCCCATATGTGGCACAGGAGCACTGGACATATGGCAGAAGGATACCACTGTGACTGGTCACTGGAATGACTGATGGCTGATGCACAGGACACTACCACTGGTCTGATGCAGGACAACACAGCAACACTGTAAGGGACTGGTTATTATTATACAGCAGCACTGGACATATGGCAGCAGAGGATACCGCTGTGACTGGTCACTGGACTGACTGATGGCTGATGCACAGGACACTACCACTGGTCTGATGCAGGACAACACAGCAACACTATAAGGGACTTGTTATTATTATACAGATGCACTGGACATACGGCAGCAGAGGATACCACTGTGACTGGTCACTGGAATGACTGATGTCTGATCCACAGGACATTACCACTGGACTGATGCAGCACAATACACCACCACTGAACTGATGCAGCACAACACAGCACCCTATACAGCAGCAGCACTGAACCTATGGTAGCAGAGGATACCACTGTGACTGGACTGATGCAGCACAATACACCTCCACTGAACTGATGCAGCACAACACAGCACCCTATACAGCAGCACTGGACATATGGCAGCAGAGGACACAACCACTGTGACTGGACAGATGCAGCACAAGACACGGACACTGAGAGAACGGAGACACGTCCTCTCTCTACACTTTCCAATGCCGGAGTGAAAATGGCTCCTTTTATGGAATCCAAATCCTGTTAGAAGCCGACAGTGGGATGATGACGTTTTGCCTCGTTCTGGTTTCCGAGTCAGGCGGGAAAACCCGAGCCTGACTCGGATCCAGACTCGGGTAGGGAGGTTTGGTAGGGTTTGGATCTCAGGGATCCGAACCCGCTCATCTCTAGTAAAAACCTGTCTGTTTGTACAAACTGGCTTTTTATTTAAAACCCCCAAAATTTGTGTATACTCCATCTGCTATAAACATGGAGGAACTTTTCCATACTGTTCTAAATCTGCTAGCCTCCCATCAAAAGACAGAAGAGCAGATGTTACAATTAGTGACCCAAACAATGGGCACCACAACTGCTGCAGGGCATCTGAAGAAAATGACTGCTTCAGATGATGCTGAGGCGTATTTGTTAATATTTGAAAGGGTGGCACGGTGCTTAAAGTGGCCAGTTGAAACTTGGGCTGATATGCTTGCCCCTTATCTTATTGGTGAAGCTCAGAAAGCCTATGCTAAAATGATGCAGAGAAATATGACTTGGTTAAAAGTAGTATTCTAGCCCAGTCAGGTTTAACTCCTTCTGGTAAAGCACAGCGCTTCCACGAATGGGCTTTATCACCAGGGGTCCCAATGCGGAAGCAGGTGGCTGAACTTGCCAGACGGGCAGAGATGGCTCCAGCCAGAAGACCGCACTGCTGCTCAGATTGTGGAGACTGTGGTAATAGACCAGTGTATAAGAACACTAGGGCGGAATAAGCAGCGCTGGGTCATACATGCTGATCCTCAGAACTTAGAGGAATTAATCACAGTATTAATCACAGTATTGGAGCGATATGAGACCTTGGGAAATATGACAAAGCTGTCAGAAAAAAAACCAGGGAATTGATGACCAGTTAAGATGGCACCCCAGTGGGCTGTGACCCCGTCTGTTACCCCTCCACAAGGACACACCGCTGGAGATGCCAGGGTCATTTGTTATGGAAGTGGAGAGCTAGGTTATATAAGATGGGTCTGTCCCAGAAAAGCAGAGCCTAAAGAGTGTATGGTAGCCAGTGTGGGCACTATGGGGGTCATTCTGACACGATCGCACGCTGCAGTTTATCGCAGTGGTGCGATCGGGTCAGAACTGCGCATGCACCGGCACCGCACACCGCAGTGCGCTGGCGCATGCCAATTGGCCGAAGGCCGTCAGGCTGCTACGATCGCCTCTGCCTGATTGACAGGCAGAGGCGGTCACTGGGCGCATGGCCGGACCGAACAGGGGGAGGGCAGCAGCGGCTGCGTGATGTCACACACAGCCGCTGCGGGCCAGGGAGCGATGAATAGCTCCCGGCCAGCACGCTAAAGCAGCGCTGGTCGGGAGCTACGCTTGAAGTGCAAAGGCATGGCCGCTGTGCATTGCCTTTGCACTTCTGCAGGGGGGGGGGGGGGGCGGCACTGACACGTGGGGCGGTATAGCCCTGTGCTGGGCGTCCCCCGCATGTCAGTGTAAATGATCGTAGCTGTGCCAAATTTAGCACAGCTACGATCATCTCGGAATGACCCCCTATGTACCCCACTTTTTGCACAATGGAATCCCTGGATTCCAGACCCCCATTAATGTGGGAAACTGTGTTGTTAAATGGCCGAGAACACCCAGTTATTATAGACTCAGGGAGTAAACTGACTCTGATCTCAGAGGCTGTCCTGCCCAGGCCAGTGGAAAAGGTGCCAGGTTTAGTTGAAGTACTCTGCGTACATGGGTCCACAGAGAACTTCTCCTGGATTCGTGTGAACCTCACCATAAAGGGGCTCACTTATGAGGTGGTCACCGTGGTTGGTCCTAAGCTCCCCTATCCTCTCATATTGGGACGCAATTTCTCAGGATTTAGAGAGCTCCTAAAGGAACCACAGAGACAAAGCAATTGTAAAGTATCCAAGACCCTACCTTGTAAAAGGGATAATAGAAATACACAGACAGACCACTTTGGAGAGAGAACCTCTACGTATCTTTCTGGTTTGCCTGGACCGTTGAATGTTCTGTTGGTGGATACATAGTCGGTGGGACAACGGAAAGAAGCTGTCAAGTAATGACCATATTGCATTCCTGAGGTGCGGCATCAAGCTGTCAACCAAGAAGTGACGGAAAGTCTGGTCCCTGTACTCATCACTAGACCACTCAGATGTCGCACTGTCCCTTTGAGGGATACATTGTCCACGGAGTGGCGGACGAGTACAACCTGGCGTCCGTGAGAAACGACCATTTGTTCCTTTGCTAGAATGCACCACATTTGGCAAGAAGGAGGAAGATACACCTGGAAAGATGGTCAGGAAGCATCAGTCTGGTACCCGAACCAGAGATCTGGAAGTCTTTCCCAGCAAATTTAGAAAGGCTGAATGGTGTTGGGCGACACAATGGAAGAAGTGCGCTTTCCCAAGCATGGAAAAGTGAAAGAGGGGGATATGTGGTGAGAGGGCTTGTGTCTCACCACAATTGCCCACATTCTGGTGGAATCAGCTTCCTCCAAGAGAGAAAAAAACAAGCCCTGCACATTCTCCATTCTGCACCTGCAGTGGAGATTTACAATTCCAGGCTTTCTGAATTGCACAGCTGCAGCTGGAGAAACAGAGGTCCAGGTTTTCCAGCTCACCCTGGGACAGCAGAAAGTCAGGTAAAGGAGAGGGGTTTAGAAATCCCATTTACCCACAATGCATTGCACTGGTGCCTGTTAGAGGTCAGTGAGCAAGGCTGAGTTTATAGCACCAGGGACTGTGGACAATGGCCGTGCCAGGAGAGCATTAAATGTGTAGCTGGTAGCCACTGCAGCAAATTGACTTGTGAGCACGGGAAGTGCTAGGACATTTTATGTTCATATGTTTCATTTTTCTGTATGTACTTGTGTGACCAGGCCCAAGCCTGTGTATGCTGTGCTACAGTGCCTGATGCCAGTAAAGACACTATGGTTGTAACCGGAAAACCTGCCTGCGAGTCCTTATTTACAATACCCGTGTTACGATAGATAGACAGATAGACAGATAGATAGATAGATAGATAGATAGATAGATAGATAGATAGATAGATAGATAGATAGATAGATAGATAGATAGATTCTATTGGAATCGTGAGTGCCATTTCTGTGCATTGGTTTTAAGTAACAATGGGGCAGATGTATTAAGCTTGGATAAAGAAGTGATAAAGCAGTGATAACTGCAAGGTGATTATACACCAGCCAGTCAGCTCCTAACTGTCCGTAATGATTGGCTGGTGCGTTATCACCTTGCACCATACTTGACTACATTGAATTTCTCCACTCCGGGAGAAGCCCGGAGTGGAGATGCTGCAGGAGACTTCAGGGGGCGGAGCCGGGGTTGTGACATCAGTAAGCCCTGCCCCTACATCCGGAAAACACTGCGATTCTCGGGTCCGCGGGAAGGGAGCGGGGCTAAAATGATGCGATTCGCATCATTTTAACCCCTTCCCCACTCCACGGACCCACGAACACTGGAGAGTATCTCTCCATCCTGCCCGCATCACTAGGATGCGAGCAGGATGCGGGAGACCTGACTACTCCTCTGGGGGTGCGGGGGGCTACCTCAAAAAACGGGAGCCTCCCGCAGCTTCCGGGAGAGTAGGCAAGTATGCCTTGCACTTATCACTGCTTTATCATTTCTTTATACCTTCTTCAGGCTTAATACATCTGCCCCTATGATCTCTAAGGTTATATGCATTTTCAAATAGTGTCTTCTTTTATGGACCCACTTGTAACTTGTAAGTAATACAAGAACAATCCTTGAAAATAGTATTTTCATCAACAAGTAGATTTTACTAAGAAAAAAATGCAATATACTGTATATCAGCAACACTGCAGTTTACGTGCAGTTATTCACTTGTATGTTTAGTTTTCTAGCCACTTATTTACTAGTTTTTAGACACTTCTATAAATATGTGTAATCATTTGCAGTATAGTGTAGCACTGATTGGCTAGCACAAGATGGGGCAATGAGCATGATTGCAGTCCTTACCTGTCTTCTTCATACACTGTAATAGACAGAGGCGCGTAACATTCCACGAATCCACACATAAATAAAACTTTTGAAATCAATTTTAATTGAAATAAAAAAAATCCAGGCTCTCCAACCCTGCTTCACCACTTGGACTATGCTACAATAAGAAAGATTAGATTTCTGATTTGTGCATGTACGTACAGTATGTGTTATAAACTGTGTTTGGGTAATCTGAAAGTTTTTGTATAATGGACAAAAGTCTGAAGGTCTGTATTCTGTACACGCTCTGTGAATTTAGGAAATCTAATTAATAGAAGCAATAATGCACTACAATACATGTTTCTAGATGTTTTTGCCTGCCTTCAAGCCAAGGTGGCAAAGAACATCTGGTTTGCAGAGGCATTTCCAAACGTGACACTTACACTTTGGCACACTGCACCTCTAAATGTACTTCTTCCTCTCCAGTCACAGAGGTGTATTTTTACTTTGAGATTGTTTTCAGAAACATACCATTGAAGTGGGTATTAAGTTGTGCTTCATAAATTACCTTCAATAAATTGTTTTAACACTACTACAGTAAATTACCCAGCTGCTTATTTTTTTAACTGATTTTGAGGCAGTCTGTTATTGCATTTGGCCAATTTGACTAACCTTGCATTCCATAGTCCTATGCGTGTAAGGGGTGTGGCCTAGAGATTTGGTGGCATATTTACATTAAAAGGATCATTGGAAAATGTTGAGGGACTTACTGTAAGTTCACTAGGAGCATGGCCTAACTGCCCTATTTTATTGTATTGGACCAATGGCAGATAGCCTATGTCAGAAAAATGTCCTTTATAGTTATGTTCCTTATTGCACAAAACAGTGCATATGCAAACACAGGGGGGTTTCCTGTTGCCCAGAAACCCCTCTCCTCTTGGCAAGTGGCTCAAATTATGACAACAATAGCAAGGGTATACAATATGATTACTAGAGCTGCCGCCACATCATGTAGTGTCAGGGACAGAGCAGAGCTGCTGCACATGACCAGTGGTTGCAGTTTATCCTACCATGTTTGCTGTGTGTGTGGAACTGAGCCCTCAGTCAGTGCACTGGACCATAGAGTAGCTACCAGGAAGAAGAGACAGGAGCCTTACTATTAGGTGGGAGCATGTGTGCTTAGAAAGTGCAGTACTGGTTCTATTATGTTTGTGTATTTCTTTATTATGGTATGTTTAACCTTTTCCTGACCACTTATTTATATTATTTACATGTTTGATACAGCCTATGCTATAGACAATCTATAGTGATAAATATTAATACAGTATTCCATACAGTACCCATGTAAAAAATGACCATTGCTTATATTAATGTCTAGGGTCATTACTGGCTTCTTATACCACTCCCCCAGACTCCTGCACTTGCTCCAATGTTCCGCAGAGTGGGAGGTTGTGGATTGCATTTGGAAACCACCCTCTAGAAATGCTGCGTTTGCCACTGCAGTGCAGTATTAGAAGACATGATAAATAAAAACTGCCCATGTTATTTTATGGCCTATTTTGTACTAGTGATGAGCGGGTTCGGTTCCTCGGAAACCAACCCCCCCCCGAACTTCACCCATTTTACACGGGTCCGAGGCATACTCGGATTCTCCCGTATGGCTCGGTTAATCCGAGCGCGCCCGAACGTCATCATCCCGCTGTCGGATTCTCGCGAGATTCAGATTCTATATAAGCAGCCGCGCGTCGCCGCCATTTCCACTTGTGCATTGGAAATGTTAGGGAGAGGACGTGGCTGGCGTCCTCTCCGTTTATTAATAATATTTGTGCTACTGCAGTGCTTATTGCTTAATTGTGGGGACTGGGGAGCAGCTGTATTATATAGGAGGAGTACAGTGCAGAGTTTTGCTGACCAGTGACAACCAGTATCAGTGCCGTAACTAGACATTATAGCGCTGTGTGCAAGAAACAGCATCGGCGCCCCCCATAGCTAAAATATGGCCAGTGTTTGTCAGAGGGGTGTGGCAAAAAATGGGTGTGGCTTTATGGGGAAGGGGCATGGCCACATAATAGTACCAATTCCTATTACACCACGCCATAGTGACACTTGTACACATTGCGCCAGGTAGAGCACTTATACACATTGCACCAGGTAGAGCCCCTTATACATGTTACACCAGGTAGCGCACGTTATACACATTATGCCAGGTAGAGCACATTATACACATTATGCCAGGTAGAGCCCTTATATCCATTACACGATGTAGACCTTATTACACACATTACACCAGGTAGAGCACATTATACACATTATGACAGGTAGAGCGTATAATAGACATTACAGCAGGTAGAGCACATTATACACATTATGCCAGGCAGAGCACATTATACACATTACGCCAGGTAGAGCCCTTATATCCATTACACGATGTAGACCTTATTACACACATTACACCAGGTAGAGCACATTATACACATTACGCCAGGTAGAGTCTCATATACACATTACGCCAGGAAGAGCCCCTTATATACATTACGCCAGGTAGAGCCCCTTACATACTTCCCCTTACCTTTAGGGTGTACTGTAGTGTAGTGTAGTGTACAGTACTGTAGTGTAGTGTACGTAGTGTAGTGTGAGTGTAGATGCTTACATTATTTTATCCCTTCTGCGCTGCTGGTGGCTCCTGCCCCGGAACTCCCTCTGTACATTGGGGGTCATTCCGAGTTGTTCACTAGCTGTTTTCGGTCGCAGCGTGGCGATTAGGTCAAAAAATGGCATTTCTGCGCATGCGTATGTGGCACAATGCGTACGCACAACGTACTTTCACAACAGCCGAAGTAGTTTCACACAAGGTCTAGCGACGCTTTTCAGTCGCACTGTTGGCCGCAGAGTGATTGACAGGAAGTGGGTGTTTCTGGGAGGTAACTGACCATTTTCAGGGAGTGTGTGAAAAAACGCAGGCGTGTCAGATACAAACGCAGGCGTGCCTGAGAAAATGCAGGCGTGGCTGGCCGAACGCAGGGTATGTTTGTGACGTCAAAACAGGAACTAAATAGTCTGAAGTGATCGCAAGCTAGGAGTAGGTCTGGAGCTACTCCGAAACTGCTCGTACATATTTTGGTGCCGTTCCGCAATACACTCCCAGAGGGCAGCGGCTTAGTGTTTGCACGGCTGCTAAAAGCAGCTAGCGAGCGAACAACTCGGAATGACCCTCATTGTCTGCAGGAAGTGGGTTTGCCGCACAGAGGGGAGAGAGTTAGACGCGGCCAGCGCTGAGTAATGCTCACTAATGGTGCATACAGTATGCATCAACCAGCGGGGCCATCAGCGCTCTACACAGGGGTGCAGGAGGAGCGGCCGCAGTGTCTGTCAGCGCTCTAAACAGGGGAGCGGAGGGAGCAGCATGGAGCATCTGTCAGCGGAGCACACGGGGCAATAGGTGGCAGGCGGCCAATCGGGTGTATGTGGAAGGTGCGACCACAGGCCAAATGGGTTGTGGGCAAAGCACATTATGCCCACACCTAGTTACGGCCCTGGGGACACAGGAGAAGGGGGTGTAAATGTAAATGGCTGGGGACAAATATTCGTGATGGACATGGGAGAAGGGGGTGTAAATGTGAGTGGCTGGGGACAGGTATTAGTGAGTGTGAAACTACCCTCCAGTTTCCCCCTTCTCTGAGCTGCCCTTTATATAATTCCCATCCTCCTCTACCCCCCCTCCAGTTTCCCCCTTCTCTGAGCTGCCCTTTATATCATTCCCATCCTCCTCCACCCCCCCTCCAGTTTCCCCCTTCTCTGAGCTGCCCTTTATATCATTCCCATCCTCCTCCACCCCCCCCTCCTGTTTCCCCGTACTCTGAGCTGCCCTTTATATCATTCCCATCCTCCTCCACCCCCCTCCAGTTTCCCCCTTCTCTGAGCTGCCCTTTATTTCATTCCCATCCTCCTCCACCCCCCCTCCAGTTTCCCCCTTCTCTGAGCTGCCCTTTATAGCATTCCCATCCTCTTCCACCCCCCCCCCCCTCCAGTTTCCCCCTTCTCTGAGCTGCCCGTTATATCATTCCCCCCTCCAGTTTCCACCTTCTCTGAGCTGCCCGTTATATAATTTCCATCCTCCTCCACCGCACGAGCTCCCCCCCCCCTTGAGAGCAGCGCAGCTATGTTTTATGTTAACTGACCTGCTGCCTGCAGCAGCGCCAGTCACTCTCCGTCTCCCCGCTCTTCTACGTGTTCTCATCTGTGCGCCTCGCTGAGAAGCTACGGTCGGAAGGGGGGGAGCAGGTGAGGGCGGAGAGCGCTGGCGGGCAGCTGCAGCACTGCCCAGAGAACTATGTGTTTAAATGTGCGGTGCGCATAGGAGCGGGCGGGCGCTGCTAGCTGCGGTGGCGGGTGAGCGGGCGGACGGGAGAGCGGGCTGGGATAGGACAGCAGAGCGGCCCTGCGGGTGCTGCCGGACAGCCCTCCGCGCATATGCGCTGTGTGCAAGGCACCGCCGGCACACCGCTAGTTACGGCTCTGACCAGTATACGTTGTCTGCCTGAAAATCACTCCATATCTGTGCTCAGTGTGCTGCATATATCTGTGCTCACACTGCTTAATTGTGGGGACTGGGGAGTAGCTGTATTATATAGGATGAGTACAGTGCAGAGTTTTGCTGACCAGTGACCACCAGTATACGTTGTCTGCCTGAAAAACACTCCATATCTGTGCTCAGTGTGCTGCATATATCTGTGCTCACACTGCTTAATTGTGGGGACTGGGGAGCAGCTGTATTATATAGGAGGAGTACAGTGCAGAGTTTTGCTGACCAGTGACCACCAGTATACGTTGTCTGCCTGAAAAACACTCCATATCTGTGCTTAGTGTGCTGCATACATCTGTGCTCACACTGCTTAATTGTGGGGACTGGGGAGCAGCTGTATTATATAGGAGGAGTACAGTGCAGAGTTTTGCTGACAGTGGCCACCAGTATATATAGCAGTACGGTACGGAAGGCCACTGCTCTACCTACCTCTGTGTTGTCAAGTATACTATCCATCCATACCTGTGGTGCATTTCAGTTGTACGCAGTATATATAGTAGTAGGCCATTGCTATTGATACTGGCATATAATTCCACACATTAAAAAATGGAGAACAAAAATGTGGAGGTTAAAATAGGGAAAGATCAAGATCCACTTCCACCTCATGCTGAAGCTGCTGCCACTAGTCATGGCCGAGACGATGAAATGCCATCAACGTCGTCTGCCAAGGCCGATGCTCAATGTCATAGTAGAGAGCATGTAAACTCCAAAAAACAAAAGTTCAGTAAAATGACCCAAAAATCAAAATTAAAAGCGTCTGATGAAAAGCGTAAACTTGCCAATATGCCATTTACGACACGTAGTGGCAAGGAATGGCTGAGGCCCTGGCCTATGTTCATGGCTAGTGGTTCAGCTTCACATGAGGATGGAAGCACTCATCCTCTCGCTAGAAAAATGAAAAGACTTAAGCTGGCAAAAGCACAGCAAAGAACTGTGCGTTCTTCTAAATCACAAATCCCCAAGGAGAGTCCAATTGTGTCGGTTGCGATGCCTGACCTTCCCAACACTGGACGGGAAGAGCTTGCGCCTTCCACCATTTGCACGCCCCCTGCAAGTGCTGGAAGGAGCACCCGCAGTCCTGTTCCTGATAGTCAAATTGAAGATGTCCCTGTTGAAGTACACAAGGATGAGGATATGGGTGTTGCTGGCGCTGGGGAGGAAATTGACAAGGAGGATTCTGATGCTGAGGTGGTTTGTTTAAGTCAGGCACCCGGGGAGACACCTGTTGTCCGTGGGACGAATATGGCCATTGACATGCCTGGTCAAAATACAAAAAAAAATCAGCTCTTCAGTGTGGAATTATTTCAACACAAATGCGGACAACAGGTGTCAAGCCGTGTGTTGCCTTTGTCAAGCTGTAATAAGTAGGGGTAAGGACGTTAACCACCTCGGAACATCCTCCCTTATACGTCACCTGCAGCGCATTCATCATAAGTCAGTGACAAGTTCAAAAACTTTGGATGACAGCGGAAGCAGTCCACTGACCACTAAATCCCTTCCTCTTGTAACCAAGCTCCTGCAAACCACACCACCAACTCCCTCAGTGTCAATTTCCACCTTACACAGGAAAGCCAATAGTCCTGCAGGCCATGTCACTGGCAAGTCTGACAAGTCCTCTCCTGCCTGGGATTCCTCCGATGCATCCTTGAGTGTAACGCCTACTGCTGCTGGCGCTGCTGTTGTTGCTGCTGGGAGTCGATCGGCATCCCAGAGGGGAAGTCAGAAGACCACTTGTACTACTTCCAGTAAGCAATTGACTGTCCAACAGTCCTTTGCGAGGAAGATGAAATATCACAGCAGTCATCCTGCTGCAAAGCGGATAACTCAGGTCTTGTCAGCCTGGGTGGTGAGAAACGTGGTTCCGGTATCCACCATGAATTCAGAGGCAACTAGAGACTTGATTGAGGTACTATGTCCCCGGTACCAAATACCATCTAGGTTCCATTTCTCTAGGCAGGCGATACCGAAAATGTACACAGACCTCAGAAAAAGAGTCACCAGTGTCCTAAAAAATGCAGTTGTACCCAATGTCCACTTAACCACGGACACGTGGACAAGTGGAGCAGGGCAGACTCAGGACTATATGACTGTGACAGTCCACTGGGTAGATGTATTGCCTCCCGCAGCAAGAACAGCAGCGGCGGCACCAGTAGCAGCATCTCGCAAACGCCAACTCGTTCCTAGGCAGGCTACGCTTTGTATCACCGCTTTCCATAAGAGGCACACAGCTGACAACCTCTTACGGAAACTGAGGAACATCATCGCGGAATGGCTTACCCCAATTGGACTCTCCTGGGGATTTGTGACATCGGACAATGCCAGCAATATTGTGCGTGCATTACATCTGGGCAAATTCCAGCACATCCCATGTTTTGCACATACATTGAATTTGGTGGTGCAGAATTATTTAAAAAACGACAGGGGCGTGCAAGAGATGCTGTCGGTGGCCCGAAGAATTGTGGGCCACTTTCGGCATTCAGCCTCCGCGTGCCGAAGACTGGAGCACCAGCAAACAGTCCTGAACCTGCCCTGCCATCATCTGAAGCAAGAGGTATTAACGAGGTGGAATTCAACCCTCTATATGCTTCAGAGGATGGAGGAGCAGCAAAAGGCCATTCAAGCCTATACATCTGCCCACGATATAGGCAAAGGAGGGGGAATGCACCTCACTCAAGCGCAGTGGAGAATGATTTCAACGTTGTGCAAGGTTCTGCAACCCTTTGAACTTGCCACACGTGAAGTCAGTTCAGACACTGCCAGCCTGAGTCAGGTCATTCCCCTCATCAGGCTTTTGCAGAAGAAGCTGGAGACATTGAAGGAGGAGCTAAAACAGAGCGATTCCGCTAGGCATGTGGGACTTGTGGATGGAGCCCTTAATTCGCTTAACCAGGATTCACGGGTGGTCAATCTGTTGAAATCAGAGCACTACATTTTGGCCACCGTGCTCGATCCTAGATTTAAAACCTACCTTGTATCTTTCTTTCCGGCAGACACAAGTCTGCAGAGGTTCAAAGACCTGCTGGTGAGAAAATTGTCAAGTCAAGCGGAACGTGACCCGTCAACAGCTCCTCCTTCACATTCTCCCGCAACTGGGGGTGCGAGGAAAAGGCTAAGAATTCCGAGCCCACCCGCTGGCGGTAATGCAGGGCAGTCTGGAGCGAGTGCTGACATCTGGTCCGGACTGAAGGACCTGCCAACGATTACTGACATGTCGTCTACTGTCACTGCATATGATTCTCTCACCATTGAAAGAATGGTGGAGGATTATACGAGTGACCGCATCCAAGTAGGCACGTCAGACAGTCCGTATGTATACTGGCAGGAAAAAGAGGCAATTTGGAGGCCCTTGCAGAAACTGGCTTTATTTTACCTAAGTTGCCCCCCCCCCCCCCCTCCAGTGTGTACTCCGAAAGAGTGTTTAGTGCAGCCGCTCACCTTGTCAGCAATCGGCGTACGAAGTTACTTCCAGAAAATGTGGAGAAGATGATGTTCATCAAAATGAATTATAATCAATTCCTCCGTGGAGACATTCACCAGCAATTGCCTCCAGATAGTACACAGGGACCTGAGATGGTGGATTCCAGTGGGGACGAATTAATAATATGTGAGGAGGGGGATGTACACAGTGAAAGGGGTGAGGAATCGGAGGATGATGATGAGGTGGACATCTTGCCTCTGTAGAGCCAGTTTGTGCAAGGAGAGATTGATTGCTTCTTTTTTGGTGGGGGCCCAAACCAACCAGTCATTTCAGTCACAGTCGTGTGGCAGACCCTGTCGCTGAAATGATGGGTTCGTTAAAGTGTGCATGTCCTGTTTATACAACATAAGGGTGGGTGGGAGGGCCGAAGGACAATTCCATCTTGCACCTCTTTTTTCTTTCATTTTTCTTTGCATCATGTGCTGTTTGGGGACAATTTTTTTGAAGTGCCATCCTGCCTGACACTGCAGTGCCACTCCTAGATGGGCCAGGTGTTTGTGTCGGCCACTTGTATCGCTTAGCTTAGTCACACAGCGACCTTGGTGCGCCTCTTTTTTTCTTTGCATCATGTGCTGTTTGGGGACTATTTTTTTGAAGTGCCATCCTGTCTGACACTGCAGTGCCACTCCTAGATGGGCCAGGTGTTTGTGTCGGCCACTTGTGTCGCTTAGCTTAGTCACACAGCGACCTTGGTGCGCCTCTCTTTTTCTTTGCATCATGTGCTGTTTGGGGACTATTTTTTTGAAGTGCCATCCTGCCTGACACTGCAGTGCCACCCCTAGATGGGCCAGGTGTTTGTGTCGGCCACTTGTGTCGCTTAGCTTAGCCATCCAGCGACCTCGGTGCAAATTTTAGGACTAACAATAATATTGTGAGGTGTGAGGTGTTCAGAATAGACTGAAAATGAGTGGAAATTATGGTTATTGGGGTTAATAATACTATGGGATTAAAATGACCCCCAAATTCTATGATTTAAGCTGTTTTTGAGGGGCTTTTGTAAAAAAAACACCCGAATCCAAAACACACCCGAATCTGACAAAATATTTTCAGGGAGGTTTTGCCAAAACGCGTCCGAATCCAAAACACGACCGCGGAACCAAATCCAAAACCAAAACACAAAACCCGACAAATTTCCGGTGCACATCACTATTTTGTACCTAATTAGCTGTAAATAGCAGAGTGCATGTGTTTTACAGACTGCTGATGCTCATCAATTCAACATATGATGGAACAAACTTTTTCTGTCCGAATTAAGATAATAAATCAATTTTAAATGCACTAAATATATTAACCATCATAACAGATTTTGCAATTAATATATTAAGCATAACTTTTCATACACACTCAAAGACAGGACCTGACCGTTCATTTATGCCTGTGTGCCGTGTGGGAGGGATGCCTATTGCATTTTGATCTGTCTTATGATTTATTAAGGTGTTTAAGAGATCTGTAACTGTAACATTGACTGGTTTCTTTTAAATAAAGTAATCCTAGCCCCTTGGATTCTAAGATAAACAATTGGTTGCTTGCTGAGCGGGAATTCTTCACACCCCTGTTCTAATTATGTTATTTCTCACTGTTCTCTATCCAACTCCACATTGTCCTTTTTATGACCTTTTGCCAAAAAGCTATCACGCATTCAGGAGGAATTCAAATAAAAAGTACATTAAGAAATGATGTCATAGCGTCTCATTTACCATTGCTTCTGGCTATGTTCACTTAGGCAGTTGGAAAAAAAAACAAGGTGATAATCAATAAAGTAACAAGAATTAAAAACAAATTCCAACAGGGGATGACTGATATGTATGGAAAAAGAATGATTTCTTTCCACATTCTTCCAATTTAAATAGTATTTCCAGTTACTCGTTAATTTGTCACTGATGCTGCTTTCACATCGCAAAACCTGCTTTTGAAACGGTTCTTAAAACGGGTCTGGACAGTTAAACCCCCTTCACATCGCATGTTGTAACCAGTATATTACCATTTCATTACCGTTTTGGTACCTTTCACACTGAACCCCTTTCACCCATAGAAAAGAGTGGTTGTCATTATTAATGTACTATTCTGGCCCACACATTATTAATAATTATTAATTGATTCATTATTAATAATTTGGATAGTCGTACGATGGAACCCAGCAGCTTGAAGCATTTTAACCATGTTTTTATATATGAGTGCATCCTTCACTGTCCCAGTTATTTGTCTGCAGATTTCCTCATCCCCTCTGATTCTTAGCAGCTCCCTCACCTCTTCATCACTCCAAGTTGCCATTGTATAATATATTTGCAGTAAGAAAACGCTTCTAAACCCACTCTCATGTGTCTGATGTGTTTTTCCTCCAGCTTCTTGCTTCTGCCTGGTGACATCACACATGGAGACAGCCTATCACCTCCCGTGGCTTGGAAATACCGTTTCAGAGCCTTTCACACTGCACAGTGAAACGGTTCTGAACCGGGTAGGACCCTGCTTTTTAACCGTTTCAAAATACCAGTATTTTGAAAACGGTAAATTCAAGGTGGCCCTTTCACATCGCAGCTAGAACCGTTTAGGAAGGCTGAAAAATCGGCAATTTACCGGGTAAAAGCTGCGGTGTGAAAGGGGTATAACCTTCTTCTTCCCCTGAGTGGAGCTCAGGATACTGCAGGCTTAAAGAGCTTGCAGAGGCTCATCTGTACCAGTAGTACTGTACAGCTCTGGCTATCCACATACAGCCAGTGAGGAGTGACTGAGTGGATCAGTCATAAGTGGCAAGCAGAAAGCTATTGTTTATTAACATCATTTTAGTTAATTTACTCCATACTTGCCTACACTATCAAAGTGTCCAGGACAATCCCAAATGTTGGTCGTCCTGAGATCGCAGATCACACTCCCACATTACACCCACTACACAGTATGGGGCAATGGGGTTATCACACAATTGGCAGTAAATGGTGTCATAATTCATGGAACTGCTATGCAGGGGCAAGATTATGACGTGATTCGCCCTGTGTCTCACAGCAGCCACTTGCATCTCCCGTCTGTGAACTCTCCTATTTATGAAAGATATAAAGTAGTAGAATAGTTTAAAAATGTCCAGTAACCATAGCAATCAATCATCATTTGGCTTTGATCACTGTAATGTGAAGTTGTCAAAGAAAACATAGGTTTGATTGATTGGTAGCCATAGGTTACTGCATACCTAGACCGTGTTACAAAATAACCCCAGTACCTCTGTGGACTCTTTATGTTGCAAATTGCTACAACAGACTCGAGTCGTCTATATTTCTCATCATCATATTACTTTTCTACAAGTTTTATATATTTTAGTACAATTCCACAACTGAATAAGCATATCCATTTCAGCTACAGTAGCATATGTTTTTCATTAGCCCATTCACAAATTCCATTCCAATTCCTCTGGAGAACATAAATACCCTGACTTGACTTTGTTATAGTATTTAAGTTGCCTGTAAAAATATAATTTACTTAATATATAAATTAGCTTCAAACTCATTAATACTGTAGATCAAAATTGAAAAGATGTGTGAGGGACATGTGCGTGATTAGTAGACAGGGTGTAGGGACGGAGGTATGTATGGAAGTCAGGCTGAACGAGACTTGACTTTGGGCCTAATTCAGACCTGATCATAGCAGCAAATTTGTTAGCAGATGGGCAAAACCATGTGCACTACAGGGGGGCAGATATAACATTTGCAGAGAGAGTTAGATTTGGGTGGGTTATATTGTTTCTGTGCAGGGTAAATACTGTCTGCTTTATTTTTACACTGCCATTTAGATTTTAGTTTGAACACACCCCACCCAAATCTAACTCTCTCTGCACATGTTATATCTGCCCCCCCCCCCCCCCCCCCCCCGCAGTGCACATGGTTTTGCCCAACTGCTAACAAATTTGCTGCTGTGATCAACTCTGAATTTACCCCTATAATCAGATTATTGCCCGAGGGAGGGGTGCGCGAGTGAAGTCAAATATATGTTATAATATTTCCAATCTTATACACTATAACTCAGAGAGGATGGGGGTTACAAATATATGATGATGGTAAGAATAGGGTAACAGGCTATTCTGCAAATATTCAAGTACCTAGGAAAGAGCTCAGCATTTATTCACATAATCGGGGCTGCATAGTTTTTTCAAGTCTTACTTCCTGGATCATTTTGGCCAATTGTCCTCCTGAATGTTGCTTAACGTGAATGTTATCTGATAACGTGTGAATAATCACATAGGACGGGATGTGGTCAAAATGCCGGATGACGAGATCCTGGCAGTAGAAATGCCAATGCCGGAATCCCAACAACCATCAGAAAGCTGACACCGGAATCCCGACAGAGCCAGGAGACCGACGCCAGAATCCCGACAGCTGGCATCCCGAACATAAGTATTACGGGCAGGTTAGTAGGTTTAGGTGCCAGCCGGGAGGTTAGGGTTAAGCTGCGGGGAGGGGAGGTTAGCTTTAGGCGCTAAAGGGGAGGGTTAGGCTGCAGGGCAGGGGGGTTTGGTTTAGTCACCACCGGGGGGATGTTAGGGTCAGGCACTAAGGGGGAGGTTAGGGTTAGGCTGCAGGAAGAGAGGGGTAGGGGAGAGGGGGGAACATTCTTACTGGCTATATCCCTGTCGGGATTTCACCTACCGGGATGCCGGCATTGGTATTCTGACCACCAGCATCTCATGTGCCAGCAAATTACACCGAACCCCATAGGACAGTAACTGAGCATGCAGAGATGCCTGTTTTACCTTCTGTAAAAATGTGAAGTGATTGAGTCCTATTGGGAGATAAGTGCTATATAAATAAACACCTTTCTAATAATAATAATTATTATTATTAGTAGCAGTAGTAGTACTAGTAGTAGTAGTAGTAGTAGTAGTATATTGGAATCATATGCCTGGTAAC
This sequence comes from Pseudophryne corroboree, assembly GCF_028390025.1. Classification (NCBI taxonomy): domain Eukaryota; kingdom Metazoa; phylum Chordata; class Amphibia; order Anura; family Myobatrachidae; genus Pseudophryne; species Pseudophryne corroboree. Next base: position 177,088,034 of record NC_086454.1, on the reverse strand, counting down.
CTCAGTCTCTACCCCCCTGCTCCACCCACCCTCCACACTGTCCACAGCCACCTTACTTCTATGTTGCGGCTTTTACCTGCTACGTTGCATCTCCTTCTCGAACCCCCCACACCACGGCTCCACCCCCCACCCCTCATACTTAGCTCCGGTCGGGTGACCATGAGAGCCACTGGGGAACATGTCCAGGTTTCCACTGAGCATGCATTGAGCAGATGGGACAGCCTTTCTGAAATTATTATTATTACATGGTCTTCTGTGTCCAGGGGGGCCCATAGCACACCCCCTGCTCCCATTCATGATACTTACTTCTCTGTTGGCACCACAGATATCATCAGGAACATGGAGCTGGTGCCATGTTTCCAGAGATCTGCACATGCAGACTACAGAAATCACAGGGAAAATGGCACCCGCGCAGTAGAGATTGGCGCTTGCGCAGTAGACTGGCACAGTACCAGAGAGGGGGGGGGCCTGCACGGAGACTGCACATGGGCCCCACGACTTCTCTTGATCCGCCCCCGGAACAACTACATTTCTTTCAGGTCTATTGATCACTAATAATATATCATTTGTCACAAATAAATAAACTACTGATAAGAGTTTATACACACAAGCCTTAATTTTAGTCAGCTGACTATATAAAACAACATGCAAAAATAAATCCTCCACCCTCCTTCCTTTCTAATATGGACTCTATGTACTGATGTATGTAGAGCCGGAGTGCTCTGTCTTTGGAGAGATACTGCATCATACAGTATATAATGTGAATGTGTATTTATTACATACAGTATATAATGTGAATGTGTATTTATTACATACAGTAAAGTTTTGCTCAAAAACATAGCAGAGTTATTGGAGGCTTGTGGGCCATGGCTTTGTATATTTTCCGTGATCAGTTTAGAGTTTCCCTTCAGTGGTTCATGGGCCACCTCTGAGTCAGCCCTGAGTTTACAGTTTGATATTACTAAAAATGAATGTAACAATTATGGCTGTTACAGATGAAGATGAATCAGACATTGAAATCAGGTCAGCAGGGCAAAGGTCACATCACCTTTTAAATTTTATTATTGAGAAAATACTTTATATTTTTACTTGTATAGCATTGAAATGTATGCTTACCAAAATATAAATGATTTATTCACTTTGTGTGATGTTGCATATGATGCCAAGCTACCAGGCTCAGGTGGTGCCATAGCCATAGGAGTTAAATGGTGCCTCACTTAAGGTGAGTACTGCAGTAACAAGAACTCTCTCGAGGTGAGGCATGGGATTTTGTGAGTTCTTTTATCTGCAAGTAAAATGTCCTGGTTTAATGTTGAGTGTAAAAATGACAATTGGTTGGTCCCCAGCCACAAATGTGCTTTACATGAAATTTAATAATGAACAGATTTTTGTTACATCTGCAGAAGACATTACCAATCATAATAGAGCACTAGAGGCATTACTGTAGCAACAGAAAGGAAATGGTACACATAGCACACCAGCAGGTGGGTTACTTATATAATAAAGAGACAGGAAATGAAAATTAGTTTGTCTGAAATATGACTGTCCAGCCAATCAAAATGTGATTCCTTCATGGTTGGGATAAGCGATTTAGATGCACTCAATTTGTCCATGTCACCCCATTTCTACTTAGAGAAATGTATTGGTTTTTTGCATAGTAGTCAGGGCAGAGGTGACAACATTGTCTTAGGTAGCCCAATCCTAGAAATTTTTGATAACGGCAGGCTATCTGTATAGCAAAGAGTTAATTACAACTGGAGAGCATGGCCATACACAGACACAATTGTGTATGTCAGTCAGTACTCTGAAGTTTATTAATATAGATGAGTTTATACAGTCTTCTGAGCAAGTGTCATATCATATTCTGAGCATGCATTAATGTTCGCCAAGAATGATATTAACATCATGTAAGCACTTTAAGCTCAATTTTGTATTAGCAGCAGAGGGCAGTATTGTTTAAATTATTAATACGCAAATAATTACTTATTTTCAAGCCTGGGACCACACACTAATGCTATCCTTGAAAAAGAACATCCAGCCACATTCCAATACTACATAATGACATTTGTATCTTATACACCTGCCAAGCTTATGGGAATTGATGCTAAGAATGCATTAAAGAATGTGAGAGTATAACCTGAAGGACAAACTCTCATTTAAAATGTCAGCAGAATTTGAACAAAACCATTATTTAAAATTACAGAATTAACTCTATCACTTTACAGTGCCTCACAGGGAAAGCAGTTACCTTTCTGACAAACAGGATCCCGGTGGTTGATATACCAACGCCGGTATCCCGAGGGAGGACACAAACCCAACGTTGGGCAGAGTGCTGCCATCAAAATACCAACAACCGGCATAATCCCAGATAAGTGTCGGCATCGGGGCTAATAGCCCCAGCGATCCTATTAGCAGTGGTAAAGTACCCCTGATAATAGGATACCACCCAAAGTCTGGTGTGTGTGTGTGTGTGTGTGTGTGTGTGTGTGTGTGTGTGTGTGTGTGTGTGTGTGTGTGTGTGCATGTGTCTGTAGATTTGAGTGCTCAATCATTGCACCAGAGAGAAAAGTGACTTATGGTGATCATTGGGCCTGCATATATCTGAAGTACTCTATTATATAAATTGTTTGGGTCAGATTATACAGTAGCTTGTTATATGCCTATTATCATTCATGGGCTGGCAGCAATCACTCTAAAATCAAATATTTGGAGACCTCCAACAAGAAATCCTGCATTGGCCCCTGTAGGGGTAGATTACTACTAGGTAATGGCCCTCACCCATACTTCTGTCATTAGCCTCTGTCACAGGGTGGGAGCTGGGTAGCTCCTGCACAATCTTCAAGTGTCCCTTTTCCTGGAGGGAGCCAAATGTGGTATGGGAGCCGATGAGCCCCTGCATACCAAGGATCACTGCGTAGAAACTTCTTATACTGCATACTAATGAAGTATTTCATATTGCATACTAATGACTCTGTTGTAATGTAATTAGTTGTTATTATTATAACAATACCTGGAAGCTTGGAATTTAATCATTATTTAGGAGTTGACTCCTTGTGGGCCTAAGGCCCTGGGCCTCGTGTCGAGCCCTGTAGTGCCTTTAAATACTTTGGACCTAATACCCTGGGCCTCAGGCCTAGTGATGCCTATGTGATGCCTTTAGATATTTGGGCCTAATGCCTCTGGCCTTGGGCCTAGAACCCACCTATGTGGTGCCTTTAAAAGATGGGTCTAATGTCAGTCACAACCCTGCTGGTCAAATGTGTTAATTTGGGCTTAGAGCTAAGCCACAACCCTGGTGGTCTAGTGGATACATTTGACAAGCAGTTCTCCATTGAGGTCCTACCTGTTCTGACTTCCTAGGTCCAGCCAACCCTCTGATATAGGCTCTCCTCCCTTCAACTGAGGGGTGGAACACTCTGCACTTTCAGGGCTTCAATGCATTTCAGACCCAATCTTTACCTGGTCCATGGTGGCTTGTTTTAGCTATTTTGCAATGGCTGCTATGTTCCCAGGACTTCTGGTGCCTTCAGCTGTGGCTGCCGCTCTGTCTTCCTTGCTTGCATCTTCTCTCTTCGGGGCTCCTCTTTTGTCCACCTTCTTCCTGTTCCACCAACAAGGTAGCTCTCGCCATCTCGCACCAGTTAATATAAGCCAGGTTTGGGCTGCGGGAACAGAGTGTTAGGGTTAGGGTGCCATTAGGGGAAGGTAAGTATACTTACCTTCCCCCTGTCGTAATTCTCACTGTCGGCATGCCGCAGTCGGTATTCTGACCACCGGCATTCCAACCGCTGGCAACCTAGCCCCTTTAAACAACTCTCCCACTGGAGGCCTGTGGACCAGATTCACTCTTTCAAGGCTTTTTGGTTGGTCACCGCCCCACATCTCCAAACAACCTAAATAGCTGTTTGTGGACAACAAGCCGATGTACATATTTGGACACCAATGCTCTACGACAAAAACTATGAACATTCCACACATAAATTCCAATAATTTCTCCCTCTTTGCAGACATGTGTGACAGGCTGGAAACCGTTTTGTACTGGCATTCAAAATGTTAAAATGCAAACCAGACACATTTTCCAGGCTATGAATACAAGTGCTCTAGTAGTTCCCAGAGCAGAATTCAAAACATAAACACACTTTACAGGGACTGTCTAGTAGTTGGGCGATTACAGTCAGCTACTAATCAGGCAGCAGTCAGGAAGTTATTAAACAAGAATGTATAATGTAAATCTATCATTAAATATGAAAGAAGCTCATTATTACTAGACAACAGTAATTATACACACAGTCTCGGATTAGAGTTGCCTACTAACCAAACTAGGATATAAGTAGGACAGTTTGAGTTATTTATTGTATATTGGGCCTGATTCAGAGATGTACGCTAACCGCAGTGCTGCAAGTATGGCGGTACAGGGCAGTACTGCGTACCGGTAACAAATTCCCTGCCACTTTGCAGACACCATGTCAGAGAGAGGAGAGCGCAGCATGCGTCTGTCCTCTCCTGCCCCTCTTCTGCCTGCCGTCAGTCAGTCCGCTGACCGGCGGCTTCTCCTCCTTTGAGGGCGGTGGCGGCGTGTATTACACAAATGCCGGTTCATGAGCCATTCAGAGCTCGCAGCCTGGCAGCCAATCAGGAGTCGTCACTGCCGGACCGCGAGCTCTGATTGGCTCGCGAATGGCGCTAGATCTGAAATACAGGATGCTGCCACATGAGGAGACCGGACTGAGGGCAGGAGAGGTGCATGCTGTGCTCTCCTTTCCCCGACAGCAGCAAAAGACAGTGCTGACCCCAGGCAGCAGCGGCAACAACGGTGAGTTGCACTGCTGGGGGCATATCTGGCACTGTGGGAGCATATCTGGCACTATGTGGGCATGTGTATCTGGCAACATGGGGGCATATCTGGCACTGTGGGGGAATATGTGTATATGGCATTGTGGAAGCATATCTAGCACTGTATCTGGCAATATGGGTGCATATCTGGCACTGTAGGGGTATATCTAGCACTGTGGGGCATATCTGGCACTGTGGGGGTATATCTAGCACTGTGGGGCATATCTAGCACTGTGGGGGCATATCTGGCACTGTGGGGGCATATCTGGCACTTTGAGGGTATATCTGGCACAGTGCGGGCATATCTGGCATATGTGTATCTGGCACTGTGGGGCCATATGTGTATCTGGCACGCTGCAGGCATATCTGGCACTATGGGGAAATATGTGTATCTGGCACTGTGCAGGCATATCTGGCACTATTGGGGGCACATGTGTATCTGGCACCATGGGGGCATGTGTATCTGGCACTGTGGAGGAATATTTTTATCTGGCACTGTGGGGGCATATCTAGCACTGTGGGGGTATGTGTATCTGGTAACATGGGGGCATATCTGGCAATGTGGGGGCATATCTGGCACTGTTTTGGCATATCTGGCACTGTAGGGGCATGTGTATCTGGCACTATGGGGGCATATCTAGCATTGTGGGGGCATATCGGGCACTGTGGGGGCATATGTGTATCTGGTACTGTGTGGGCATATCTGGCACTGTGGGGGCATATGTGTATCTGGCACTGTGCGGGCATATCTGGCACTATTGGGGGCATATGTGTATCTGGCACTATTTTGGTCATATGTGTATCATGCCCCCATTTTCATTGGCCATGCCCCATATAGCATATGGCCACACCCATTTTTTGGCGTGAGCACGCCTTTGTCCGCTCACACAGTAACACTAAGAATTTTTTTCTACTTGCACCACTGGCTAACCAGATTTTTTCCACGGGTGAGCGATTATCGGTGGTCTGCCCATGTGCCACGTTGGTCTTGTGATGACAGGTGCAGAGAGGATTTATTTGCAAAGTGACATTCAGTGACCGTTTTGGGGAGGTAACAGAGAGTGGTAACAAAAATGTAGGAGTGTTATGACCAGTTTGATGGCGAATTTGAGGCTACAACTGCGATCCCGTATGCAACTGCAATGTCTCTGGCATCTTACTTCCTGCGGCTATGCTAAACGACCATAAGGCTAGTCGACTTTTCAGCAACTTGATGCTTGATGCATTGCCAAGAGAAAGATGAGAGACATGAGACCGAACAATGCAGAAGAGCTGAAGGCCGCTATTGAAGCATCCTGGTCTTCCATAACACCGCAGCAGTACCACAGGCTGATAGAATCCATGCCACGTTGCATTGAGGCAGTAATTCATTCAAAAGGGGCCCAAACCAAGTACTGAGTACATATGTATGATTATACTTTTCAGAGGGCTGACGTATTCAAACTCCTTTTTTTATTGATTTAATGTAATATTCTAATTTACTGAGATTTGGATTTGGGGTTTTCTTAAGCTGTAAACCACAATCATCAAAATTATAACAAATAAAGGTTTGAAATATCTCACTTTGCATGTAATGAGTCTATATACAGTAATATATTAGTTTCAACATGTATAGCGAAATTACATGCAGTTCTCATATCCTATACACCAGATAAAATACATCACATAAAATTTAGCAAAGTTGAGAATTCAAGCTAACAATCACAGAAGGGAAGAACTATTCCTCAACCTAGTGGTACGACATCTTAAACATCTATAACGTCTCCCGGATGGCAAAAGGGAAAAAAAAACATATTACAGGGGTGACCCCTATCTTCAATCATCTTAATTGCCTTCGACAGACTCCTTGCAGCGAGAACATCTGCCAACCTAGGCAACGATTGGCCAATGATCCTCTCTGCAGATTTAATCACTCTTTCCAGGGCAACAAGATCAGAACACTTGGCATTACCATACCACACCGTGATCGCGTAGGTCAGCAAGCTCTCAATCACGCAGCGGTAAAAATTAACAAGAGTTGATTGCTGCAGACCTGCTGCTCCGAGCTTCCATAAGAAAAAAAGACGCTGCTGAACCTTCCCAAACACTGACGTGATATGCAAGGACCATGATAAATCCTCTGTAAATTTAATCCCAAAAAATTTCACATAGGTAACCCTATCCACCTCCTCACCATTCAGTATCAACGGGCAGATGCTAGTTTTTTTAGATTTCCTAAAATCTATCACAACCTTCTTAGTTTTCTTACCGTTTAATAACAGGTTATTTTTTACCCCCCACTCAGCGAGTCTTCTCACTTCCTCTCTATAACTACTCTCATCTCCGCCAGATATTAAACCCACCAGAGTGGTATCATCCGCAAACTCTATCACAGAGATTGTCTCCGAATTAGACTCACAGGGGTTTATTTACTAATATTCGTGTTTGTGTCGATTTTGCTGGATTTGGCATGCAAATCCGATCAGCCATTCGAATTTGCAACTTTGTATTCGGAAATTTACTAACCTTTCGTATTTGTCCTCTGCGTACTTTTCAATGTCGAGGTCATTCGTATTTTTTCGTGGTTTTTCACGGCCGAATGTGTTTGTTTTCGGCCGAAGATGGTATATTCCCCGCATCATTCGTAATATTTGTGTTCGCCCGTGATTTGTCACCAATGCGGCCGCATTTTACATTTTTCATTTGTTTTCTAATGTGAGGCATGATTGGTTAAGAGGAATACGTGGGAGTGCCAATGAGCAACCATATAAATACTAGAGATGAGCGGGTTCGGTTTCTCTGAATCCGAACCCGCACGAACTTCATGTTTTTTTTCACGGGTCCGAGCGACTCGGATCTTCCCGCCTTGCTCGGTTAACCCGAGCGCGCCCAAACGTCATCATGACGCTGTCGGATTCTCGCGAGACTCGGATTCTATATAAGGAGCCGCGCGTCGCCGCCATTTTCACACGTGCATTGAGATTGATAGGGAGAGGACGTGGCTGGCGTCCTCTCCATTTAGATTAGGAGAGAGAGAGAGAGATTGACCTGAGGCTGATACTGTAGAAGAGAGTGCAGAGTTTAGTGACTGACCACAGTGACCACCAGCAGTGCAGTTGTTTTATTTAATATATCCGTTCTCTGCCTGAAAAAAACGGTACACACAGTGACTCAGTCACATACCATATCTGTGTGCACTGCTCAGCCCAGTGTGCTGCATGCCTGCATCATCTATGTATATATTATATATCTGACTGTGCTCAGCTCACACAGCTTATAATTGTGGGGGAGACTGGGGAGCACTGCAGTGCCAGTTATAGGTTATAGCAGGAGCCAGGAGTACAAGACAGTCACATACCATATCTGTGTGCACTGCTCAGCCCAGTGTGCTGCATCATCTATGTATATATTATATATCTGACTGTGCTCAGCTCACACAGCTTATAATTGTGGGGGAGACTGGGGAGCACTGCAGTGCCAGTTATAGGTTATAGCAGGAGCCAGGAGTACATATTATATTAAAATTAAACAGTGCACACTTTTGCTGCAGGAGTGCCACTGCCAGTGTGACTGACCAGTGACCTGACCACACTGACCACCAGTATAGTTAGTAGTATACTATATTGTGATTGCCTGAAAAAGTTAAACACTCGTCGTGTGACTTCACTTGTGTGGTGTTTTTTTTTTTATTCTATAAAAAACTCATTCTGCTGACAGACAGTGTCCAGCAGGTCCGTCATTATATAATATATATACCTGTCCGGCTGCAGTAGTGATATATATATATTTTTTATATCATTATTTATCATCCAGTCGCAGCAAACACAGTACGGTAGTTCACGGCTGTAGCTACCTCTGTGTCGGCACTCGGCAGTCCATCCATAATTGTATACCACCTAACCGTGGTTTTTTTTTCTTTCTTCTTCATACATACATACTACGACATCTCTTTATCAACCAGTCTATATTAGCAGCAGACACAGTACAGTACGGTAGTTCACGGCTGTGGCTACCTCTGTGTCGGCACTCGGCAGTCCGTCCATAATTGTATACCACCTAACCGTGGTTTTTTTTTCTTTCTTCTTCATACATACATACTACGACATCTCTTTATCAACCAGTCTATATTAGCAGCAGACACAGTACAGTACGGTAGTTCACGGCTGTGGCTACCTCTGTGTCGGCACTCGGCAGTCCGTCCATAATTGTATACCACCTACCCGTGGTTCTTTTTTCTTTCTTCTTCATACATACATACTACTACATCTCTTTATCAACCAGTCTATATTAGCAGCAGACACAGTACAGTACGGTAGTTCACGGCTGTGGCTACCTCTGTGTCGGCACTCGGCAGTCCGTCCATAATTGTATACCACCTACCCGTGGTTTTTTTTTCTTTCTTCTTCATACATACATACTACGACATCTCTTTATCAACCAGTCTATATTAGCAGCAGACACAGTACAGTACGGTAGTTCACGGCTGTGGCTACCTCTGTGTCGGCACTCGGCAGTCCGTCCATAATTGTATACCACCTACCCGTGGGTTTTTTTTCTTTCTTCTTCATACATACATACTACTACATCTCTTTATCAACCAGTCTATATTAGCAGCAGACACAGTACAGTACGGTAGTTCACGGCTGTGGCTACCTCTGTGTCGGCACTCGGCAGTCCGTCCATAATTGTATACCACCTACCCGTGGTTTTTTTTTCTTTCTTCTTCATACATACATACTACGACATCTCTTTATCAACCAGTCTATATTAGCAGCAGACACAGTACAGTACGGTAGTTCACGGCTGTGGCTACCTCTGTGTCAGCACTCGGCAGTCCGTCCATAATTGTATACCACCTAACCGTGGTTTTTTTTTCTTTCTTCTTCATACATACATACTACGACATCTCTTTATCAACCAGTCTATATTAGCAGCAGACACAGTACAGTACGGTAGTTCACGGCTGTGGCTACCTCTGTGTCGGCACTCGGCAGTCCGTCCATAATTGTATACCACCTAACCGTGGTTTTTTTTTCTTTCTTCTTCATACATACATACTACGACATCTCTTTATCAACCAGTCTATATTAGCAGCAGACACAGTACAGTACGGTAGTTCACGGCTGTGGCTACCTCTGTGTCGGCACTCGGCAGTCCGTCCATAATTGTATACCACCTACCCGTGGTTCTTTTTTCTTTCTTCTTCATACATACATACTACTACATCTCTTTATCAACCAGTCTATATTAGCAGCAGACACAGTACAGTACGGTAGTTCACGGCTGTGGCTACCTCTGTGTCGGCACTCGGCAGTCCGTCCATAATTGTATACCACCTACCCGTGGTTTTTTTTTCTTTCTTCTTCATACATACATACTACGACATCTCTTTATCAACCAGTCTATATTAGCAGCAGACACAGTACAGTACGGTAGTTCATGGCTGTGGCTACCTCTGTGTCGGCACTCGGCAGTCCGTCCATAATTGTATACCACCTACCCGTGGGTTTTTTTTCTTTCTTCTTCATACATACATACTACTACATCTCTTTATCAACCAGTCTATATTAGCAGCAGACACAGTACAGTACGGTAGTTCACGGCTGTGGCTACCTCTGTGTCGGCACTCGGCAGTCCGTCCATAATTGTATACCACCTAACCGTGGTTTTTTTTTCTTTCTTCTTCATACATACATACTACGACATCTCTTTATCAACCAGTCTATATTAGCAGCAGACACAGTACAGTACGGTAGTTCACGGCTGTGGCTACCTCTGTGTCGGCACTCGGCAGTCCGTCCATAATTGTATACCACCTAACCGTGGTTTTTTTTTCTTTCTTCTTCATACATACATACTACGACATCTCTTTATCAACCAGTCTATATTAGCAGCAGACACAGTACAGTACGGTAGTTCACGGCTGTGGCTACCTCTGTGTCGGCACTCGGCAGTCCGTCCATAATTGTATACCACCTAACCGTGGTTTTTTTTTCTTTCTTCTTCATACATACATACTACGACATCTCTTTATCAACCAGTCTATATTAGCAGCAGACACAGTACAGTACGGTAGTTCACGGCTGTGGCTACCTCTGTGTCGGCACTCGGCAGTCCGTCCATAATTGTATACCACCTAACCGTGGTTTTTTTTTCTTTCTTCTTCATACATACATACTACGACATCTCTTTATCAACCAGTCTATATTAGCAGCAGACACAGTACAGTACGGTAGTTCACGGCTGTGGCTACCTCTGTGTCGGCACTCGGCAGTCCGTCCATAATTGTATACCACCTAACCGTGGTTTTTTTTTCTTTCTTCTTCATACATACATACTACGACATCTCTTTATCAACCAGTCTATATTAGCAGCAGACACAGTACAGTACGGTAGTTCACGGCTGTGGCTACCTCTGTGTCGGCACTCGGCAGTCCGTCCATAATTGTATACCACCTACCCGTGGTTCTTTTTTCTTTCTTCTTCATACATACATACTACTACATCTCTTTATCAACCAGTCTATATTAGCAGCAGACACAGTACAGTACGGTAGTTCATGGCTGTGGCTACCTCTGTGTCGGCACTCGGCAGTCCGTCCATAATTGTATACCACCTACCCGTGGTTTTTTTTTCTTTCTTCTTCATACATACATACTACGACATCTCTTTATCAACCAGTCTATATTAGCAGCAGACACAGTACAGTACGGTAGTTAACGGCTGTGGCTACCTCTGTGTCGGCACTCGGCAGTCCGTCCATAATTGTATACCACCTACCCGTGGGTTTTTTTTCTTTCTTCTTCATACATACATACTACTACATCTCTTTATCAACCAGTCTATATTAGCAGCAGACACAGTACAGTACGGTAGTTCACGGCTGTGGCTACCTCTGTGTCGGCACTCGGCAGTCCGTCCATAATTGTATACCACCTACCCGTGGTTTTTTTTTCTTTCTTCTTCATACATACATACTACGACATCTCTTTATCAACCAGTCTATATTAGCAGCAGACACAGTACAGTACGGTAGTTCACGGCTGTGGCTACCTCTGTGTCGGCACTCGGCAGTCCGTCCATAATTGTATACCACCTAACCGTGGTTTTTTTTTCTTTCTTCTTCATACATACATACTACGACATCTCTTTATCAACCAGTCTATATTAGCAGCAGACACAGTACGGTAGTTCACGGCTGTAGCTACCTCTGTGTCGGCACTCGGCAGTCCGTCCATAATTGTATACTAGTATCCATCCATCTCCATTGTTTACCTGAGGTGCCTTTTAGTTGTGCCTATTAAAATATGGAGAACAAAAATGTTGAGGTTCCAAAATTAGGGAAAGATCAAGATCCACTTCCACCTCGTGCTGAAGCTGCTGCCACTAGTCATGGCCGAGACGATGAAATGCCAGCAACGTCGTCTGCCAAGGCCGATGCCCAATGTCATAGTACAGAGCATGTCAAATCCAAAACACCAAATATCAGTAAAAAAAGGACTCCAAAACCTAAAATAAAATTGTCGGAGGAGAAGCGTAAACTTGCCAATATGCCATTTACCACACGGAGTGGCAAGGAACGGCTGAGGCCCTGGCCTATGTTCATGGCTAGTGGTTCAGCTTCACATGAGGATGGAGGCACTCAGCCTCTCGCTAGAAAAATGAAAAGACTCAAGCTGGCAAAAGCAGTAGCACCGCAAAGAACTGTGCGTTCTTCGAAATCCCAAATCCACAAGGAGAGTCCAATTGTGTCGGTTGCGATGCCTGACCTTCCCAACACTGGACGTGAAGAGCATGCTCCTTCCACCATTTGCACGCCCCCTGCAAGTGCTGGAAGGAGCACCCGCAGTCCAGTTCCTGATAGTCAGATTGAAAATGTCAGTGTTGAAGTACACCAGGATGAGGAGGATATGGGTGTTGCTGGCGCTGGGGAGGAAATTGACCAGGAGGATTCTGATGGTGAGGTGGTTTGTTTAAGTCAGGCACCCGGGGAGACACCTGTTGTCCGTGGGAGGAATATGGCCGTTGACATGCCTGGTGAAAATACCAAAAAAATCAGCTCTTCGGTGTGGAACTATTTCAACACAAATGCGGACAACAGGTGTCAAGCCGTGTGTTCCCTTTGTCAAGCTGTAATAAGTAGGGGTAAGGACGTTAACCACCTCGGAACATCCTCCCTTATACGTCACCTGCAGCGCATTCATAATAAGTCAGTGACAAGTTCAAAAACTTTGGGTGACAGCGGAAGCAGTCCACTGACCAGTAAATCCCATCCTCTTGTAACCAAGCTCACGCAAACCACCCCACCAACTCCCTCAGTGTCAATTTCCTCCTTCCCCAGGAATGCCAATAGTCCTGCAGGCAATGTCACTGGCAATTCTGACGAGTCCTCTCCTGCCTGGGATTCCTCCGATGCATCCTTGCGTGTAACGCCTACTGCTGCTGGCGCTGCTGTTGTTGCTGCTGGGAGTCGATGGTCATCCCAGAGGGGAAGTCGTAAGCCCACTTGTACTACTTCCAGTAAGCAATTGACTGTTCAACAGTCCTTTGCGAGGAAGATGAAATATCACAGCAGTCATCCTGCTGCAAAGCGGATAACTGAGGCCTTGACAACTATGTTGGTGTTAGACGTGCGTCCGGTATCCGCCGTTAGTTCACAGGGAACTAGACAATTTATTGAGGCAGTGTGCCCCCGTTACCAAATACCATCTAGGTTCCACTTCTCTAGGCAGGCGATACCGAGAATGTACACGGACCTCAGAAAAAGACTCACCAGTGTCCTAAAAAATGCAGTTGTACCCAATGTCCACTTAACCACGGACATGTGGACAAGTGGAGCAGGGCAGGGTCAGGACTATATGACTGTGACAGCCCACTGGGTAGATGTATGGACTCCCGCCGCAAGAACAGCAGCGGCGGCACCAGTAGCAGCATCTCGCAAACGCCAACTCTTTCCTAGGCAGGCTACGCTTTGTATCACCGGTTTCCAGAATACGCACACAGCTGAAAACCTCTTACGGCAACTGAGGAAGATCATCGCGGAATGGCTTACCCCAATTGGACTCTCCTGTGGATTTGTGGCATCGGACAACGCCAGCAATATTGTGTGTGCATTAAATATGGGCAAATTCCAGCACGTCCCATGTTTTGCACATACCTTGAATTTGGTGGTGCAGAATTATTTAAAAAACGACAGGGGCGTGCAAGAGATGCTGTCGGTGGCCAGAAAAATTGCGGGACACTTTCGGCGTACAGGCACCACGTACAGAAGACTGGAGCACCACCAAAAACTACTGAACCTGCCCTGCCATCATCTGAAGCAAGAAGTGGTAACGAGGTGGAATTCAACCCTCTATATGCTTCAGAGGTTGGAGGAGCAGCAAAAGGCCATTCAAGCCTATACAATTGAGCACGATATAGGAGGTGGAATGCACCTGTCTCAAGCGCAGTGGAGAATGATTTCAACGTTGTGCAAGGTTCTGATGCCCTTTGAACTTGCCACACGTGAAGTCAGTTCAGACACTGCCAGCCTGAGTCAGGTCATTCCCCTCATCAGGCTTTTGCAGAAGAAGCTGGAGACATTGAAGGAGGAGCTAACACGGAGCGATTCCGCTAGGCATGTGGGACTTGTGGATGGAGCCCTTACTTCGCTTAACAAGGATTCACGGGTGGTCAATCTGTTGAAATCAGAGCACTACATTTTGGCCACCGTGCTCGATCCTAGATTTAAAGCCTACCTTGGATCTCTCTTTCCGGCAGACACAAGTCTGCTGGGGTTGAAAGACCTGCTGGTGAGAAAATTGTCAAGTCAAGCGGAACGCGACCTGTCAACATCTCCTCCTTCACATTCTCCCGCAACTGGGGGTGCGAGGAAAAGGCTCAGAATTCCGAGCCCACCCGCTGGCGGTGATGCAGGGCAGTCTGGAGCGACTGCTGATGCTGACATCTGGTCCGGACTGAAGGACCTGACAACGATTACGGACATGTCGTCTACTGTACTGCATATGATTCTCTCACCATTGAAAGAATGGTGGAGGATTATATGAGTGACCGCATCCAAGTAGGCACGTCACACAGTCCATACTTATACTGGCAGGAAAAAGAGGCAATTTGGAGGCCATTGCACAAACTGGCTTTATTCTACCTAAGTTTCCCTCCCACAAGTGTGTACTCCGAAAGAGTGTTTAGTGCCGCAGCTCACCTTGTCAGCAATCGGCGTACGAGGTTACATCCAGAAAATGTGGAGAAGATGATGTTCATTAAAATGAATTATAATCAATTCCTCCGCGGAGACATTGACCAGCAGCAATTGCCTCCACAAAGTACACAGGGAGCTGAGATGGTGGATTCCAGTGGGGACGAATTGATAATCTGTGAGGAGGGGGATGTACACGGTGATATATCGGAGGATGATGATGAAGTGGACATCTTGCCTCTGTAGAGCCAGTTTGTGCAAGGAGAGATTAATTGCTTCTTTTTTGGTGGGGGTCCAAACCAACCCGTCATATCAGTCACAGTCGTGTGGCAGACCCTGTCACTGAAATGATGGGTTGGTTAAAGTGTGCATGTCCTGTTTATACAACATAAGGGTGGGTGGGAGGGCCCAAGGACAATTCCATCTTGCACCTCTTTTTTCTTTTATTTTTCTTTGCGTCATGTGCTGTTTGGGGAGGGTTTTTTGGAAGGGACATCCTGCGTGACACTGCAGTGCCACTCCTAAATGGGCCCGGTGTTTGTGTCGGCCACTAGGGTCGCTAATCTTACTCACACAGTCAGCTACCTCATTGCGCCTCTTTTTTTCTTTGCGTCATGTGCTGATTGGGGAGGGTTTTTTGGAAGGGACATCCTGCGTGACACTGCAGTGCCACTCCTAAATGGGCCCGGTGTTTGTGTCGGCCACTAGGGTCGCTAATCTTACTCACACAGTCAGCTACCTCATTGCGCCTCTTTTTTTCTTTGCGTCATGTGCTGATTGGGGAGGGTTTTTTGGAAGGGACATCCTGCGTGACACTGCAGTGCCACTCCTAAATGGGCCCGGTGTTTGTGTCGGCCACTAGGGTCGCTAATCTTACTCACACAGTCAGCTACCTCATTGCGCCTCTTTTTTTCTTTGCGTCATGTGCTGATTGGGGAGGGTTTTTTGGAAGGGACATCCTGCGTGACACTGCAGTGCCACTCCTAAATGGGCCCGGTGTTTGTGTCGGCCACTAGGGTCGCTAATCTTACTCACACAGTCAGCTACCTCATTGCGCCTCTTTTTTTCTTTGCGTCATGTGCTGATTGGGGAGGGTTTTTTGGAAGGGACATCCTGCGTGACACTGCAGTGCCACTCCTAAATGGGCCCGGTGTTTGTGTCGGCCACTAGGGTCGCTAATCTTACTCACACAGTCAGCTACCTCATTGCGCCTCTTTTTTTCTTTGCGTCATGTGCTGATTGGGGAGGGTTTTTTGGAAGGGACATCCTGCGTGACACTGCAGTGCCACTCCTAAATGGGCCCGGTGTTTGTGTCGGCCACTAGGGTCGCTAATCTTACTCACACAGTCAGCTACCTCATTGCGCCTCTTTTTTTCTTTGCGTCATGTGCTGATTGGGGAGGGTTTTTTGGAAGGGACATCCTGCGTGACACTGCAGTGCCACTCCTAAATGGGCCCGGTGTTTGTGTCGGCCACTAGGGTCGCTTATCTTACTCACACAGTCAGCTACCTCATTGCGCCTCTTTTTTTCTTTGCGTCATGTGCTGATTGGGGAGGGTTTTTTGGAAGGGACATCCTGCGTGACACTGCAGTGCCACTCCTAGATGGGCCAGGTGTTTGTGTCGGCCACTAGTGTCGCTTAGCTTAGTCATCCAGCGACCTTGGTGCAAATTTTAGGACTAAAAATAATATTGTGAGGTATTCAGAATAGACTGAAAATGAGTGGAAATTATGGTTTTTGAGGTTAATAATAATATGGGATCAAAATGACCCCCAAATTCTATGATTTAAGCTGTTTTTTAGTGTTTTTTTAAAAAAACACCCGAATCCAAAACACACCCGAATCCGACAAAAAAAATTCGGTGAGGTTTTGCCAAAACGCGGTCGAACCCAAAACACGGCCGCGGAACCGAACCCAAAACCAAAACACAAAACCCGAAAAATTTCAGGCGCTCATCTCTAATAAATACGCCCCCAAACGACCGAACCTCGTGGGTTTAGTCAGTGGGGAGGAGAGAGGTAGCGTTGTGAGGGGTTTGGTAAGTGAGTAGTTTTGTGGTTTTGCGATTGTTGAGTGCTGAGCAGTGAAAGGTGTTTTGTCTTGCTTGTTGTCTTGTTACTTATAATAAGTGTATCATATTTTCTGTCCTTGTTTTTTTTTCATAGTCTCTTGTCACTGTAATTGGTGTGTGTGTGTGTGTGTGTGTGTGTGTGTGTGTGTGTGTGTGTGTGTGTGTGTGTGTGTGTGTGTGTGTGTGTGTGTGTTTTCGAGGTAGAAGAGGTGTGTTTTTTGTGTGTTTTTTATTTCATTTGTTCAGTGTTGTTTGTCTGAATCATGTCAGATTCTGAGGTTAGTGAGGCTGGGGAGGTGCAGGAGGTTGTGAGGTGCAGGAGGTTAGTGAGGCGAAGGAGGTTAGTGATGGGGGTGAAGAGGAAGAGGTTGCAGAGGAGGCACCTGAGTCCTCTAGTGAGAGTGATGTGGCTCCGCAGCCACGTACCACAACCAAGTCAGGCCGCAATGTTAAATTTACTTATGACGAGAATGTGGCCCTGGTTCAGGCAATAATGCAATATCATCGCTAGCTTTTTGGACAAGAGGCGGCTAAGGTGTCCTCCAGGAAGAAGACACAAATGTGGCAGAAGGTGGTTGCTGCAGTCAATTTTGAGGGCATAGTGAGGCGAATCGAGGAGACCTGCAGGAAAAGGTTTTATGACATAAAGCGTCTTGTCAAATTAAAAATGGCAAGGGAGGCCAAGTCTGCACTGCAAACTGGTGGAGGTGCCCCTTTTGTGGCGACGTATTTGGAGTATGAGTTGCCCCTGCAGAACCTCATTCCTGCAGAGGTAGTGAGGGGGACTTATGTGATGGACTCCGATCGGCCAAAGAAGGCTGGTAAGTTTTATAATTTTGGTTTGTAATGTATTTTATGTTGCATTTCGCATTGTGTATGAAGTAAGTGTAATGTTGTTGTTTTGTAAAATGTTTGTGGAAGAGTGTATTATTAATGCGTCCTTACATTGTTTGGAAAGGTGTAAGGTTTACTTTAGTTTAGTTTTGATGCTTTAGAAGAAATACATTTTTAAAAATGAAAAAATTAACTACTCAATTGTAAATGAAGGCACAAATAGCTTTGGACCATAAAATAGTGTCCTAATTTATTTTAGGACATAAAAAGCCTAAAGGGACCTCTGGCCCAGGCCCTTCACATTCTGCAAAACCAAAACACCACACACACAGGATCATCCACACAGGTCTAACCGACACGGAAGTTAAGTCTGACTGGGGCCTCCAGACCAGCTCCATAGACATCACCAAGACGACGCATCTCCAAAGTCGCAGACTTACCACCACAGCAACTGCTCGAGAGTCGCCACCCATGTCCCCACATTCACCACACTTGCCTGGTGAGTTATTTGGCAATATCCCACATCACAATTTTGTTTCTTAAACTCCCTTTACAGGTTATAAATGCAGCCTTCATATTGTGGAACAATTCACAAGCACATTTTAAGCTGAAACTTTAGCTTAAAAGGTACCTTTAACATTATATTTTAAAATAAAAAATAACCTTACATTTTTAAACACATGAAAGTTGGTTATGAGTAGTGATGAGCGGGTTTGGTTCCTCGGAATCCGAACCCCCCCGAACTTCACCCATTTTACACGGGTCCGAGACATACTCGGATACTCCAGTATTGCTCGGTTAACCCGAGCGCGCCCGAACGTCATCATCCCGCTGTCGGATTCTCGCGAGATTCGGATTCTATATAAGCAGCCGCGCGTCGCCGCCATTTTTCACTCGTGCATTGGAAATGATAGTGAGAGGACGTGGCTGGCGTCCTCTCACTTTGTTTCAGAACTTTCAGGGGGCTGCAAATATCTTTATTCTGGGGACCAGCAGTATTATAGGAGGAGTACAGTGCAGAGTTTTGCTGACCAGTGACCACCAGTATTATACGTTCTCTGCCTGAAAAACGCTCCATATCTGTGCTCAGTGTGCTGCATATATCTGTGCTCACACTACTTTATTGTGGGGACTGGGGACCACTAGTATTATATAGGAGGAGTACAGTGCAGAGTTTTGCTGACCAGTGACCACCAGTATTTTACGTTCTCTGCCTGAAAAACGCTCCATATCTGTGCTCAGTGTGCTGCATATATCTGTACTCACACTGCTTTATTGTGGGGACTGGGGACCAGCAGTATTATATAGGAGGAGTACAGTGCAGAGTTTTGCTGACCAGTGACCACCAGTTTTATACGTTCTCTGCCTGAAAAACGCTCCATATCTGTGCTGCATTGTAGTATATAGTAGGAGTGCAGTGCATAATTTTGCTGACCACCAGTATATAATATATTGGATCCATCCATACTTGTGGTGCATTTCAGTTTTGCACAGTTTGCTGACCACCAGTATAACTATACATATAGCAGTACGGTACAGTAGTCCACTGCTCTACCTACCTCTGTGTCGTCAAGTATACTATCCATCCATACCTGTGGTGCATTTAAATTTTGCAAAGTTTGCTGACCACCAGTATATACTATATAGCAGTACGGTACAGAAGGCCACTGCTCTACCTACCTCTGTGTCGTCAAGTATACTATCCATGCATAACTGTGGTGCAATTCAGTTGTGCGCAGTATATATAGTAGTAGGACATTGCTATTGATATATTACTGGCATATAATTCCACACATTAAAAAATGGAGAACAAAAATGTGGAGGGTAAAATAGAGAAAGATTAAGATCCACTTCCACCTCGTGCTGAAGCTGCTGCCACTAGTCATGGCCGAGATGATGAAATGCCATCAACGTCGTCTGCCAAGGCCGATGCCCAATGTCATAGTAGAGAGCATGTAAAATCCAAAAAAATAAAGCTCAGTAAAATGACCCAAAAATCTAAATCAAAATCGTCTGAGGAGAAGCGTAAACTTGCCAATGTGCCATTTACGACACGGAGTGGCAAGGAACGGCTGAGGGCCTGGCCTATGTTCATGGCTAGTGGTTCAGCTTCACATGAGGATGGAAGCACTCATCCTCCTGCTAGAAAACTTAAAAAAGAGTTAAGATGGCAAAAGCACAGCAAAGAACTGTGCGTTCTTCTAAATCACAAATCCCCAAGGAGAGTCCAATTGTGTCGGTTGCGATGCCTGACCTTCCCAACACTGGACGGGAAGAGGTTGCGCCTTCCACCATTTGCACGCCCCCTGCAAGTGCTGGAAGGAGCACCCGCAGTCCAGTTCCTGATAGTCAAATTGAAGATGTCACTGTTGAAGTACACCAGGATGAGGATATGGGTGTTGCTGGCGCTGGGGAGGAAATTGACAAGGAGGATTCTGATGGTGAGGTGGTTTGTTTAAGTCAGGCACCTCTTTTGTTCTTTGCATCATGTGCTGTTTGGGGACTATTTTTTAAATCTGCCATCCTGTCTGACACTGCAGTGCCACTCCTAGATGGGCCAGGTGTTTGTGTCGGCCACTTGGGTCGCTTAGCTTAGTCACACAGCTACCTCATTGTGCCTCTTTTTTTTCTTTGCATCATGTGCTGTTTGGGGACTATTTTTTTGAAGTGCCATCCGGCCTGACACTGCAGTGCCACTCCTAGATGGGCCAGGTGTTTGTGTCGGCCACTTGGGTCGCTTAGCTTAGCCATCCAGCGACCTTGGTGCACCTCTTTTTTTTCTTTGCATCATGTGCTGTTTGGGGACTATTTTTTTGAAGTGCCATCCGGCCTGACACTGTAGTGCCACTCCTAGATGGGCCAGGTGTTTGTGTCTGCCACTTGGGTCGCTTAGCTTAGTCACACAGCTACCTCATTGCGCCTCTTTTTTTCTTTGCATCATGTGCTGTTTGGGGACTATTTTTTTGAAGTGCCATCCTGCCTGACACTGCAGTGCCACTCCTAGATGGGCCAGGTGTTTGTGTCGGCCACTTGGGTCGCTTAGCTTAGTCATCCAGCGACCTCGGTGCAAATTTTAGGACTAAAAATAATATTGTGAGGTGTTCAGAATAGACTGGAAATGAGTGTAAATTATGGTTATTGAGGTTAATAATACTATGGGATCAAAATGACCCCCAAATTCTATGATTTAAGATGTTTTTGAGGGTTTTTTGTAAAAAAAACACCCGAATCCAAAACACACCCAAATCCGACAAAAAAATTTCAGGGAGGTTTTGCCAAAACGCGTCCGAATCCAAAACACGGCCGCGGAACCGAATCCAAAACCAAAACACAAAACCCGAAAAATGTCCGGTGCACACCACTAGTTATGAGTACTATTTCGAAGAACAAAAGCAGTGCTAAAACACATATACAGATACAGCCATCTTTATCTGGTAATCTCTGCGGCGCTTAAGGCCCGTAATCACGGGCCGATGTGGGAGAGATGTGTGCTGAGCGTGCGGGGTGAGTCGGGGGGCCGCTCATTTCACCCAGCGGGCGAAATGAGCAACCTGCAAGATTGGCCTGCATGGCAGGCCAATCTAGCACCAGCGATAGCGATGCGCGGGGCTGCGCATCGCTATTGCTGTGAGGGGTACACACGGAGCAATCATGCTTAAAATCTAAGCAATCTAGTCAGATTGCTTAGATTATCGCTCCGTGAGTACCCCCCTATAGACACACCATGGTGATTTATCATAAGGCAATCATGTATTGTTTATGGCATACTAACAGTAGTCACACATCAAAACATCTGTGGAGTATGTAATTACATTAGAGTATAAAGTCTGCCTGTCGTGGCAAAAAAACACCTTGGAAATGCAAGGATAAAGATGGATCCATCTGTATTATTCAAAATAAAGTGTAGTGTTACATTGTGATTGTAAATAAAAATTACCAAATGTGTTTGGATCATTATCTGGTATAAAAACCACAACCATTAATGATTCACAAACTTAGCTTAACATTGTGGACTAAATGTGGCCCAAAGTAGACATCAGTATTACGACAAATGTAAACACAAATATATACTTACAGAAACATCATTTATTTCTACAGCAGAGGACATTGTGATGCTAAGTCAGCCTACCCAACGCCAGCAATCAACCACTGTGGATACATACGTCTTACAGTTAACACCAATACCACTGCATGAGCAAACTACCACTCAGTTTGCTACACCTCCCACTCCACACACACCTGACCCACACACAAGCACAACCCCCCAAACACCACAGGCTCAAGAACAAGTTTTTTTGGCCAGCTGGGCCAGCCAGCAGACCAATACTTTGGACTACTTACGACAACAAACACAGGCCATTGCAAGTGTAGCCCATCACATACCACGCCTATGCAGAACCAACAGCAGGCAAACGATGGAGCTAACAAGAGTGGCCAACACAGTGGAACTCATGAGGGCAGACAACAATAGACTGATCGACATATACCAATGAGTGATGGATGATAATCATAGGCTCCATCAAGCCTACTTGCAGCTTTTTTCGGCCACACAAACAACCCAAGACAACATGGTCCGAATGATGGAGAGTCAAACGTTGGCCACAAGAGACTTTAACTTGACTCTTACAAATCTAACACTGCATTTGACACATCAAGGGACCCACACAAGCTCGAGCTCTACACCAACAACCCCCTTAGTGACTCCTGTCACATGACCACCCAGACGTTCTGCCCGAACTCAGAGACACTCCAGTGGAAAGGGGACATCCACTGAAAAGGGTCACAAGGAGAAATAGTTTTGGTTTGTTTATATTGTTTAGTTTTTTTTTATTTAGTTTATAATTTTGAACATTCTGAGTTATACATTTTGGCGACAAAAGCACAAGTAAAGCAGTCATTAAAAAAAAAGGTGATTGTGTGTATTTGCAAGGTGAACATAATATTAACAGTTTAATATTACAATATGCATGGTGGTAATTGTGTGACAATCAGTACTGATGCAGCAGAGGTTACGTGTTTGTTTTTAAAAACTTGACTTGTTTATTGGGAAATTATGTTTGGAGCTTTTTCCTACCTTAGATGTTTCATCATTAGGCCTCATTTGCATTTGTCAATGACTGAAACATAAATGCTATGTAACATTCATGTTTTACATATTTTAGCTGATTTCAAAATTTGCACAATTCTGGAAAAATAAGGTGAGTGTATTTCAAATCATTACAGGTATTCACAAATACACACAAAATACATCCCAAAGCAGCAATACGTATGCTGAGCCAAAAAATACACATTGTAAAGTAGTGAAGTGTGAAACACGCCAGGAAAAAGCAGTTCTATTTGAAAAGTGCAATTAAGTACAATTTGAAACGTTTTGCGGCCGAGTTTAAGCTTTTTACGGCCGAAACTACAAATACGAAACATTGGTAGATTACTGAGTTCTATTAATTTACAGGCGCATTTGACCAATAGTGTATTCATTCGTATTTCTGTGTGCGACAACATAGGCAAACACAGGGGGGTTTCTGGTTGCCCGGAAACCCCCCTTCTCTTGGCTCAAATTTTGACAATACCAACGGTATATAATACGATTACTAGAGCTGCTGCCACATCATGCAAGTTAAGAGCCAGAGCAGAGCTGCTACACATGCCCAGTGGTAGCAGCTTCTTCTATCAAAATTGCGGTGTGTGGATCTGAGCACTCAGTCAGTGTACTGGACCAGAGAGTAGCTACCAGGAAGAAGAGACAGGAGCCTTATCATGAGGTGAGAGAATGTGTGCTTAGAAAGTGTAGTACTGGTTCTATTGTGTTTGCGTATTTATTTATTATAGTATGTTTAACCTTTTTCATGACTACTTATTTATATTATTTAAATGTTTGATACAGTCTATACTATAGACCGTCTATACTGTTACATATTAATTTAATACTGTATTCCATGTTCTGCAGAGTGGTACACTGTGGATTACATTTGGAAATCCCCCTCTAGAAATCCTGTGTTTGCCACTGGACAGTGCAAAAAAATACGAATGCTACAAACACTGCCGAATTCGAGCTTTTATAAATGTCCGAATTGGCACTTAGAAAAAAAAACAACACATCGATTGAAAACGAATGAAATCGGGACTTTAGAAAATATACCCCACAGTTGGAGGTATACAAAGAATATAAGAAGGGGCTTAGAACACAACCCTGCAGAACTCCTGTGTTTAATACCAGTTCCGAAGACAGGTCAGAGCCCAGTCTGACTGTCTGCGGGCGATCTGTCAGGAAATCCAACAACCAATTGCATATGGCCGTATCATATCCGATCTCTAAAAGCTTTTTCTCTAACGTCCTAAGTGGATGCAGGGGACTCCGTCAGGACCATGGGGAATAGCGGCTCCGCAGGAGACAGGGCACAAAAGTAAAAGCTTTAGGATCAGGTGGTGTGTACTGGCTCCTCCCCCTATGACCCTCCTCCAAGCCTCAGTTAGATTTTTGTGCCCGGCCGAGAAGGGTGCAATCTAGGTGGCTCTCCTAAAGAGCTGCTTAGAGTAAAAGTTTTGTTAGGTTTTTTTATTTTCAGTGAGTCCTGCTGGCAACAGGCTCACTGCATCGAGGGACTTAGGGGAGAGAAGTGAACTCACCTGCGTGCAGGATGGATTGGCTTCTTAGGCTACTGGACACCATTAGCTCCAGAGGGAGTCGGAACACAGGTCTCACCCTGGGGTTCGTCCCGGAGCCGCGCCGCCGACCCCCTTGCAGATGCCGAAAAGTGAAGAGGTCCAGAAACCGGCGGCAGAAGACTTTTCAGTCTTCATAAGGTAGCGCACAGCACTGCAGCTGTGCGCCATTGTTGTCAGCACACTTCATAGCAGCGGTCACTGAGGGTGCAGGGCGCTGGGGGGGGCGCCCTGGGCAGCAATGATAGTACCTTATTCTGGCTAAAAATACATCACATATAGCCCCTGGGGGCTATATGGATGTATTTAACCCCTGCCAGGTCTCAGAAAAACGGGAGAAGAAGCCCGCCGAAAAGGGGGCGGGGCCTATTCTCCTCAGCACACAGCGCCATTTTCCCTCACAGAAATGCTGGTGGGAAGGCTCCCAGGCTCTCCCCTGCACTGCACTACAGAAACAGGGTTAAAACAGAGAGGGGGGGCACTTATTTGGCGATATGACTATATATATTAAAATGCTATAAGGGAAAAACACTTATATAAAGGTTGTCCCTGTATAATTATAGCGTTTTTGGTGTGTGCTGGCAAACTCTCCCTCTGTCTCCCCAAAGGGCTAGTGGGGTCCTGTCCTCTATCAGAGCATTCCCTGTGTGTGTGCTGTGTGTCGGTACGTGTGTGTCGACATGTATGAGGACGATGTTGGTGAGGAGGCGGAGCAATTGCCTGTAATGGTGATGTCACTCTCTAGGGAGTCGACACCGGAATGGATGGCTTTTTTAAGGAATTACGTGATAATGTCAACACGCTGCAAGGTCGGTTGACGACATGAGATGGCCGGCAAACCAATTAGTACCTGTCCAGGCGTCTCAAACACCGTCAGGGGCGTTAAAACGTCCTTTTACCTCAGTCGGTCGACACAGACACAGACACGGACACTGACTCCAGTGTCGACGGTGAAGAAACAAACGTATTTTCCTTTAGGGCCACACGTTACTTGTTAAGGGCAATGAAGGAGATGTTACATATTTCTGATACTACAAGTACCACAAAAAAGGGTATTATGTGGAGTGTGAAAAAACTACATGTGGTTATTCCTGAATCAGATAAATTAAATGAAGTGTGTGATGATGCGTGGGTTTCCCCCGATAGAAAATTATTGGCGGTATACCCTTTCCCGCCAGAAGTTATGGCGCGTTGGGAAACACCCCTTAGGGTGGATAAGGCGCTCACACGCTTATCAAAACAAGTGGCGTTACCGTCTCCAGATACGGCCGCCCTCATGGAGCCAACTGATAGGAGGCTGGAAAATATCCTAAAAAGTATATACACACATACTGGTGTTATACTGCGACCAGCGATCGCCTCAGCCTGGATGGGCAGCGCTGGGGTGGCTTGGTCGGATTCCCTGACTGGAAATATTGATACCCTTGACAGGGACAGTATTTTATTGACTATAGAGCATTTAAAGGATGCATTTCTATATATGCGAGATGCACAGAGGGATATTTGCACTCTGGCATCAAGAGTAAGTGCGATGTCCATATCTGCCAGAAGATGTTTATGGACACGACAGTGGTCAGGTGATGCAGATTCCAAACGGCACATGGAAGTATTGCCGTATAAAGGGGAGGAGTTATTTGGGGTCGGTCCATCGGACCTGGTGGCCACGGCAACAGCTGGAAAATCCACCTTTTTTACCCCAAGTCACATCTCAGCAGAAAAAGACATCGTCTTTTCAGCCTCAGTCCTTTCGTCCCCATAAGGGCAAGCGGGCAAAAGGCCAGTCATATCTGCCCAGGGATAGAGGTAAGGGAAGAAGACTGCAGCAGGCAGCCCATTCCCAGGAACAGAAGCCTTCCACCGCTTCTGCCAAGTCCTCAGCATGACGCTGGGGCCGTACAAACAGGTGCGGTGGGGGGTCGTCTCTAGAGTTTCAGCACGCAGTGGGCTCACTCGCAAGTGGACCCCTGGATCCTACAAGTAGTATCCCAGGGGTACAGATTGGAAATTCGAGACGTCTCCCCCTCGCAGGTTCCTGAAGTTTGCTTTACCAACGTCTCCCTCCGACAGGGAGGCAGTATTGGAAACAATTCACAAGCTGTATTCCCAGCAGGTGATAATCAAAGTACCCCTCCTACAACAAGGAAAGGGGTATTATTCCACACTATATTGTGGTACTGAAGCCAGACGGCTCGGTGAGACCTATTCTAAATCTGAAATATTTGAACACTTACATACAAAGGTTCAAATCAAGATGGAGTCACTCAGAGCAGTGATAGCGAACCAGGAAGAAGGGGACTATATGGTGTCCCTGGACATCAAGGATGCTTACCTCCATGTCCCAATTTGCCCTTCTCACCAAGGGTACCTCAGGTTCGTGGTACAAAACTGTCACTATCAGTTTCAGACGCTGCCGTTTGGATTGTCCACGGCACCCCGGGTCTTTACCAAGGTAATGGCCGAAATGATGATTCTTCTTCAAAGAAAAGGCGTCTTAATTATCCCTTACTTGGACGATCTCCTGATAAAGGCAAGGTCCAGAGAACAGTTGGAGGTCGGAGTAGCACTATCTCAAGTAGTTCTACGACAGCACGGGTGGATTCTAAATATTCCAAAATCGCAGCTGTCTCCGACGACACGTCTGCTGTTCCTAGGGATGATTCTGGACACAGTCCAGAAAAAGGTGTTTCTCCCGGAGGAGAAAGCCAGGGAGTTATCCGAGCTAGTCAGGAACCTCCTAAAACCAGGAAAAGTGTCAGTGCATCATTGCACAAGGGTCCTGGGAAAAATGGTGGCTTCTTACAAAGCGATTCCATTCGGCAGATTTCACGCAAGAACTTTTCAGTGGGATCTGCTGGGAAAATGGTCCGGATCGCATCTTCAGATGCATCAGCGGATAACCCTGTCTCCAAGGACAAGGGTGTCTCTTCTGTGGTGGCTGCAGAGTGCTCATCTACTAAAGGGCCACAGATTCGGCATTCAGGACTGGGTCCTGGTGACCACGGATGCCAGCCTGAAAGGCTGGGGAGCAGTCACACAAGGAAAAAATTTCCAGGGAGTGTGATCAAGTCTGGAGACTTCTCTCCACATAAATATACTGGAGCTAAGAGAAATTTACAATGCTCTAAGCTTAGCAAGACCTCTGCTTCAAGGTCAGCCGGTATTGATCCAGTGGGACAACATCACGGCAGTCGCCCACGTAAACAGACAGGGCGGCACAAGAAGCAGGAGGACAATGGCAGAAACTGCAAGGATTCTTCGCTGGGTGGAAAATCATGTGATAGCACTGTCAGCAGTGTTCATTCCGGGAGTGGACAACTGGGAAGCAGACTTCCTCAGCACGACCTCCACCCGGGAGAGTGGGGACTTCATCGGGAAGTCTTCCACATGATTGTGAACCGTTGGGAAAGACCAAAGGTGGACATGATGGCGTCCCGCCTGAACAAAAAACTGGACAGGTATTGCGCCAGGTCAAGAGACCCTCAGGCAATAGCTGTGGACGTTCTGGTAACACCGTGGGTGTACCAGTCGGTGTATGTGTTCCCTCCTCTGCTTCTCATACCTAAGGTACTGAGAATTATAAGACGTAGAGGAGTAAGAACTATACTCGTGGCTCCGGATTGGCCAAGAAGGACTTGGTACCCGGAACTTCAAGAGATGCTCACAGAGGACTCATGGCCTCTGCCGCTAAGAAGGGACTTGCTTCAGCAAGTACCATGTCTGTTCCAAGACTTACCGCGGCTGCGTTTGACGGCATGGCGGTTGAACGCCGGATCCTAAGGGAAAAAGGCATTCCGGAAGAGGTCATTCCTACCCTGGTCAAAGCCAGGAAGGAGGTGACCGCACAACATTATCACCACATGTGGCGAAAATATGTTGCGTGGTGTGAGGCCAGGAAGGCCCCACGAAGAAATTTCAACTCGGTCGATTCCTGCATTTCCTGCAAACAGGAGTGTCTATGGGCCTCAAATTGGGGTCCATTAAGGTTCAAATTTCGGCCCTGTCGATTTTCTTCCAGAAAGAATTGGCTTCAGTTCCTGAAGTCCAGAAGTTTGTCAAGGGAGTACTGCATATACAACCCCCTTTTGTGCCTCCAGTGGCACTGTGGGATCTCAACGTAGTTCTGGGATTCCTCAAATCACATTGGTTTAAACCGCTCAAATCTGTGGATTTGAAATATCTCACATGGAAAGTGACCATGATGTTGGCCCTGGCCTCGGCCAGGCGAGTGTCAGAATTGGCGGCTTTGTCTCACAAAAGCCCATATCTGATTGTCCATTCGGACAGGGCAGAGCTGCGGACTCGTCCCCAGTTTCTCCCTAAGGTGGTGTCAGCGTTTCATCTGAACCAGCTTATTGTGGTACCTGCGGCTACTAGGGACTTGGAGGACTCCAAGTTGCTAGATGTTGTCAGGGCCCTGAAAATATAGGTTTCCAGGACGGCTGGAGTCAGGAAAACTGACTTGCTGTTATCCTGTATGCACCCAACAAACTGGGTGCTCTTGCTTCTAAGCAGACGATTGCTAGTTGGATGTGTAGTACAATTCAGCTTGCACATTCTGTGGCAGGCCTGCCACAGCCAAAATATGTAAATGCCCATTCCACAAGGAAGGTGGGCTCATCTTGGGCGGCTGCCCGAGGGGTCTCGGCTTTACAACTTTGCCGAGCTGCTACTTGGTCAGGGGCACACCCTGGCTGAGGAGGACCTGGAGTTCTCTCACTCGGTGCTGCAGAGTCATCCGCACTCTCCCGCCCGTTTGGGAGCTTTGGTATAATCCCCATGGTCCTGACGGAGTCCCCAGCATCCACTTAGGACGTCAGAGAAAATAACAATTTACTTACCGATAATTCTATTTCTCGTAGTCCGTAGTGGATGCTGGGCGCCCATCCCAAGTGCGGATTGTCTGCAATACTTGTACATAGTTATTGTTACAAAAATCGGGTTATTATTGTTGTGAGCCATCTTTTCAGAGGCTCCGCTGTTATCATGCTGTTAACTAGGTTCAGATCACAGGTTGTACAGTGTGATTGGTGTGGCTGGTATGAGTCTTACCCGGGATTCAAAATCCTTCCTTATTGTGTACGCTCGTCCGGGCACAGTATCCTAACTGAGGCTTGGAGGAGGGTCATAGGGGAGGAGCCAGTACACACCACCTGATCCTAAAGCTTTTACTTTTGTGCCCTGTCTCCTGTGGAGCCGCTATTCCCCATGGTCCTGACGGAGTCCCCAGCATCCACTACGGACTACGAGAAATAGAATTATCGGTAAGTAAATTCTTATTTTTACTAACACTGCCGGCACTACCATGTTAAAGGCGGAGCTATAATCCACGAATAACAGTCTAGCATAGAAGTTTCTATTTTCAAGATAACAAAGTACCCTGTGAAGCACCATAAGAGCTGCGTCTTCGGTTGATCTGTTCGACCAATAGGCAAACTGATTAGGGTCAAATCCCAATGGTATGACACTTTTTAGATGGACCAGAACAATTCTCTCAAAACATTTCATAATCAATGAAGTGAGAGCAATCGGCCTATAGTCGTTCAGACCAATAACCAACGCAGTCTTAGGAATTGGAACAATTATTGAAGTTTTAAAACACCGTGGGACAGTACATTGACTCAATGAAAAGTTCAAAATCTTTGTAAAAATACCTGCCAACTGCTTAGCACACGCCCGTAATACTCTGCCTGGAATACAATCCAGGCCAGGAGCCTTCCTTACGTTCGTTCTGCTGAAACAATCCCTAATCTCAGCTTCGGTCAGGGTCAAAAAACTATCTGAGTGGAGTCTAGAGGAATTACCAATAAAAAGACTCAACCTCTGCAAAGCATGCATAAAAATGGTTTCGCTCATCAGCCGAAGGACCGTCTGTCCTAGCAGAAGTAGAACTTTTATAATCAGAGATGCATTTAATTCCTTTCCACATCGTTCTTTCATCACCTGATTCCTTAAAATGGTTTTCAATCTTATTCGAATTTACTTCCTTAGCAAGACGAATACCTTTTTTTAAGTTGGAACGGGCAATCGTATAAGCTAAATTATCTTTTACTCTAAACGCCCTATCCCTAGCTCTCAATAGGAAACGAACCTCACTGTTCATCCAAGGTTTATCGTTTGAGAAGATACGAACTACCTTCCTCTTAGTAGTGATGTGCACCGGACATTTTTCGGGTTTTGTGTTTTGGTTTTGGATTCGGTTCCGCGGCCGTGTTTTGGATTCGGACGCGTTTTGGCAAAACCTCACCGAAATTTTTTTGTCGGATTCGGGTGTGTTTTGGATTCGGGTGTTTTTTTTAAAAAAAACTAAAAAACAGCTAAAATCATAGAATTTGGGGGACATTTTGATCCCATAGTATTATTAACCTCAATTACCACAATTTCCACTCATTTCCAGTCTATTCTGAACACCTCACACCTCAGAATATTATTTTTAGTCCTACAATTTGCACCGAGGTCGCTGGATGGCTAAGCTAAGCGACACAAGTGGCCGACACAAACACCTGGCCCATCTAGGAGTGGCACTGCAGTGTCAGGCAGGATGGCACTTCAAAAAAATTGTCCCCAAACAGCACATGATGCAAAGAAAAAAAGAGGCGCACCAAGGTCGCTCTGTGACTAAGCTAAGCAACACAAGTGGCCGACACAAACACCTGGCCCATCTAGGAGTGGCACTGCAGTGTCAGGCAGGATGGCACTTCAAAACAATTGTCCCCAAACAGCACATGATGCAAAGAAAAAAAAGAGGCGCACCAAGGTCGCTGGATGGCTAAGCTAAGCGACACAAGTGGCCGACACAAACACCTGGCCCATCTAGGAGTGGCACTGCAGTGTCAGGCAGGATGGCACTTCAAAAAAATTGTCCCCAAACAGCACATGATGCAAAGAAAAAAAGAGGCGCACCAAGGTCGCTGGATGGCTAAGCTAAGCGACACAAGTGGCCGACACAAACACCTGGCCCATCTAGGAGTGGCACTGCAGTGTCAGGCAGGATGGCACTTCAAAAAAATAGTCCCCAAACAGCACATGATGCAAAGAAAAAAAGAGGCGCACCAAGGTCGCTGGATGGCTAAGCTAAGCGACACAAGTGGCCGACACAAACACCTGGCCCATCTAGGAGTGGCACTGCAGTGTCAGGCAGGATGGCACTTCAAAAAAATTGTCCCCAAACAGCACATGATGCAAAGAAAAAAGAGGTGCAAGATGGAATTGTCCTTGGGCCCTCCCACCCACCCTTATGTTGTATAAACAGGACATGCACACTTTAACGAACCCATCATTTCAGCGACAGGGTCTGCCACACGACTGTGACTGAAATGACTGGTTGGTTTGGGCCCCCACCAAAAAAGAAGCAATCAATCTCTCCTTGCACAAACTGGCTCTACAGAGGCAAGATGTCCACCTCATCATCATCCTCCGATTCCTCACCCCTTTCACTGTGTACATCCCCCTCCTCACAGATTATTAATTCGTCCCCACTGGAATCCACCATCTCAGGTCCCCGTGTACTTTCTGGAGGCAATTGCTGCTGGTGAATGTCTCCACGGAGGAATTAATTATAATTCATTTTGATGAACATCATCTTCTCCACGTTTTCTGGAAGTAACCTCGTACGCCGATTGCTGACAAGGTGAGCGGCTGCACTAAACACTCTTTCGGAGTACACACTGGAGGGAGGGCAACTTAGGTAGAATAAAGCCAGTTTGTGCAAGGGCCTCCAAATTGCCTCTTTTTCCTGCCAGTATACGTACGGACTGTCTGACGTGCCTACTTGGATGCGGTCACTCATATAATCCTCCACCATTCTTTCCATGGTGAGAGAATCATATGCAGTGACAGTAGAAGACATGTCAGTAATCATTGGCAGGTCCTTCAGTCCGGACCAGATGTCAGCACTCGCTCCAGACTGCCCTGCATCACCGCCAGCGGGTGGGCTCGGAATTCTTAGCCTTTTCCTCGCACCCCCAGTTGCGGGAGAATGTGAAGGAGGAGATGTTGACGGGTCACGTTCCGCTTGACTTGACAATTTTCACACCAGCAGGTCTTTGAACCTCTGCAGACTTGTGTCTGCCGGAAAGAGATACAACGTAGGTTTTAAATCTAGGATCGAGCACGGTGGCCAAAATGTAGTGCTCTGATTTCAACAGATTGACCACCCGTGAATCCTGGTTAAGCGAATTAAGGGCTCCATCCACAAGTCCCACATGCCTAGCAGAATCGCTCTGTTTTAGCTCCTCCTTCAATGTCTCCAGCTTCTTCTGCAAAAGCCTGATGAGGGGAATGACCTGACTCAGGCTGGCAGTGTCTGAACTGACTTTACGTGTGGCAAGTTCAAAGGGTTACAGAACCTTGCACAACGTTGAAATCATTCTCCACTGCGCTTGAGTGAGGTGCATTCCCCCTCCTTTGCCTATATCGTGGGCAGATGTATAGGCTTGAATGGCCTTTTGCTGCTCCTCCATCCTCTGAAGCATATAGAGGGTTGAATTCCACCTCGTTACCACCTCTTGCTTCAGATGATGGCAGGGCAGGTTCAGGAATGTTTGGTGGTGCTCCAGTCTTCTGTACGCGGTGCCTGAATGCCGAAACTGGCCCGCAATTCTTCGGGCCACCGACAGCATCTCTTGCACGCCCCTGTCGTTTTTTAAATAATTCTGCACCACCAAATTCAATGTATGTGCAAAACATGGGACGTGCTGGAATTTGCCCAGATGTAATGCACGCACAATATTGCTGGCGTTGTCCGATGTCACAAATCCCCAGGAGAGTCCAATTAGGGTAAGCCATTCTGCGATGATCTTCCTCAGTTGCCGTAAGAGGTTGTCAGCTGTGTGCCTATTCTGGAAAGCGGTGATACAAAGCGTAGCCTGCCTAGGAACGAGTTGGCGTTTGCGAGATGCTGCTACTGGTGCCGCCGTTGCTGTTCTTGCTGCGGGAGGCAATACATCTACCCAGTGGGCTGTCACAATCATATAGTCCTGAGTCTGCCCTGCTCCACTTGTCCACATGTCCGTGGTTAAGTGGACATTGGGTACAACTGCATTTTTTAGGACACTGGTGACTCTTTTTCTGAGGTCTGTGTACATTTTCGGTATCGCCTGCCTAGAGAAATGGAACCTAGATGGTATTTGGTACCGGGGACACAGTACCTCAATCAAGTCTCTAGTTGCCTCTGAATTAACGATTGATACCGGAACCACGTTTCTCACCACCCAGGCTGCCAAGGCCTGAGTTATCTGCTTTGCAGCAGTATGACTGCTGTGATATTTCATCTTCCTCGCAAAGGACTGTTGGACAGTCAATTGCTTACTGGAAGTAGTACAAGTGGTCTTCAGACTTCCCCTCTTGGGTGACGATCGACTCCCAGCAGCAACAACAGCAGCGCCAGCAGCAGTAGGC
This sequence comes from Pseudophryne corroboree, assembly GCF_028390025.1. Classification (NCBI taxonomy): domain Eukaryota; kingdom Metazoa; phylum Chordata; class Amphibia; order Anura; family Myobatrachidae; genus Pseudophryne; species Pseudophryne corroboree. The sequence continues at coordinate 177,054,063 of NC_086454.1, read as the reverse complement.
GTTACACTCAAGGATGCATCGGAGGAATCCCAGGCAGGAGAGGACTCATCAGACTTGACAGTGACATGGCCTGCAGGACTATTGGCTTTCCTGGGTAAGGAGGAAATTGACACTGAGGGAGTTGGCGGTGTGGTTTGCAGGAGCTTGGTTACAAGAGGAAGGGATTTAGTGGTCAGTGGACTGCTTCCGCTGTCACCCAAAGTTTTTGAACTTGTCACTGACTTATGATGAATGCGCTGCAGGTGACGTATAAGGGAGGATGTTCCTAGGTGGTTAACGTCCTTACCCCTACTTATTACAGCTTGACAAAGGCAACACACGGCTTGACACCTGTTGTCCGCATTTGTGTTGAAATAATTCCTCACCGAAGAGCTGATTTTTTTTGTATTTTGACCAGGCATGTCAATGGCCATATTCATCCCACGGACAACAGGTGTCTCCCCGGGTGCCTGACTTAAACAAACCACCTCACCATCAGAATCCTCCTTGTCAATTTCCTCCCCAGCGCCAGCAACACCCATATCCTCATTCTGGTGTACTTCAACAGTGACATCTTCAATTTGACTATCAGAAACTGGACTGCGGGTGCTCCTTCCAGCACTTGCAGGGGGCGTGCAAATGGTGGAAGGCGCAAGCTCTTCCCGTCCAGTGTTGGGAAGGTCAGGCAACGCAACCGACATAATTGGACTCTCCTTGGGGATTTGTGATTTAGAAGAACGCACAGTTCTTTGCTGTGCTTTTGCCAGCTTAAGTCTTTTCATTTTTCTAGTGAGAGGATGAGTGCTTCCATCCTCATGTGAATCTGAACCACTAGCCATGAACATAGGCCAGGGCCTCAGCCGTTCCTTGCCACTCCGTGTCGTAAATGGCATATTGGCAAGTTTACGCTTCTCCTCAGACGCTTTTAATTTTGATTTTTGGGTCATTTTACTGAACTTTTATTTTTTGGATTTTACATGCTCTCTACTATGACATTGGGCATCGGCCTTGGCAGACGACGTTGATGGCATTTCATCGTCTCGGCCATGACTAGTGGCAGCAGCTTCAGCACGAGGTGGAAGTGGATCTTGATCTTTCCCTATTTTATTTTTAACCTCCACATTTTTGTTCTCCATTTTTTAATGTGTGGAATTATATGCCAGTATCAATAGCAATGGCCTACTACTATATTTACTGCGCACAACTTAAATGCACCACAGGTATGGATGGATAGTATACTTGACGACACAGAGGTAGGTACAGCAGTGGCCTACCGTACTGCTATATATAGTATACTGGTGGTCACTGTGTCAGCAAACTGCAAAACTAAAATGCACCACAGGTATAGAATGTAGATGGATAATATACTTAATGGATGACGACACAGAGGTAGGTAGAGCAGTGGCCTACCGTACTGCTATATATAGTATACTGGTGGTCACTGTGTCAGCAAACTGCAAAACTAAAATGCACCACAGGTATAGAATGTAGATGGATAGTATACTTAATGGATGACGACACAGAGGTATGTACAGCAGTGGCCTACCGTACTGCTATATATAGTATACTGGTGGTCACTGTGTCAGCAAACTGCAAAACTAAAATGCACCACAGGTATAGAATGTAGATGGATAGTATACTTAATGGATGACGACACAGAGGTAGGTACAGCAGTGGCCTACCGTACTGCTATATATAGTATACTGGTGGTCACTGTGTCAGCAAACTGCAAAACTAAAATGCACCACAGGCATAGAATGTAGATGGATAGTATACTTAATGGATGACGACACAGAGGTAGGTACAGCAGTGGCCTACCGTACTGCTATATATAGTATACTGGTGGTCACTGTGTCAGCAAACTGCAAAACTAAAATGCACCACAGGTATAGAATGTAGATGGATAGTATACTTAATGGATGACGACACAGAGGTAGGTACAGCAGTGGCCTACCGTACTGCTATATATAGTATACTGGAGGTCACTGTGTCAGCAAACTGCAAAACTAAAATGCACCACAGGTATAGAATGTAGATGGATAGTATACTTAATGGATGACGACACAGAGGTAGGTACAGCAGTGGCCTACCGTACTGCTATATATAGTATACTGGTGGTCACTGTGTCAGCAAACTGCAAAACTAAAATGCACCACAGGTATAGAATGTAGATGGATAGTATACTTAATGGATGACGACACAGAGGTAGGTACAGCAGTGGCCTACCGTACTGCTATATATAGTATACTGGTGGTCACTGTGTCAGCAAACTGCAAAACTAAAATGCACCACAGGTATAGAATGTAGATGGATAGTATACTTAATGGATGACGACACAGAGGTAGGTACAGCAGTGGCCTACCGTACTGCTATATATAGTATACTGGTGGTCACTGTGTCAGCAAACTGCAAAACTAAAATGCACCACAGGTATAGAATGTAGATGGATAGTATACTTAATGGATGACGACACAGAGGTAGGTACAGCAGTGGCCTACCGTACTGCTATATATAGTATACTGGTGGTCACTGTGTCAGCAAACTGCAAAACTAAAATGCACCACAGGTATAGAATGTAGATGGATAGTATACTTAATGGATGACGACACAGAGGTAGGTACAGCAGTGACCTACCGTACTGCTATATATAGTATACTGGTGGTCACTGTGTCAGCAAACTGCAAAACTAAAATGCACCACAGGTATAGAATGTAGATGGATAGTATACTTAATGGATGACGACACAGAGGTAGGTACAGCAGTGGCCTACCGTACTGCTATATATAGTATACTGGTGGTCACTGTGTCAGCAAACTGCAAAACTAAAATGCACCACAGGTATAGAATGTAGATGGATAATATACTTAATGGATGACGACACAGAGGTAGGTAGAGCAGTGGCCTACCGTACTGCTATATATAGTATACTGGTGGTCACTGTGTCAGCAAACTGCAAAACTAAAATGCACCACAGGTATAGAATGTAGATGGATAGTATACTTAATGGATGACGACACAGAGGTATGTACAGCAGTGGCCTACCGTACTGCTATATATAGTATACTGGTGGTCACTGTGTCAGCAAACTGCAAAACTAAAATGCACCACAGGTATAGAATGTAGATGGATAGTATACTTAATGGATGACGACACAGAGGTAGGTACAGCAGTGGCCTACCGTACTGCTATATATAGTATACTGGTGGTCACTGTGTCAGCAAACTGCAAAACTAAAATGCACCACAGGCATAGAATGTAGATGGATAGTATACTTAATGGATGACGACACAGAGGTAGGTACAGCAGTGGCCTACCGTACTGCTATATATAGTATACTGGTGGTCACTGTGTCAGCAAACTGCAAAACTAAAATGCACCACAGGTATAGAATGTAGATGGATAGTATACTTAATGGATGACGACACAGAGGTAGGTACAGCAGTGGCCTACCGTACTGCTATATATAGTATACTGGAGGTCACTGTGTCAGCAAACTGCAAAACTAAAATGCACCACAGGTATAGAATGTAGATGGATAGTATACTTAATGGATGACGACACAGAGGTAGGTACAGCAGTGGCCTACCGTACTGCTATATATAGTATACTGGTGGTCACTGTGTCAGCAAACTGCAAAACTAAAATGCACCACAGGTATAGAATGTAGATGGATAGTATACTTAATGGATGACGACACAGAGGTAGGTACAGCAGTGGCCTACCGTACTGCTATATATAGTATACTGGTGGTCACTGTGTCAGCAAACTGCAAAACTAAAATGCACCACAGGTATAGAATGTAGATGGATAGTATACTTAATGGATGACGACACAGAGGTAGGTACAGCAGTGGCCTACCGTACTGCTATATATAGTATACTGGTGGTCACTGTGTCAGCAAACTGCAAAACTAAAATGCACCACAGGTATAGAATGTAGATGGATAGTATACTTAATGGATGACGACACAGAGGTAGGTACAGCAGTGGCCTACCGTACTGCTATATATAGTATACTGGTGGTCACTGTGTCAGCAAACTGCAAAACTAAAATGCACCACAGGTATAGAATGTAGATGGATAGTATACTTAATGGATGACGACACAGAGGTAGGTACAGCAGTGACCTACCGTACTGCTATATATAGTATACTGGTGGTCACTGTGTCAGCAAACTGCAAAACTAAAATGCACCACAGGTATAGAATGTAGATGGATAGTATACTTAATGGATGACGACACAGAGGTAGGTACAGCAGTGGCCTACCGTACTGCTATATATAGTATACTGGTGGTCACTGTGTCAGCAAACTGCAAAACTAAAATGCACCACAGGTATAGAATGTAGATGGATAGTATACTTAATGGATGACGACACAGAGGTAGGTACAGCAGTGGCCTACCGTACTGCTATATATAGTATACTGGTGGTCACTGTGTCAGCAAACTGCAAAACTAAAATGCACCACAGGTATAGAATGTAGATGGATAGTATACTTAATGGATGACGACAAAGAGGTAGGTACAGCAGTGGCCTACCGTACTGCTATATATAGTATACTGGTGGTCACTGTGTCAGCAAACTGCAAAACTAAAATGCACCACAGGTATAGAATGTAGATGGATAGTATACTTAATGGATGACGACACAGAGGTAGGTACAGCAGTGGCCTACCGTACTGCAATATATAGTATACTGGTGGTCACTGTGTCAGCAAACTGCAAAACTAAAATGCACCACAGGTATAGAATGTAGATGGATAGTATACTTAATGGATGACGACACAGAGGTAGGTACAGCAGTGGCCTACCGTACTGCTATATATAGTATACTGGTGGTCACTGTGTCAGCAAACTGCAAAACTAAAATGCACCACAGGTATAGAATGTAGATGGATAGTATACTTAATGGATGATGACACAGAGGTAGGTACAGCAGTGGCCTACCATACTGCTATATATAGTATACTGGTAGTCACTGTGTCAGCAAACTGCAAAACTAAAATGCACCACAGGTATAGAATGTAGATGGATAGTATACTTAATGGATGACGACACAGAGGTAGGTACAGCAGTGGCCTACCGTACTGCTATATATAGTATACTGGTGGTCACTGTGTCAGCAAACTGCAAAACTAAAATGCACCACAGGTATAGAATGTAGATGGATAATATACTTAATGGATGACGACACAGAGGTAGGTAGAGCAGTGGCCTACCGTACTGTTATATATAGTATACTGGTGGTCACTGTGTCAGCAAACTGCAAAACTAAAATGCACCACAGGTATAGAATGTAGATGGATAGTATACTTAATGGATGACGACACAGAGGTATGTACAGCAGTGGCCTACCGTACTGCTATATATAGTATACTGGTGGTCACTGTGTCAGCAAACTGCAAAACTAAAATGCACCACAGGTATAGAATGTAGATGGATAGTATACTTAATGGATGACGACACAGAGGTAGGTACAGCAGTGGCCTACCGTACTGCTATATATAGTATACTGGTGGTCACTGTGTCAGCAAACTGCAAAACTAAAATGCACCACAGGCATAGAATGTAGATGGATAGTATACTTAATGGATGACGACACAGAGGTAGGTACAGCAGTGGCCTACCGTACTGCTATATATAGTATACTGGTGGTCACTGTGTCAGCAAACTGCAAAACTAAAATGCACCACAGGTATAGAATGTAGATGGATAGTATACTTAATGGATGACGACACAGAGGTAGGTACAGCAGTGGCCTACCGTACTGCTATATATAGTATACTGGAGGTCACTGTGTCAGCAAACTGCAAAACTAAAATGCACCACAGGTATAGAATGTAGATGGATAGTATACTTAATGGATGACGACACAGAGGTAGGTACAGCAGTGGCCTACCGTACTGCTATATATAGTATACTGGTGGTCACTGTGTCAGCAAACTGCAAAACTAAAATGCACCACAGGTATAGAATGTAGATGGATAGTATACTTAATGGATGACGACACAGAGGTAGGTACAGCAGTGGCCTACCGTACTGCTATATATAGTATACTGGTGGTCACTGTGTCAGCAAACTGCAAAACTAAAATGCACCACAGGTATAGAATGTAGATGGATAGTATACTTAATGGATGACGACACAGAGGTAGGTACAGCAGTGGCCTACCGTACTGCTATATATAGTATACTGGTGGTCACTGTGTCAGCAAACTGCAAAACTAAAATGCACCACAGGTATAGAATGTAGATGGATAGTATACTTAATGGATGACGACACAGAGGTAGGTACAGCAGTGGCCTACCGTACTGCTATATATAGTATACTGGTGGTCACTGTGTCAGCAAACTGCAAAACTAAAATGCACCACAGGTATAGAATGTAGATGGATAGTATACTTAATGGATGACGACACAGAGGTAGGTACAGCAGTGGCCTACCGTACTGCTATATATAGTATACTGGTGGTCACTGTGTCTGCAAACTGCAAAACTAAAATGCACCACAGGTATAGAATGTAGATGGATAGTATACTTAATGGATGACGACACAGAGGTAGGTACAGCAGTGACCTACCGTACTGCTATATATAGTATACTGGTGGTCACTGTGTCAGCAAACTGCAAAACTAAAATGCACCACAGGTATAGAATGTAGATGGATAGTATACTTAATGGATGACGACACAGAGGTAGGTACAGCAGTGGCCTACCGTACTGCTATATATAGTATACTGGTGGTCACTGTGTCAGCAAACTGCAAAACTAAAATGCACCACAGGTATAGAATGTAGATGGATAGTATACTTAATGGATGACGACACAGAGGTAGGTACAGCAGTGGCCTACCGTACTGCTATATATAGTATACTGGTGGTCACTGTGTCAGCAAACTGCAAAACTAAAATGCACCACAGGTATAGAATGTAGATGGATAGTATACTTAATGGATGACGACAAAGAGGTAGGTACAGCAGTGGCCTACCGTACTGCTATATATAGTATACTGGTGGTCACTGTGTCAGCAAACTGCAAAACTAAAATGCACCACAGGTATAGAATGTAGATGGATAGTATACTTAATGGATGACGACACAGAGGTAGGTACAGCAGTGGCCTACCGTACTGCTATATATAGTATACTGGTGGTCACTGTGTCAGCAAACTGCAAAACTAAAATGCACCACAGGTATAGAATGTAGATGGATAGTATACTTAATGGATGACGACACAGAGGTAGGTACAGCAGTGGCCTACCGTACTGCTATATATAGTATACTGGTGGTCACTGTGTCAGCAAACTGCAAAACTAAAATGCACCACAGGTATAGAATGTAGATGGATAGTATACTTAATGGATGACGACACAGAGGTAGGTACAGCAGTGGCCTACCGTACTGCTATATATAGTATACTGGTGGTCACTGTGTCAGCAAACTGCAAAACTAAAATGCACCACAGGTATAGAATGTAGATGGATAGTATACTTAATGGATGATGACACAGAGGTAGGTACAGCAGTGGCCTACCGTACTGCTATATATAGTATACTGGTAGTCACTGTGTCAGCAAACTGCAAAACTAAAATGCACCACAGGTATAGAATGTAGATGGATAGTATACTTAATGGATGACGACACAGAGGTAGGTACAGCAGTGGCCTACCGTACTGCTATATATAGTATACTGGTGGTCACTGTGTCAGCAAACTGCAAAACTAAAATGCACCACAGGTATAGAATGTAGATGGATAATATACTTAATGGATGACGACACAGAGGTAGGTAGAGCAGTGGCCTACCGTACTGCTATATATAGTATACTGGTGGTCACTGTGTCAGCAAACTGCAAAACTAAAATGCACCACAGGTATAGAATGTAGATGGATAGTATACTTAATGGATGACGACACAGAGGTATGTACAGCAGTGGCCTACCGTACTGCTATATATAGTATACTGGTGGTCACTGTGTCAGCAAACTGCAAAACTAAAATGCACCACAGGTATAGAATGTAGATGGATAGTATACTTAATGGATGACGACACAGAGGTAGGTACAGCAGTGGCCTACCGTACTGCTATATATAGTATACTGGTGGTCACTGTGTCAGCAAACTGCAAAACTAAAATGCACCACAGGCATAGAATGTAGATGGATAGTATACTTAATGGATGACGACACAGAGGTAGGTACAGCAGTGGCCTACCGTACTGCTATATATAGTATACTGGTGGTCACTGTGTCAGCAAACTGCAAAACTAAAATGCACCACAGGTATAGAATGTAGATGGATAGTATACTTAATGGATGACGACACAGAGGTAGGTACAGCAGTGGCCTACCGTACTGCTATATATAGTATACTGGAGGTCACTGTGTCAGCAAACTGCAAAACTAAAATGCACCACAGGTATAGAATGTAGATGGATAGTATACTTAATGGATGACGACACAGAGGTAGGTACAGCAGTGGCCTACCGTACTGCTATATATAGTATACTGGTGGTCACTGTGTCAGCAAACTGCAAAACTAAAATGCACCACTGGTATAGAATGTAGATGGATAGTATACTTAATGGATGATGACACAGAGGTAGGTACAGCAGTGGCCTACCGTACTGCTATATATAGTATACTGGTGGTCACTGTGTCAGCAAACTGCAAAACTAAAATGCACCACAGGTATAGAATGTAGATGGATAGTATACTTAATGGATGACGACACAGAGGTAGGTACAGCAGTGGCCTACCGTACTGCTATATATAGTATACTGGTGGTCACTGTGTCAGCAAACTGCAAAACTAAAATGCACCACAGGTATAGAATGTAGATGGATAGTATACTTAATGGATGACGACACAGAGGTAGGTACAGCAGTGGCCTACCGTACTGCTATATATAGTATACTGGTGGTCACTGTGTCAGCAAACTGCAAAACTAAAATGCACCACAGGTATAGAATGTAGATGGATAGTATACTTAATGGATGACGACCCAGAGGTAGGTACAGCAGTGGCCTACCGTACTGCTATATATAGTATACTGGTGGTCACTGTGTCAGCAAACTGCAAAACTAAAATGCACCACAGGTATAGAATGTAGATGGATAGTATACTTAATGGATGACGACACAGAGGTAGGTACAGCAGTGACCTACCGTACTGCTATATATAGTATACTGGTGGTCACTGTGTCAGCAAACTGCAAAACTAAAATGCACCACAGGTATAGAATGTAGATGGATAGTATACTTAATGGATGACGACACAGAGGTAGGTACAGCAGTGGCCTACCGTACTGCTATATATAGTATACTGGTGGTCACTGTGTCAGCAAACTGCAAAACTAAAATGCACCACAGGTATAGAATGTAGATGGATAGTATACTTAATGGATGACGACACAGAGGTAGGTACAGCAGTGGCCTACCGTACTGCTATATATAGTATACTGGTGGTCACTGTGTCAGCAAACTGCAAAACTAAAATGCACCACAGGTATAGAATGTAGATGGATAGTATACTTAATGGATGACAACAAAGAGGTAGGTACAGCAGTGGCCTACCGTACTGCTATATATAGTATACTGGTGGTCACTGTGTCAGCAAACTGCAAAACTAAAATGCACCACAGGTATAGAATGTAGATGGATAGTATACTTAATGGATGACGACACAGAGGTAGGTACAGCAGTGGCCTACCGTACTGCTATATATAGTATACTGGTGGTCACTGTGTCAGCAAACTGCAAAACTAAAATGCACCACAGGTATAGAATGTAGATGGATAGTATACTTAATGGATGACGACACAGAGGTAGGTACAGCAGTGGCCTACCGTACTGCTATATATAGTATACTGGTGGTCACTGTGTCAGCAAACTGCAAAACTAAAATGCACCACAGGTATAGAATGTAGATGGATAGTATACTTAATGGATGACGACACAGAGGTAGGTACAGCAGTGCACTCTGCACTGTACTCCTCCTATATAATATTAATTATACTGGTGGTCCCCAGTCCCCACAATAAAGCAGCACACTGAGCACAGATATGGAGGGTTTTTCAGGCAGACAACGTATACTGGTGGTCACTGTCAGCAAAACTCTGCACTGTACTCCTGCTATATGCTGCTCCCCAGTCCCCACAATTAAGAAGTGTGAGCACTCAGCACAGATATATTATGCAGCACACTGAGCACAGATATGGTATGGAGCGTTTTTTTTCAGGCAGAGAACGGATAAAAACTGGTGGTCACTTATCAGCAAAACTCTGCACTGTACTCCTCCTAACAGCTGCTCCCCAGTCCTCCCCACAATTAAGCAATAAAGCAATCAACTTCAACAATAAACGGAGAGGACGCCAGCCACGTCCTCTCCCTATCATCTCCAATGCACGAGTGAAAATGGTGTCGACGCGCGGCTGCTTATATAGAATCCGAATCTCGCGAGAATCCGTCAGCGGGATGATGACATTCGGGCGCTCTCGGGTTAGCCGAGCAAGGCGGGAAGGTTCGAACCTGCCTCGGACCCGTGTAAAAAGGGTGAAGTTCGGGGGGGTTCGGTTTCCGAGAAACCGAACCCGCTCATCACTACCTCTTAGTAACACTTTTTATGCAACAATTGATATACAATGACACCATTGAGGCCAAACGATCGTTATCAACACCTAAATTCCCAGTAGCCTCCTCGATAAACTGATCCCAGCTGGTACACTCGAAACAACCCTTCAGACTTAGTAAAGCTCCCTCTGGCCAGATCTCAACTTCCTTAGTAGTTGGTCGATCCCTCCCTAATACCAACAAATATCTGGGAATTAACCAGAGTGATGAGTGATCGGACTGCCCAACATGAGGACACAAAAGACATTTGTATGCATGTTTAACATGAATACAAAGTTGAATTACTGAAATAAATGAACTTTTGCACGATATTCTAATTTTTTGAGTTTGACCCGTATATGCATCTGTGTCCACAGATGCATATACAACTGGTCACAAATGTTCAACCATGGCATTCCTGTACTCCCCTGGTTCAACCCATTCTGTTTTTTTCCGATGCAAGCAGGCATAAGTTGCATAAAAACACAAATATGATTTGGGCAAATTTGTGCTTCTACTGTGTTGGGCAGGGGCGTAAGTTCATACTAGATGCCCGGAGGTGAAAAAGATTATGGTGCACCCAGCCCCCCTCCCCACCCTTCCTCCTCCCAGTTCACCAATGACCATTTCCCACTCCCAACCTCTAGAATGCTCTCCCACACTCAAGGAGTGAATGTATTATACCCATCTAGCGCTTACTGCTTTGCCTCTTTACCGAGATGAAGCAGGGAGCAGCAGTGGGGAGAGTTATTAACATATCAGATGCCGAAGTGGGGGGATGGAAAACTCCCCCCTCCAGTGTACTGCCACTCTGTATCAGCCTAGTGCTGATGCGCTGATTCTCCCCTTTTGGCCAGCTCACTGGGCATGCATGAGATCTCGCTACTATCGCGAGATCTCACATGCAGCTGCCACAGCCAGGGATAGCGATGTGCATAGCTTTGGTGAATGAGCAATAGCACTTGTAGCTGTCAAAGTGATAGCTGCATGTGCCACTGACCATTCATACATTGCCCCGCACATCTGCACGCTTGTAGTTAACAGCGCCGATTTGCACACACCGCCGCATTAATACATGAAGGGGAGCAGTATCAGCACACATAATGTGTGGGATGGAATTGTCCTTGGGCCCTCCCACCCACCCTTATGTTGTATAAACAGGACATGCACACTTTAACGAACCCATCATTTCAGCGACAGGGTCTGCCACACGACTGTGACTGAAATGACTGGTTGGTTTGGGCCCCCACCAAAAAAGAAGCAATCAATCTCTCCTTGCACAAACTGGCTCTACAGAGGCAAGATGTCCACCTCATCATCATCCTCCGATTCCTCACCCCTTTCACTGTGTACATCCCCCTCCTCACAGATTATTAATTCGTCCCCACTGGAATCCACCATCTCAAGTCCCCGTGTACTTTCTGGAGGCAATTGCTGCTGGTGAATGTCTCCACGGAGGAATTAATTATAATTCATTTTGATGAACATCATCTTCTCCACATTTTCTGGAAGTAACCTCGTACGCCGATTGCTGACAAGGTGAGCGGCTGCACTAAACACTCTTTCGGAGTACACACTGGAGGGAGGGCAACTTAGGTAGAATAAAGCCAGTTTGTGCAAGGGCCTCCAAATTGCCTCTTTTTCCTGCCAGTATACGTACGGACTGTCTGACGTGCCTACTTGGATGCGGTCACTCATATAATCCTCCACCATTCTTTCCATGGTGAGAGAATCATATGCAGTGACAGTAGACGACATGTCAGTAATCATTGGCAGGTCCTTCAGTCCGGACCAGATGTCAGCACTCGCTCCAGACTGCCCTGCATCACCGCCAGCGGGTGGGCTCGGAATTCTTAGCCTTTTCCTCGCACCCCCAGTTGCGGGAGAATGTGAAGGAGGAGATGTTGACGGGTCACGTTCCGCTTGACTTGACAATTTTCACACCAGCAGGTCTTTGAACCTCTGCAGACTTGTGTCTGCCGGAAAGAGAGATACAACGTAGGTTTTAAATCTAGGATCGAGCACGGTGGCCAAAATGTAGTGCTCTGATTTCAACAGATTGACCACCCGTGAATCCTGGTTAAGCGAATTAAGGGCTCCATCCACAAGTCCCACATGCCTAGCAGAATCGCTCTGTTTTAGCTCCTCCTTCAATGTCTCCAGCTTCTTCTGCAAAAGCCTGATGAGGGGAATGACCTGACTCAGGCTGGCAGTGTCTGAACTGACTTTACGTGTGGCAAGTTCAAAGGGTTACAGAACCTTGCACAACGTTGAAATCATTCTCCACTGCGCTTGAGTCAGGTGCATTCCCCCTCCTTTGCCTATATCGTGGGCAGATGTATAGGCTTGAATGGCCTTTTGCTGCTCCTCCATCCTCTGAAGCATATAGAGGGTTGAATTCCACCTCGTTACCACCTCTTGCTTCAGATGATGGCAGGGCAGGTTCAGGAATGTTTGGTGGTGCTCCAGTCTTCTGTACGCGGTGCCTGAATGCCTAAACTGGCCCGCAATTCTTCGGGCCACCGACAGCATCTCTTGCATGCCCCTGTCGTTTTTTAAATAATTCTGCACCACCAAATTCAATGTATGTGCAAAACATGGGACGTGCTGGAATTTGCCCAGATGTAATGCACGCACAATATTGCTGGCGTTGTCCGATGTCACAAATCCCCAGGAGAGTCCAATTAGGGTAAGCCATTCTGCGATGATCTTCCTCAGTTGCCGTAAGAGGTTGTCAGCTGTGTGCCTATTCTGGAAAGCGGTGATACAAAGCGTAGCCTGCCTAGGAACGAGTTGGCGTTTGCGAGATGCTGCTACTGGTGCCGCCGTTGCTGTTCTTGCTGCGGGAGGCAATACATCTACCCAGTGGGCTGTCACAATCATATAGTCCTGAGTCTGCCCTGCTCCACTTGTCCACATGTCTGTGGTTAAGTGGACATTGGGTACAACTGCATTTTTTAGGACACTGGTGACTCTTTTTCTGAGGTCTGTGTACATTTTCGGTATCGCCTGCCTAGAGAAATGGAACCTAGATGGTATTTGGTACCGGGGACACAGTACCTCAATCAAGTCTCTAGTTGCCTCTGAATTAACGATGGACACCGGAACCACGTTTCTCACCGCCCACGCTGCCAAGGCCTGAGTTATCTGCTTTGCAGCAGTATGACTGCTGTGATATTTCATCTTCCTCGCAAAGGACTGTTGGACAGTCAATTGCTTACTGGAAGTAGTACAAGTGGTCTTCCGACTTCCCCTCTTGGATGACGATCGACTCCCAGCAGCAACAACAGCAGCGCCAGCAGCAGTAGGCGTTACACTCAAGGATGCATCGGAGGAATCCCAGGCAGGAGAGGACTCATCAGACTTGACAGTGACATGGCCTGCAGGACTATTGGCTTTCCTGGGTAAGGAGGAAATTGACACTGAGGGAGTTGGCGGTGTGGTTTGCAGGAGCTTGGTTACAAGAGGAAGGGATTTAGTGGTCAGTGGACTGCTTCCGCTGTCACCCAAAGTTTTTGAACTTGTCACTGACTTATGATGAATGCGCTGCAGGTGACGTATAAGGGAGGATGTTCCTAGGTGGTTAACGTCCTTACCCCTACTTATTACAGCTTGACAAAGGCAACACACGGCTTGACACCTGTTGTCCGCATTTGTGTTGAAATAATTCCTCACCGAAGAGCTGATTTTTTTTGTATTTTGACCAGGCATGTCAATGGCCATATTCATCCCACGGACAACAGGTGTCTCCCCGGGTGCCTGACTTAAACAAACCACCTCACCATCAGAATCCTCCTTGTCAATTTCCTCCCCAGCGCCAGCAACACCCATATCCTCATCCTGGTGTACTTCAACAGTGACATCTTCAATTTGACTATCAGGAACTGGACTGCGGGTGCTCCTTCCAGCACTTGCAGGGGGCGTGCAAATGGTGGAAGGCGCAAGCTCTTCCCGTCCAGTGTTGGGAAGGTCAGGCAACGCAACCGACACAATTGGACTCTCCTTGGGGATTTGTGATTTAGAAGAATGCACAGTTCTTTGCTGTGCTTTTGCCAGCTTAAGTCTTTTCATTTTTCTAGTGAGAGGATGAGTGCTTCCATCCTCATGTGAATCTGAACCACTAGCCATGAACATAGGCCAGGGCCTCAGCCGTTTCTTGCCACTCCGTGTCGTAAATGGCATATTGGCAAGTTTACGCTTCTCCTCAGACGCTTTTAATTTTGATTTTTGGGTCATTTTACTGAACTTTTATTTTTTGGATTTTACATGCTCTCTACTATGACATTGGGCATCGGCCTTGGCAGACGACGTTGATGGCATTTCATCGTCTCGGCCATGACTAGTGGCAGCAGCTTCAGCACGAGGTGGAAGTGGATCTTGATCTTTCCCTATTTTATTTTTAACCTCCACATTTTTGTTCTCCATTTTTTAATGTGTGGAATTATATGCCAGTATCAATAGCAATGGCCTACTACTATATTTACTGCGCACAACTTAAATGCACCACAGGTATGGATGGATAGTATACTTGACGACACAGAGGTAGGTACAGCAGTGGCCTACCGTACTGCTATATATAGTATACTGGTGGTCACTGTGTCAGCAAACTGCAAAACTAAAATGCACCACAGGTATAGAATGTAGATGGATAGTATACTTAATGGATGACGACACAGAGGTAGTTACAGCAGTGGCCTACCGTACTGCTATATATAGTATACTGGTGGTCACTGTGTCAGCAAACTGCAAAACTAAAATGCACCACAGGTATAGAATGTAGATGGATAGTATACTTAATGGATGACGACACAGAGGTAGGTACAGCAGTGGCCTACCGTACTGCTATATATAGTATACTGGTAGTCACTGTGTCAGCAAACTGCAAAACTAAAATGCACCACAGGTATAGAATGTAGATGGATAGTATACTTAATGGATGACGACACAGAGGTAGGTACAGCAGTGGCCTACCGTACTGCTATATATAGTATACTGGTGGTCACTGTGTCAGCAAACTGCAAAACTAAAATGCACCACAGGTATAGAATGTAGATGGATAACATACTTAATGGATGACGACACAGAGGTAGGTACAGCAGTGGCCTACCGTACTGCTATATATAGTATACTGGTGGTCACTGTGTCAGCAAACTGCAAAACTAAAATGCACCACAGGTATAGAATGTAGATGGATAGTATACTTAATGGATGACGACACAGAGGTAGGTACAGCAGTGGCCTACCGTACTGCTATATATAGTATACTGGTGGTCACTGTGTCAGCAAACTGCAAAACTAAAATGCACCACAGGTATAGAATGTAGATGGATAGTATACTTAATGGATGACGACAGAGGTAGGTACAGCAGTGGCCTACCGTACTGCTATATATAGTATACTGGTGGTCACTGTGTCAGCAAACTGCAAAACTAAAATGCACCACAGGTATAGAATGTAGATGGATAGTATACTTAATGGATGACGACACAGAGGTAGGTACAGCAGTGGCCTACCGTACTGCTATATATAGTATACTGGTGGTCACTGTGTCAGCAAACTGCAAAACTAAAATGCACCACAGGTATAGAATGTAGATGGATAGTATACTTAATGG
This sequence comes from Pseudophryne corroboree, assembly GCF_028390025.1. Taxonomy (NCBI): domain Eukaryota; kingdom Metazoa; phylum Chordata; class Amphibia; order Anura; family Myobatrachidae; genus Pseudophryne; species Pseudophryne corroboree. Next base: position 177,037,865 of record NC_086454.1, on the reverse strand, counting down.
ATGACGACACAGAGGTAGGTACAGCAGTGGCCTACCGTACTGCTATATATAGTATACTGGTGGTCACTGTGTCAGCAAACTGCAAAACTGAAATGCACCACAGGTATAGAATGTAGATGGATAGTATACTTAATGGATGACGACACAGAGGTAGGTACAGCAGTGGCCTACCGTACTGCTATATATAGTATACTGGTGGTCACTGTGTCAGCAAACTGCAAAACTAAAATGCACCACAGGTATAGAATGTAGATGGATAGTATACTTAATGGATGACGACAGAGGTAGGTACAGCAGTGGCCTACCGTACTGCTATATATAGTATACTGGTGGTCACTGTGTCAGCAAACTGCAAAACTAAAATGCACCACAGGTATAGAATGTAGATGGATAGTATACTTAATGGATGACGACACAGAGGTAGGTACAGCAGTGGCCTACCGTACTGCTATATATAGTATACTGGTGGTCACTGTGTCAGCAAACTGCAAAACTAAAATGCACCACAGGTATAGAATGTAGATGGATAGTATACTTAATGGATGACGACACAGAGGTAGGTACAGCAGTGGCCTACCGTACTGCTATATATAGTATACTGGTGGTCACTGTGTCAGCAAACTGCAAAACTAAAATGCACCACAGGTATAGAATGTAGATGGATAGTATACTTAATGGATGATGACACAGAGGTAGGTACAGCAGTGGCCTACCGTACTGCTATATATAGTATACTGGTGGTCACTGTGTCAGCAAACTGCAAAACTAAAATGCACCACAGGTATAGAATGTAGATGGATAGTATACTTAATGGATGACGACACAGAGGTAGGTACAGCAGTGGCCTACCGTACTGCTATATATAGTATACTGGTGGTCACTGTGTCAGCAAACTGCAAAACTAAAATGCACCACAGGTATAGAATGTAGATGGATAGTATACTTAATGGATGACGACACAGAGGTAGGTACAGCAGTGGCCTACCGTACTGCTATATATAGTATACTGGTGGTCACTGTGTCAGCAAACTGCAAAACTAAAATGCACCACAGGTATAGAATGTAGATGGATAGTATACTTAATGGATGACGACACAGAGGTAGGTACAGCAGTGGCCTACCGTACTGCTATATATAGTATACTGGTGGTCACTGTGTCAGCAAACTGCAAAACTAAAATGCACCACAGGTATAGAATGTAGATGGATAGTATACTTAATGGATGACGACACAGAGGTAGGTACAGCAGTGGCCTACCGTACTGCTATATATAGTATACTGGTGGTCACTGTGTCAGCAAACTGCAAAACTAAAATGCACCACAGGTATAGAATGTAGATGGATAGTATACTTAATGGATGACGACAAAGAGGTAGGTACAGCAGTGGCCTACCGTACTGCTATATATAGTATACTGGTGGTCACTGTGCCAGCAAACTGCAAAACTAAAATGCACCACAGGTATAGAATGTAGATGGATAGTATACTTAATGGATGACGACACAGAGGTAGGTACAGCAGTGGCCTACCGTACTGCTATATATAGTATACTGGTGGTCACTGTGTCAGCAAACTGCAAAACTAAAATGCACCACAGGTATAGAATGTAGATGGATAGTATACTTAATGGATGACGACACAGAGGTAGGTACAGCAGTGGCCTACCGTACTGCTATATATAGTATACTGGTGGTCACTGTGCCAGCAAACTGCAAAACTAAAATGCACCACAGGTATAGAATGTAGATGGATAGTATACTTAATGGATGACGACACAGAGGTAGGTACAGCAGTGGCCTACCGTACTGCTATATATAGTATACTGGTGGTCACTGTGTCAGCAAACTGCAAAACTAAAATGCACCACAGGTATAGAATGTAGATGGATAGTATACTTAATGGATGACGACACAGAGGTAGGTACAGCAGTGGCCTACCGTACTGCTATATATAGTATACTGGTGGTCACTGTGTCAGCAAACTGCAAAACTAAAATGCACCACAGGTATAGAATGTAGATGGATAGTATACTTAATGGATGACGACACAGAGGTAGGTACAGCAGTGGCCTACCGTACTGCTATATATAGTACACTGGTGGTCACTGTGTCAGCAAACTGCAAAACTAAAATGCACCACAGGTATAGAATGTAGATGGATAGTATACTTAATGGATGACGACACAGAGGTAGGTACAGCAGTGGCCTACCGTACTGCTATATATAGTATACTGGTGGTCACTGTGTCAGCAAACTGCAAAACTAAAATGCACCACAGGTATAGAATGTAGATGGATAGTATACTTAATGGATGACGACACAGAGGTAGGTACAGCAGTGGCCTACCGTACTGCTATATATAGTATACTGGTGGTCACTGTGTCAGCAAACTGCAAAACTAAAATGCACCACAGGTATAGAATGTAGATGGATAGTATACTTAATGGATGACGACACAGAGGTAGGTACAGCAGTGGCCTACTGTACTGCTATATATAGTATACTGGTGGTCACTGTGTCAGCAAACTGCAAAACTAAAATGCACCACAGGTATAGAATGTAGATGGATAGTATACTTAATGGATGACGACACAGAGGTAGGTACAGCAGTGGCCTACCGTACTGCTATATATAGTATACTGGTGGTCACTGTGTCAGCAAACTGCAAAACTAAAATGCACCACAGGTATAGAATGTAGATGGATAGTATACTTAATGGATGACGACACAGAGGTAGGTACAGCAGTGGCCTACCGTACTGCTATATATAGTATACTGGTGGTCACTGTGTCAGCAAACTGCAAAACTAAAATGCACCACAGGTATAGAATGTAGATGGATAGTATACTTAATGGATGACGACACAGAGGTAGGTACAGCAGTGGCCTACCGTACTGCTATATATAGTATACTGGTGGTCACTGTGTCAGCAAACTGCAAAACTAAAATGCACCACAGGTATAGAATGTAGATGGATAGTATACTTAATGGATGACGACAAAGAGGTAGGTACAGCAGTGGCCTACCGTACTGCTATATATAGTATACTGGTGGTCACTGTGCCAGCAAACTGCAAAACTAAAATGCACCACAGGTATAGAATGTAGATGGATAGTATACTTAATGGATGATGACACAGAGGTAGGTACAGCAGTGGCCTACCGTACTGCTATATATAGTATACTGGTGGTCACTGTGTCAGCAAACTGCAAAACTAAAATGCATCACAGGTATAGAATGTAGATGGATAGTATACTTAATGGATGATGACACAGAGGTAGGTACAGCAGTGGCCTACCGTACTGCTATATATAGTATACTGGTGGTCACTGTGTCAGCAAACTGCAAAACTAAAATGCACCACAGGTATAGAATGTAGATGGATAGTATACTTAATGGATGACGACAAAGAGGTAGGTACAGCAGTGGCCTACCGTACTGCTATATATAGTATACTGGTGGTCACTGTGTCAGCAAACTGCAAAACTAAAATGCACCACAGGTATAGAATGTAGATGGATAGTATACTTAATGGATGACGACACAGAGGTAGGTACAGCAGTGGCCTACCGTACTGCTATATATAGTATACTGGTGGTCACTGTGTCAGCAAACTGCAAAACTAAAATGCACCACAGGTATAGAATGTAGATGGATAGTATACTTAATGGATGACGACACAGAGGTAGGTACAGCAGTGGCCTACCGTACTGCTATATATAGTATACTGGTGGTCACTGTGTCAGCAAACTGCAAAACTAAAATGCACCACAGGTATAGAATGTAGATGGATAGTATACTTAATGGATGACGACACAGAGGTAGGTACAGCAGTGCACTCTGCACTGTACTCCTCCTATATAATATTAATTATACTGGTGGTCCCCAGTCCCCACAATAAAGCAGCACACTGAGCACAGATATGGAGTGTTTTTCAGGCAGACAACGTATACTGGTGGTCACTGTCAGCAAAACTCTGCACTGTACTCCTGCTATATGCTGCTCCCCAGTCCCCACAATTAAGAAGTGTGAGCACTCAGCACAGATATATTATGCAGCACACTGAGCACAGATATGGTATGGAGCGTTTTTTTTCAGGCAGAGAACGGATAAAAACTGGTGGTCACTTATCAGCAAAACTCTGCACTGTACTCCTCCTAACAGCTGCTCCCCAGTCCTCCCCACAATTAAGCAATAAAGCAATCAACTTCAACAATAAACGGAGAGGACGCCAGCCACGTCCTCTCCCTATCATCTCCAATGCACGAGTGAAAATGGCGGCGACGCGCGGCTGCTTATATAGAATCCGAATCTCGCGAGAATCCGACAGCGGGATGATGACATTCGGGCGCTCTCGGGTTAGCCGAGCAAGGCGGGAAGGTTCGAACCTGCCTCGGACCCGTGTAAAAAGGGTGAAGTTCGGGGGGGTTCGGTTTCCGAGAAACCGAACCCGCTCATCACTACCTCTTAGTAACACTTTTTATGCAACAATTGATATACAATGACACCATTGAGGCCAAACGATCGTTATCAACACCTAAATTCCCAGTAGCCTCCTCGATAAACTGATCCCAGCTGGTACACTCGAAACAACCCTTCAGACTTAGTAAAGCTCCCTCTGGCCAGATCTCAACTTCCTTAGTAGTTGGTCGATCCCTCCCTAATACCAACAAATATCTGGGAATTAACCAGAGTGATGAGTGATCGGACTGCCCAACATGAGGACACAAAAGACATTTGTATGCATGTTTAACATGAATACAAAGTTGAATTACTGAAATAAATGAACTTTTGCACGATATTCTAATTTTCTGAGTTTGACCCGTATATGCATCTGTGTCCACAGATGCATATACAACTGGTCACAAATGTTCAATCATGGCATTCCTGTACTCCCCTGGTTCACCCCATTCTGTTTTTTTCCGATGCAAGCAGGCATGAGTTGCAGAAAAACACAAATATGATTTGGGCAAATTTGTGCTTCTACTGTGTTGGGCAGGGGCGTAAGTTCATACTAGATGCCCGGAGGTGAAAAAGATTATGGTGCACCCAGCCCCCCTCCCCACCCTTCCTCCTCCCAGTTCACCAATGACCATTTCCCACTCCCAACCTCTAGAATGCTCTCCCACACTCAAGGAGTGAATGTATTATACCCATATAGCGCTTACTGCTTTGCCTCTTTACCGAGATGAAGCAGGAAGCAGCAGTGGGGAGAGTTATTAACATATCAGATGCCGAAGTGGGGGGATGGAAAACTCCCCCCTCCAGTGTACTGCCACTCTGTATCAGCCTAGTGCTGATGCGCTGATTCTCCCCTTTTGGCCAGCTCACTGGGCATGCATGAGATCTCGCTACTATCGCGAGATCTCACATGCAGCTGCCACAGCCAGGGATAGCGATGTGCATAGCTGTGGTGAATGAGCAATAGCACTTGTAGCTGTCAAAGCGATAACTGCATGTACCACTGACCATTCATACATTGCCCCGCACATCTGCGCGCTTGTAGTTAACAGCGCCGATTTGCACACACCGCCGCATTAATACTTGGAGGGGAGCAGTATCAGCTCACATAACGTGCACTGATACCACTTTCCCCCCATAGTGCTGAGTCATACATCTGTGATCCTCCCTTGAATATAAGACCCTTTGTAAGTGTGATTGTGTGTACACTGTGTATTTGGATAGCCATACCTTTTTTACTTCCAGTCTTCCTGATCTTCGCAGAGAGGTGAGTATTCTTAATGCACTCCAGACAATAGTTATGTTGCTTTAAATGAACACTTCACTTTATTTTCTAATAATAGGGTTCAAAGATGCCCTTAATAAATATCTGCTATTTGCAACATCAATCCTAATAGCAATTAGTTCAGCAGTATGTCTCAACAATTAATTGTTCAACAAAGAAATAAAGATATTTTATTACACTGCAAGCGGTAGTCTCAGTAGTTTTCTGTCGTGGAGGAGGACCATGCCTTTATGTTAAATGCAACAAAAAATAAGATTTTACTTACCGATAAATCTATTTCTCGTAGTCCGTAGTGGATGCTGGGACTCCGTAAGGACCATGGGGAATAGCGGCTCCGCAGGAGACAGGGCACAAAATAAAAGCTTAAGGATCAGGTGGTGTGCACTGGCTCCTCCCCCTATGACCCTCCTCCAAGCCTCAGTTAGGATACTGTGCCCGGACGAGCGTACATAATAAGGAAGGATATTGAATCCCGGGTAAGACTCATACCAGCCACACCAATCACACCGTACAACTCGTGATCTGAACCCAGTTAACAGTATGATAAACGCAAAGGAGCCTCTGAAAAGATGGCTCACAACAATAATAACCCGAATTTTTGTAACAATAACTATATACAAGTATTGCAGACAATCCGCACTAGGGATGGGCGCCCAGCATCCACTACGGACTACGAGAAATAGATTTATCGGTAAGTAAAATCTTATTTTCTCTGACGTCCTAGTGGATGCTGGGACTCCGTAAGGACCATGGGGATTATACCAAAGCTCCCAAACGGGCGGGAGAGTGCGGATGACTCTGCAGCACCGAATGAGAGAACTCCAGGTCCTCCTCAGCCAGGGTATCAAATTTGTAGAATTTAGCAAACGTGTTTGCCCCTGACCAAGTAGCTGCTCGGCAAAGTTGTAAAGCCGAGACCCCTCGGGCAGCCGCCCAAGATGAGCCCACTTTCCTTGTGGAATGGGCTTTTACTGATTTTGGTTGTGGCAATCCTGCCACAGAATGTGCAAGCTGAATTGTACTACAAATCCAACGAGCAATCGTCTGCTTTGAAGCAGGAGCACCCAGCTTGTTGGGTGCATACAGGATAAACAGCGAGTCAGATTTTCTGACTCCAGCCGTCCTGGAAACATATATTTTCAAGGCCCTGACAACGTCAAGCAACTTAGAGTCCTCTAAGTCCCTGGTAGCCGCAGGTACCACAATAGGTTGGTTCATGTGAAATGCAGAAACCACCTTAGGTAGAAATTGAGGACGAGTCCTCAATTCCGCCCTGTCAGAATGAAAAATTAAGTAAGGGCTTTTATATGATAAAGCCGCCAATTCTGACACACGCCTGGCTGAAGCCAAGGCTAACAGCATCGACACCTTCCATGTGAGATATTTTAAGTCCACAGTGGAAAGTAGTTCAAACCAATGTGACTTTAGAAAACTCAACACAACATTGAGATCCCAAGGTGCCACTGGAGGCACAAAAGGAGGCTGTATGTGCAGCACCCCTTTTACAAATGTCTGAACTTCAGGTACTGAAGCCAGTTCTTTCTGGAAGAAAATCGACAGGGCCGAAATTTGAACCTTAATGGACCCCAATTTTAGGCCCATAGACAGTCCTGTTTGCAGGAAATGAAGGAAACGACCCAGTTGAAATTCCTCTGTAGGGGCCTTCTTGGCCTCACACCACGCAACATATTTACGCCAAATGCGGTGATAATGTTTTGCGGTTACGTCCTTCCTGGCTTTGACCAGAGTAGGGATGACTTCTTCTGGAATGCCTTTTTCCCTCAGGATCCGGCGTTCAACCGCCATGCCGTCAAACGCAGCCGCGGTAAGTCTTGGAACAGACAAGGCCCCTGCAGTAGCAGGTCCTTTCTTAGAGGTAGAGGCCACGGTTCGTCCGTGAGCATCTCTTGAAGTTCCGGGTACCAAGTCCTTCTTGGCCAATCCGGAACCACGAGTATAGTTCTTACTCCTCTCCTTCTTATGATTCTCAGTACTTTTGGTATGAGAGGCAGAGGAGGGAACACATACACTGACTGGTACACCCACGGCGTTACCAGAGCGTCCACTGCTATTGCCTGAGGGTCCCTTGACCTGGCGCAATATCTGTCCAGTTTTTTTGTTTAGACGTGACGCCATCATGTCCACCTTTGGTTTTTCCCAACGGTTTACAATCAGGTGGAAGACTTCTGGGTGAAGTCCCCACTCTCCCGGGTGAAGGTCGTGTCTGCTGAGGAAGTCTGCTTCCCAGTTGTCCACTCCCGGAATGAACACTGCTGACAGTGCTATCACATGATTTTCCGCCCAGCGAAGAATCCTTGCAGCTTCTGCCATTGCCCTCCTGCTTCTCGTGCCGCCCTGTCTGTTTACGTGGGCGACTGACGTGATGTTGTCCGATTGGATCAACACCGCCTGACCCTGAAGCAGAGGTTTTGCTTGACTTAGGGCATTGTAAATGGCCCTTAGTTCCAGAATGTTTATATGAAGAGATGTTTCCATGCTTGACCACAAGCCCTGGAAATTCCTTCCCTGTGTGACTGCTCCCCAGCCTCTCAGGCTGGCATCCGTGGTTACCAGGATCCAATCCTGAATGCCAAATCTGCGGCCCTCTAGTAGATGAGCACTCTGCAGCCACCACAGGAGAGACACCCTTGTCCTTGGCGACAGGGTTATCCGCTGATGCATCTGCAGATGCGATCCGGACCATTTGTCCAGTAGATCCCACTGAAACGTTCTTGCATGGAATCTTCCGAATGGAATCGCTTCGTAAGAAGCCACCATTTTTCCCAGGACCCTCGTGCACTGATGCACTGAGACCTGTCCTGGTTTTAGGAGGTTCCTGACTAGCTCGGATAACTCCCTGGCCTTCTCCTCCGGGAGAAACACCTTCTTCTGGACTGTGTCCAGAATCATTCCTAGGAACAGTAGACGTGTCGTTGGAATCAGCTGCGATTTTGGAATATTTAGAATCCACCCGTGCTGACGTAACACTACCTGAGATAGTGCTACTCCGACTTCTAACTGTTCCCTGGATCTTGCCCTTATCAGGAGATCGTCAAAGTAAGGGATAATTAAAATGCCTTTTCTTCGTAGAAGAATCATCATTTCGGCCATTACCTTGGTAAAGACCCGAGGTGCCGCGGACAATCCAAACGGCAGCGTCTGAAACTGATAATGACAGTTTTGTACTACAAACCTGAGGTACCCTTGGTGAGAAGGGTATATTGGGACGTGGAGATAAGCATCTTTGATGTCCAGAGACACCATATAGTCCCCTTCTTCCAGGTTCGCTATCACTGCTCTGAGTGACTCCATCTTGAATTTGAACCTTTTTATGTAAGTGTTCAAGGATTTCAGATTTAAAATTGGTCTCACCGAGCCGTCCGGCTTCGGTACCACAAACAGCGTGGAATAATACCCCTTTCCCTGTTGCAGGAGGGGTACCTTGATTATCACCTGCTGGGAATACAGCTTGTGAATGGCTTCCAAAACTGCCTCCCTGTCGGAGGGAGACTTTGGTAAAGCAGACTTCAGAAAACGACGAGGGGGAAACGCCTCGAATTCCAGTTTGTACCCCTGCGATACTACCTGTAGAATCCAGGGATCCACTTGCGAGTGAGCCCACTGCGCGTTGAAATTCTTGAGACGGGCCCCCACCATATCTGAGTCTGCTTGTAAAGCCCCAGCGTCATGCTGAAGACTTGGCAGAAGCAGGGGAGGGCTTCTGCTCCTGTGAAGCGGCTGCATGGTGCAGTCTTTTTCCTCTTCCTCTGCCCCGGGGCAGAAAAGAATGGCCTTTTGCTCGCTTGTACTTATGGGAACGAAAGGACTGAGTTTGGAAAGACGGTGTCTTTTTCTGCTGATGTGGAGTGACCTGGGGTAAAAAGGTGGATTTTCCAGCCGTTGCCGTGGCCACCAGGTCCGATAGACCAGCCCCAAATAACTCCTCCCCTTTATACGGCAATACTTCCATGTGCCGTTTGGAATCCGCATCCCCTGACCACTGTCGCGTCCATAACGCTCTTCTGGCAGAGATGGACATAGCACTTACTCTTGATGCCAGGGTGCAAATATCCCTCTGTGCATCACGCATATATAGTAATGCATCCTTTAAATGTTCTATAGTTAACAAAATATTGTCCCTATCCAGGGTATCAATATTCTCGGTCAGGGAATCCGACCATGCGACTCCAGCACTGCACATCCAGGCTGAGGCGATTGCTGGTCGCAGTATAACACCAGTATGTGTGTATATACTTTTTAGGATATTTTCCAGCCTTCTATCAGCTGGTTCTTTGAGGGTAGCCGTATCAGGAGACGGTAACGCTACTTGTTTTGATAAACGTGTGAGCGCCTTATCTACCCTAGGGGGTGTTTCCCAACGCGCCCTAACCTCTGGCGGGAAAGGATATAATGCTAATAATTTTTTAGAAATTAGCTGTTTTTTATCGGGGGAAACCCACGCTTTTTCACACACCTCATTTATTTCCTCTGACTCAGGAAAAAATATTGGTAGTTTTTTCTCACCCCACATAATACCCTTCTTTGTGGTACTTGTAGTGTCAGAAAGGTTCAATGCCTCTTTCATTGCCGTGATCATGTAACGTGTGGCCCTACTGGACATTACGTTTGTCTCGTCACCGTCGACACTAGACTCAGTATCTGTGTCAGGGACTGTGTCGACCCACTGAGGTAACGGGCGTTTTAGCGCCCCTGACGGTGTCTGAGACGCCTGGACAGGCACTAATTGATTTGCCGGCTGTCTCATGTCGTCAACAGTTTTTTGCAAATTGCTGACATTATCACTTAATTGTTTAAATACAATCATCCAGTCAGGTGTCGACTCCCTAGGGGGTGACATCACCAACACAGGCAACTGCTCCGCCTCCACATCATTTTCCTCCTCATACATGTCGACACACGCGTACCGACACACAGCACACACACCGGGAATGCTCTGATAGAGGACAGGACCCCACTTAGCCCTTTGGAGAGACAGAGGGAGAGTCTGCCAGCACACACCCAGCGCTATATATATATATACAGGGATAACCTTATATAAGTGTTACTCCCTTATAGCTGCTGTTAATATATTTATTTGCTGCCAAACGTGCCCCCCCTTCTCTTTTTTACCCTGATTCTGAAGCAGGACTGCAGGGGAGAGTCAGGGAGCCGTCCTTCCAGCGGAGCTGTGAGGGAAAATGGCGCTTGTGTGCTGAGGAGATAGGCTCCGCCCCTTCACGACGTCCTTATCTCCCGCTTTTTTGTGTAAAATGGCAGGGGATTAAAATACATCCATATAGCCCTGGAGCTATATGTGATGTATTCTGTTTTGCCACCTAAGGTATTCTGTTATATTGCGTCTCAGGGCGCTCCCCCCCCAGCGCCCTGCACCCTCAGTGACCGGAGTGTGAAGTGTGCTGAGAGCAATGGCGCACAGCTGCGGTGCTGTGCGCTACCTTAGTCTGAAGACAGGATGTCTTCTGCCGCCGATTTCACCGGACCTCTTCGTCTCTTCTGGCTCTGTAAGGGGGACGGCGGCGCGGCTCCGGTGACCCATCCAGGCTGAACCTGTGATCGTCCCTCTGGAGCTAGTGTCCAGTAGCCTAAGAAACCCGATCCACTCTGCACTCAGGTGAGTCCGTTTCTTCTCCCCTTAGTCCCACGATGCAGTGAGCCTGTTGCCAGCAGGACTCACTGAAAATAAAAAAAACCTAACTAAACTTTTATTCTAAGCAGCTCAGGAGAGCCACCTAGATTGCACCCTTCTCGGCCGGGCACAAAAATCTAACTGAGGCTTGGAGGAGGGTCATAGGGGGAGGAGCCAGTGCACACCACCTGATCCTTAAGCTTTTATTTTGTGCCCTGTCTCCTGCGGAGCCGCTATTCCCCATGGTCCTTACGGAGTCCCAGCATCCACTAGGACGTCAGAGAAATTACTAGCATTAAGCAGGAACAGTTGGATACAATTGCAATTAGTAACTTATACGGACACAATACTATATGAAGCAGACACGGTCAATAGATACATATATATCTATATTGAAAACTATACCAATCAATATTACCTCCCCATAAAGTCTATACTGCGCAGTTTTAGACGGCCGTAACGTTGGTGCACATAGGGGTCGATTCAATTCACTGACAGTTGAATAGCGCCGGGAGTTAGCTACCGTCGCTATTCAATTCAGCGCAAGTTAAGTCGGCGAAGGCCCGTTCTCCTGGACTTAACAGGTTGAATTGTCGGAAGAACGGGCATTCTCCGACTTAACTCCCCACCGCGATGCTGATTCCCGACAGAAACAGCCTCGCGCCGGCCGCGCGGCAGCACTTTTGTCGGATTTCTTCTCTCATCCCCCAGGGGTGGGAGACGAATTCCCGACAATTGAGGGTCACTTGTCGCTGTATTGAATAGCGGTGGGAGCTAAGTCCCGGCGCTATTCAACTGTCAGTGAATTGAATCGACCCCTATGTGCACCAACGTTATGGCCGTCTAAAACTCTCTCTCTCTCTCTCTCTATATATATATATATGTATATATATATATATATATATGTATATAAGGATTTCCAAGAGGACAATCAGCGGCACTCAGAGACTGCAAAAGCCGTGGATAAAGTGCAAGTGCTTTTAATCCATGTAAACAAAGATAAGTGGTCCAACGTTTCGGGGCGCGGACGCCCCTTTGTCAAGGTGAACAAATACAGAGTAAGTGAAACAACAAACAAGTGTTACCTTTATGGTGTGGGAGACCCGCTGGAATCCAGTGACGCGCCGGAAACATGTGACTGAGGCATCTGCACGTCACACACACCGGGACGGAAGCTTCATGCTCCCCCGGCTTATGCTGCTACTCCCGCCTCCCGGGTCTCCCACACCATAAAGGTAACACTTGTTTGTTGTTTCACTTACTCTGTATTTGTTCACCTTGACAAAGGGGCGTCCGCGCCCCGAAACGTTGGACACTTATCTTTGTTTACATGGATTAAAAGCACTTGCACTTTATCCACGGCTTTTGCAGTCTCTGAGTGCCGCTGATTGTCCTCTTGGAAATCCTTGCATGCATGTTCCAGATGGCACCGGAGCACCATTGATCTATTTATGGAGAGTGCCGATCCGAGTATCCACTATATATGTATATATATATAATAAATAGATCAGCTTTATTGGCAAGGTGCACTCACATACACTAGGAATTTTTTGTGGTACAATGCATTGCCAAACAGCAACATGAAGGGGGAGGGAATACATAGCATGAGAAGGGGGATGAACGAAAAAAGTAGTATATATATATATATATATATATATATATATACACTGTTTAAAAAAATAAAGGGAACACTAAAATAACACATCCTAGATCTGAATGAATGAAATATTCTTATTAAATACTTTGTTCTTTACTTAGTTGAATGTGCTGACAACAAAATCACACAAAAATTATCAATGGAAATCAAATTTATTAACCCATGAAGGTCTGGATTTGGAGTCACCCTCAAAACTAAAGTGGAAAAACACACTACAGGCTGATTCAACTTTGATGTAATGTCCTTAAAACAAGTCAAAATGAGGCTCAGTAGTGTGGGTGGCCTCCATGTGCCTGTATGACCTCCCTACAACCCACACAAGTGGCTCAGGTAGTGCAGCTCATCCAGGATGGCACATCAATGCGAGCTGTGGCAAGAAGGTTTGCTGTGTCTGTCAGCGTAGTGTCCAGAGCATGGAGGCGATACCAGGAGACAGGCCAGTACATCAGGAGATGTGGAGGAGGCCGTAGGAGGGAAACAACCCAGCAGCAGGACCGCTACCTCCGCCTTTGTGCAAGGAGGAACAGGAGCCCTGCAAAATGACCTCCAGCAAGCCACAAATGTGCATGTGTCTACTCAAACGATCAGAAACAGACTCCATGAGGGTGGTATCAGGGCCCGACGTACACAGGTGGGGGTTGTGCTTACAGCCCAACACCGTGCAGGACATTTGGTATTTGCCAGAGAACACCAAGATTGGCAAATTCGCCACTGGCGCCCTGTGCTATTCACAGATGAAAGCAGGTTCTCACTGAGCACAAGTGACAGACGAGACAGAGTCTGGAGATGCCAAGGAGAACGTTCTGCTGCCTGCACCATCCTCCAGCATGACCGGTTTGGCTGTGGGTCAGTAATGGTGTGGGGTGGCATTTCTTTGGGGGGCCGCACAGCCCCCCATGTGCTCGCCAGAGGTAGCCTGGCTGCCATTAGGTACCGAGATGAGATCCTCAGACCCCTTGTGAGACCATATGCTGGTGCGGTTGGCCCTGGGCTCCTCCTAATGCAAGACAATGCTAGACCTCATGTGGCTGGAGTGTGTCAGCAGTTCCTGCAAGACGAAGGCATTGATGCTATGGACTGGCCCACCTGTTCCCCAGACCTGAATCCAATTGAGCACATCCGGGACATCATGTCTCGCTCCATCCATTGCACCACAGACTGTCCAGGAGTTGGCGGATGCTTTAGTCCAGGTCTGGGAGGAGATCCCTCAGGAGACGATCTGCCACCTCATCAGGAGCATGCCTAGGCGTTGTAGGGAGGTCATACAGGCACGTGGAGGCCACACACACTACTGAGCCTCATTTTAATTTTTTATAAGGACATTACATCAAAGTTGAATTAGCCTGTAGTGTGTTTTTCCACTTTAATTTTGAGGGTGACTCCAAATCCAGACCTCCATTGGTTAATAAATTTGATTTCCATTGATAATTTTTGTGTGATTTTGTTGTCAGCACATTCAACTATGTAAAGAACAAAGTATTTAATAAAAATATTTTATTCATTCAGATCTAGGATGTGTTATTTTAGTGTTCCCTTTATTTTTTTGAGCAGTGTATATATACATACAGTGGGGCAAAAAAGTATTTGGACAGCCACCGATTGTGCAAGTTGACCCACTTAAACAGATCAGAGAGGTCTGTAATTTCCTTCATAGGTACACTTCAGCTGTGAGAGACAGAATCTGAATAAAAAACCAGGAAATCACATTGTATGATTTTTAAACAATTTACTTGTATATTCTTGTGGAAAATAAATATTTGGACACCTACCAAGCAGCAAGATTTCTGGCTCTCACAGATCTGTAACTTCTTCTTTAAGAAGCTCTTCTATCCTCCACTCATTACCTGTATTAATGGCACCTGTTTGAACTGGTTATCTGTATAAGAAACCTGTCCACACCCTCAAACAGTCAGACTGCTACCTCTCCACCATGATCAAGACCAGAGAGCTGTCTAAGGACACCAGGGACAAAATTGTACAGCTGCACAAGGCTGGGATGAGCTACTCAACAATAGGCAAGCAGCTTGGTGAGAAGAGATCAACTGTTGGCGCAATTATAAAAAAACTGAAAAATACAAGATCACTGACAATCTCCCTCGACCTGGGGCTTCATGCAAGATCTCACCTCGTGGGGTATCAATGTTCTTGAGAACGGTTAGGAATCAGTCCAGAACTACACAGGGGGACCTAGTCAATGACTTCAAGAGAGCTGGGACCACGTCACAAAGGTTATCATTGGTAACACACTACGTCGTCATGGATTGAAATCCTGCAGAACCCGAAAGGTCCCCCTGCTTAAGCCAGCACATGTCCAGGCCCGTCTAAAGTTTGCCAGTAACCATCTGGATGCTCCAGAGGAGGATTGGGAGAATGTAATGTAGTCAGATGAGATCAAAATCGAACTTTTTGGTATAAACTCCACTCGCCGTGTTTGGAGGGAGAAGAATAATGAATGGCATCCCAAGAACACCATACCCACTGTGAAGCATGGGGGTGGAAACATCATGCTTTGGGGCTGCTTTTCTGCAAAGGGGACATGACGACTGATCCGAATTAAGGAGAGGATGAATGGGGCCATGTATTGTGAGATTTTGGGCAAAAACCTCCTTCCCTCAGTAAGAGCATTGAAGATGGAACATGGCTTGGTCTTCCAGCATGACAATGACCCCAAACACACCACCCGGGCAACTACGGAGTGGCTCCGTAAGAAGCATTTCAAGGTCCTGGAGTGGCCTAGCCAGTCTCCAGACCTCAACCCAATAAAAAAATCTGTGGAGGGAGTTGAAAGTCCGTGTTGCCCGGCAAAACATGACAGATCTAGAGAAGATCTGCATGGAAGAGTGGGCCAAAATACCTGATACAGTGTGTGCAAACCTGGTCAAGAAGTACAGGAAACATTTGACCTCTGTAATTGCCAACCGAGGTTATATGAGTTAAACTTTTTGATTGTCCAAATATTTATTTTCCGCAAGAATATACAAATAAATTGTTTAAAAATAATACAATGTGATTTCCTAGTTGTTGTTTTTTTCAGATTCTGTCTCTCACAGTTGAAGTGTACCTATGATGGAAATTACAGACCTCTCTCATCTTTTTAAGTGAGTCAACTTGCACAATCGGTGGCTGTCCAAATACTTTTTTGCCCCACTGTGTATATATATATATATATATATATATATATATATATAGGGGGTAGGGGTACTAGCGACCAACAATGTCTTGATGAAGTCTGATGGACAAAACGCGTTGGGCATACCTCAATTGCCTCTCCATTTTAAGATAAGCATTACTCTTTTATCTTAGGAATTTTTATGTTTTTACATTTTTATTGTGAATGTTTCTAGCTTTACTCGTATGTGATTTTTAGCAACATCCTATACTATAATTATTTAGACCGCCCTTTTTTTATATACCATTTATTGTATAAATAAATAGATTTACATTTTTTATAAGCACATATCCTTTTTAATTCTTCATATTTATTTTTATTTTTGTAGACCTTGTTGGTCGCTAGTACCCCTAACCCCCCCTTTTGTATTTCTAAATTGCTAGGCAGTTTATCCCTGCCATATCTTTGGGGGTCAGCTGACACCTTACATTTTTAAAGGAGTGTCTACATTGTGGTTATTTTCAACCCCAATATTTACTCTACTCACATACACCTGTGGCGCCATACTCCTACTATTATATATATATATATATATATATATATATATATATATATACCAAAAGGCTCGATCCGGCATAGAAGCGACACTCAGAGACTTGGAAAAAGTGCAAATGAGCGGATGCTTTAACCAACGTTTCAGGGTGTTACCCCCTTCATCAGGATAACAATGTGAACACAAATACATAAATTTCTACCATACCTTCACCAATCCTAACCGTGACATCTCCCGCCAGCCTGCCTGGGACCCAACCACCACACCCCCAACCGCGGCTCCACAGGGAACCGGAAGTGACGCGGCCGGACCCAGCAGGCATCAGAAGGTTGTCGTGGATCAGCCTGGCATTCCGTAGTCATGGTAACCCGCCGCACCATGGACTCAGGTGTATATACATGCATAACAAATGTGTTAAAAAGACCCAGCTAATCACTGCAAGGGTCTGTGCTGATATATGTGGCAGCAAGGGCCATACAAAGTTTATCTAAAATGTGCAATGATAATACATCGCATATACAAAAACAAGAAACAAACTCACCAACATTTGGCTGTGAGTCTGTGAGTGTGAAAAAAACACACGTGTACATTTAAAAAATAAAGTGATAAAACATGATGTGATAAAAAAATAAACTATCAATGCCAGTCAGAAATCTCAAAAATCCCCATATTAAAAAACATAAGAAAGTTTCATCTAGAATCATCGATCATACTGCATGATTATTCATAGCACCATGTTAAAGCAAAAAAGATCCATAGACAAACAAAATATGCAGTACTGCAGGGTATCACTCACAGGTAAATAAACAAGTAAGCCAAAGGATACAGTCCCTGGTCATAAGAGTACAGTAATATACCTATAGCTAATATCCAGTAAGCCAAAATTAAGAGAACACAAAGAATGACCTATATATTAAACTATCTCATAAAAAAGCAATTAAGACCCATACTTTCATTAAGACCTTTTGAGTATGTAGATATGTGGCTATGTATGTGTATAAGTGGTATAATGTGTGTGTACATGTTTATATGTGGGTGTGTCTTTGTATCTATATACATGTATACATACAAAGACAATTTTGTTTATATATATATATATATATATATATATATATATATATATATATATATATATATATGCTACGTTCTTCATATATATACTGGTTGAGTATCCCTTTTCCAAAATTCAAAATCACCCATTTTTGGTTCCCTTACTGAGATAATGACACATATATATGTATATTATATAATATATCTATATATACATAATATATAATATATAAGTCATTATCCCTGTAGAGGACCCAAAAATGTGGGATTTTGAATTGTGGATAAGGGATACCCAGGCTGTATATATATATATCCATAGACAAAAAACCTTACGGTTTCACATGTCCCATTAAGGCTTCTTAGACATAATCGAAATTTCAGAAACCTGTTGTAACTCTTCCACTCAAACTCCAAAAAGCAATGAAATTCCGATCATTAAGGCTGACGCCTTAATGGACGTGTTCCTTGCGCAATATAGATATGGTATGCCATCACAGCCTGTGGGTAAGTGCAGATTCAGCACTCTCACAGAGTGAGATTGCTGTCACTCACACAATGGTGGAGCTGCTAATTCACAGATTTGTGTGCTCATTGGAATACACACATGCAGTCTATGCAACTGAAGGTCTGAGCAGTTTTGTGGTGCTCCCATCCCACACAGTGCCCACAACCATCCCATTCGGTCACCACAACAATCCCACCGTGTTACAACAGCTTCTCACTCCATACATCCATCTCACTTAGTATACACATTTAGCTCCCTCAAAATATCTTGGTTAATTGCTAAAACTATAATACCACATCTACTGTCTATGCATCTACACTTGCTTCCCCTATACACCTCCATGCTGCTGTCTTCCCCTATCCCTACTGCTGTGTTCTCCCATCTGTGCTAGTCTGTACTAACTTATCTGCACCATCTGTCTTTCCGCACCTGTGCCTTGTCTGTATCACCGTTTCCTTCTCTCTGTGCTGCTCAGTGTTTCCCTCTTCAACGTCACTCTGTCTCCTCCAGTACAGGGCACACTGTCTTCTCTCCCATCTGCACCAGTTTTCTACCCATCCAAGCCAGTGTTTTCAACCCATCTGCACCATTTCCCCATCTGCACCGCTCTGTCTCCCTTCCCATACTTGCTGCTTAATCTACCCCCTATCCACACCACTCTTACCCCATTCATGTAGCCGACATCCTGAAGGTAAATTTCGTGGGTCCTGCGCTCTTGGCAGGGAAATAACCGCCACAGCCCACCCCTCAGTGGTCCGGAAACGCCTCCGTTGTGCAGACCATGCCCTGCCAATGGCATTCTAACGCTGTTTGCACACCCCCTCCTTCCCCGCAACCCCCTCTGCCTATCAATCAGGCAGGGTGATCGCAGCCAGTGAGATGCTGATAGCATCTCACTGGGCTCCTGGGGTACGTACGCGCAGTGCAGCCATTGCACGTGCGCACCTCACAAACTAATTCAGACTGCGATCGCTGCTGCTGCGGTCTGAATTACCCCGTGTTTCTTTGCCCCCCCCCCATCAGTGCTGCTTAGTGTTCCCTCTATCCACACACTTCTGTTCCCCCATCCACACCGCTCTCCTCCCTCCAATCAACAACACTCATACCTCATCTGAGCAGCTTTGTCTTCCGCTCAGACCTTCAGTTGCATAGACTGCATGTGTGTATTCCAATGAGCACACAAATCTGTGAATTAGCAGCTCCACCATTGTGTGAGTGACAGCAATCTCACTCTGTGAGAGTGCTGAATCTGCACTTACCCACAGGCTGTGATGGCATACCATATCTGTATTGCGCAAGGAACACGTCCATTAAGGCGTCAGCCTTAATGATCGGAATTTCATTGCTTTTTGGAGTTTGAGTGGAAGAGTTACAACAGGTTTCTGAAATTTCGATCATGTCTAAGAAGCCTTAATGGGACATGTGAAACCGTAAGGTTTTTTGTCTATGGAATTTCATCGCTTTTTTTAAATTTATTTTTTTTATTCAGAAATGTAAAATTTCACTGTAAGAATAAACATTTGATTTTTTAAATGTTTAATGAAAATGTTCGTATAACATCACTATTCTGTGCAAAATAATTTTATTTACCAAACCGAATTGTTTAAGGACCGTACACACTTAACGATTTAATGAGCGACGTCGCTTATTTTCCCCCTCCTTGAGCGACGTCGCTCGTTTTATCGTTAAGTGTATATGCCACCAGCGACGAACGATGCGCTGCCCCGCGGGTCGGCAACAATCGTCGCTGTCGGTAGGGCATGCATGAAGGATGTGGACTGTCGTCCACGACCTTCATGCAGGGCTGGTGGGGGCGTGACGTCACTGAGTGATATGAGCGGTCATATCGCTCAGTGTGTACAGTCGGCCTTTAGACTTTGGTCAAAATATTTTGCTGCCTTTGCAGCTGATGCAGGGAGGGGGGTAGGCGGCAGCAGCCTGTAACTGAGGCTGGAGGTAGGCGTGAAATGCATTGCTTGTACGTGTGAGTGCGTGGTGTCAGGTGCTGCGCGTGTATATGTGTGTGTGTCAGGTGCTGCCTGTGTATGTGTGTCAGGTCCTGTGTGTGTGTGTGTGTGTGTGTGTGTGTGTGTGTGTGTGTGTGTGTGTGTATGTGTGTGTCCGGTGCTGCGTGTATATCTGAGTGTGTCTGATGGTGCGTGTGTATGCGTCAGCTGCCGCACGTGTGTGTGTGTCAGGTGTTGCGGGTGTATATGTGTGTGAGTATCAGGTGCTCCGCGTGTGTACAAGTGTATGTCTGGTGCTGCGCATGAATACGTATGTCTGTGTCAGGTGCTGCGCGTGTACATGAGTGTGCGTCAGGTGCTGCGTGTGTACATGAGTGTGCATTAGGTGCTGTGCGTGTACATGAGTGTGCGTCAGGTGCTGCGTGTGTACATGAGTGTGCATTAGGTGCTGCGCGTGTACATGAGTGTGCGTCAGGTGCTGCGCGTGTACATGTGTGTGTCAGGTGCTGCACGTGTCTATGTGTGTGTGAGTAAGGTGCTGCGTGTGTATGTGTGTGTCAGGTGCTGCATGTGTATATTAGTGTGTCTGATGGTGTGCGTGTATATGTATGTGTCAGGTGCTGCGTGTATATGCATGTGTCAGGTGCTGCATGTTTATTTTATTGTGTCTGATGCTACGTGTGTGTGTCAGGTGCCGCATGTGTATATGTGTGTGTGTCAGGTGTTGCGCGTGTATGTGTGTGTCAGGTGCTGCATGTTTATTTTATTGTGTCTGATGCTACGTGTGTGTCAGGTGCCGCACGTGTATGTGTGTGTGTGTCAGGTGTTGCGCGTGTATGTGTATGTCAGGTGCCGTTCCCCTTCTTCCCATCCCAGCTCTCTCTGTAGAATACAGCTCTGCACCCAGAGAGAGGGAAAGACCAGGGGGCTGATCACTGCACTGCTCACTTTTTGGTCATGAGTTCGGCCTCCTGTTTCTTCCAGTGCTGTGTTCCTGCAGCCCAGCCCTCCCTGTTGTGCCAGAGAATCAGCCCTTCCTTCCCCTGCCAGAGAGAGAGAGCCTGAGGCAGAGACACTCTTCCCGTAGCTGGCCTACCCCCAGTACTTCAGCACTGGCCATGCGGCAGTCAACAAAGGAGACCAGCAGGGGGTCCTGGCAGCATCAGCTGTGGCCGCAGCTGGATCGGGGAGGCCTACAGTGTCTGAGGTGGGCAGCACTTCCTCCGCCGCTGTCACCTTCCCCTGCCGGAGAGAAAGCCAGAGACATACCCTTCCTGCAGCTGGGCTACCCCTAGTACCTCTGCCTGGCCAGCGCTGAAGTCTATGGAGGGGACCGGCAGGGGTTTCGGGCCGCAGCAGCGGCAGCCAGATCAGGGAGGCCTGCAGGGTCAGAGCGGGGCAGCACTTCCACCAACACTGTCTCCTCTGTGCTGGGCATGTACACCAGTCCGTAAGGACGGAGGTGTCCACAACAGGCAGCAGTATAATGAGTCAGACAAACTCATTACACGCTGCCCACTGCTGCGCCGCATGCCCTCGATGGAGGAAGCCTAGATGCGGTCCCCAGCTGCAGCGAGGGAGAAGGGTGATCACATCACCCTTCAACCCGGCACCTCACAATCAGCTGGGGATCTGCAGTAGCTTCATCTCTCTCTTCCTCTCCCTCTCTGGCAGCACAGCAGCCCCTCTGGGTCCCATGTAGCTCTGCCCCCCTGCTCACAGTTCACTCGGCCTCTCCTGATTAAAAAGAAAATAAGAGCCTGACCTGCTGCTCAGATGCGAGGAGGGGACGGGCGGTAGGTCCTCTGTGAGTGCACTACACAGCAAAATTAACTGACTCCTCACAACAGTGTGGACTGCGGGCGACGTCAGACGCCAATTTGGGTGTGCTTGCCGCACTACCTGCCCATCAAGCCCAACGTGGTGCCATGGTGCCAGCCCCGCCCACTATACGGATTCCATTTTGTATTAGGAATCCTATAACAGCATTCCGACATCCCTCCCTATGACGCTGCCATCCATTACTGCCGCTCTCATACATCCGTACACCGCCGCTCTCATACATCCGCACACTGCCGCTCTCACACAACTGTACACTGCTGCTCTCATACATCCATACACTGCCGCTCTCATACATCCGTACAACCCCGCTCTCATACATCCGTACAACCCCGCTCTCATACATCCACACACTGCCGCTCTCATACATCCACACACTGCCGCTCTCATACATCCACACACCGCCGCTCTCAAACATCCACACACCGCCGCTCTCATACATCCGTACAACCCCGCTCTCATACAGCCGCACACTGCCGCTCTCATACAGCCGCACACTGCCGCTCTCATACAGCCGCACACTGCCGCTCTCATACAGCCGCACACTGCCGCTCTCATACAGCCGCACACTGCCGCTCTCATACAGCCGCACACTGCCGCTCTCATACAGCCGCACACTGCCGCTCTCACACACCACCGCACTCATATATCCACACACCGACGCAGTTATACAGCCGTACACTGCCGCTCTCATACAGCTGTACACTGCCGCTCTCATACATCCGCACACTGCCGCACTCATACAGCCGCACACTGCCGCTCTCATACAGCCACACACTGCTGCTCTCATACAGCCGTACACTGCCGCTCTCATACAGCCGTACAACCCCGCTCTCATACAGCCGCACACTGCTGCTCTCATACAGCCGCACACCGACGCAGTTATACAGCCGTACACTGCCGCTCTCATACATCCGCACACTGCCGCTCTCAGCCAGCCAGTCTCCCAGTGCCCTGATCACTACACGCCGCCAGCACAGCATTACCGGAGGGTCCTATAGTGCTGCCCTGAGCTAACAGGTGTGTGTACCAAGTGTACCCCATACAGTGTGCTGCGCCCTGGTGTCTCTGAGAGGGGTGAGGTCACCGTGCCGCTTTAGTATATGGCTTTTCCTTAGTACTGTACGTTACAGCCCTGCACTAGTAGTGGCAACTCTGCCCTATGTGAACCTGTGAGGTTATTTTTCTATTTACAGAATAACCGGGGAGAAGGCGACCATATTGCGGCTCTCAAGTGAAGGCCCTCTAGTACACCCCCTGCTGGCGGCCACTGCGCAGGCGCAACAAATTGAAATGCCCTCTCTCTATAATGGGGCATATTTCTCTTAATTAAAAAAAACCTGTAACTTTCTGAAAAACCACAACCCCAAAAGGCACTTCACTGGGACATGCTCTATCTAATAAAACAAACCCCAAGTCTTATTTTTATACATATATATATATATATATATATATATATATGCACACACACTCATGTATATACATGCATATACATGTATACACAAATACACGTATGTACATGTTTATGTATGTATAATACACTGATAGAGTACATTATATTTATGAATTAATTGCTTCCAGATTCTGCAGCAGCATCATCAGCACCACCAGTGTTACTCACAGTCACTTCACACTGACTGCTGCACAACACATCACTTAATTTCCGGGCCGCCCGCCACCTGGTGAAGAGACATGGGAGATGAAGGACCAGCAGTGCCACGTTGAGCGGAAGTATTGTGAATTAGTTACCCACACACTCCTTGTGACACCTGCTCCCCGTCTGCCCTCCCACCCGCCGCCTGCCGTCCGGAACCCGCACTGACAAGTAAGTCTCAGCAGAATGTGTCTGCCAGCAGCTCCCAGTCCCTCCTAGAGGAACACTGCCAGTGGTGTGGCGGCCGTGGCACACTAGGACTGAGAGACCGCAGCAGGAGGAAAGCACAGGTGGGCGGGAGGAGAGCATGGGCGGACATCACCACGTCACATTGCAAGGTGACGCCAGTCCCCCCAGTGAGGCCGCCGACGAATGCACTCAGCATAGTATAAGCAGCAGGCAGAGGGGGGGCGGGTGCAGCGGTGGTGGGAGGTACGGAAATGAGCTGCAGGCTAGGCTCCACCGATCACACACTCAGCGATCACTGTGCTACAGCAAGCGTGGCGTGCAGCGGTGCTGGACATTAGGGAGTGCCTGTGCGCACCAGGCACCCCCTGTACGCACGCCTATGCGCTACCACCCCCCATATGCCAAACTACATCACTATGCTACAGCCCTCCCATATGCTGCACTTCATAATTACACTATACCCCCCATACAACATACTACATCACCACACTACACTACTCACAATAAAATTAAAACATCCCAGTTCCTCATTCTTAATGAGCTCACGTGAGTTCTCTCCCCAACGGAGCTCCAGACCAAGTAACAATGAAGACACCAGCAGCGTGTAGGGGGCAGGCCTGGTCCACTTGTCAGGAGAGAGCAGTCACAGGAGGGTAAGAAGGGGGCGGGGCCTAGTCCTACAGACGGGAGAGAGCACAGACAGGAGAGAGCAAGGTACAGGGGTAGAAGGGGACGGCTGATGTGAAGAAGGGGGCGGAGCCTATTCTTACAGGCTTTCAAAATTCGACTTTAAAATTCAACATTTGACAAATTCGACTTTTCTGCAATGGTACAAATGCGGCAATTCGACAAAAGTATATTCAATTGAAGTTTGTAAATTCGACAACAGTGCTTTTAAACAGTAAATTCGTCATTTTCAATCCGCCACACTTTGCTGGCGGAATCTAATAAAAAAAAATTAAAAACATATTTTTTATTGCAGTTTTTTTTTTTTTTTTGGTAATAGCATATCTATTTATATTAGAAGGGATTAGGTACTTGGTTTGTCTTTTTTGGAGGCACAAGTATTATTTATATATTTTTTAAAATATTATTTATTTTTTAAATGGAATGTGAAAAACCCGAAAAAAAAATTGCGTGGGTCCCCCCTCCAAAGCATAACCAGCCTCGGGCTCTTCGAACCGGTCCTGGTTCTAAAAATCCGGGGGAAAAACGGACAGGGGATCCCCCGTATTTTTAAAACCAGCACCGGGCTCTGCGCCTGGTGCAAAAAATACGGGGGACAAAAAGAGTAGGGGTCCCCCGTATTTTTTACACCAGCATCGGGCTCCACTAGCTGGACAGATAATGCCACAGCCGGGGGTCACTTTTATACAGTGCCCTGCGGCCGTGGCATTAAATATCCAACTAGTCACCCCTGGCCGGGGTACCCTGGGGGAGTGGGGACCCCTTCAATCAAGGGGTCCCTTCCCCCCAGCCACCCAAGGGCCAGGGGTGAAGCCCGAGGCTGTCCCCCCCATCCAAGGGCTGCGGATGGGAGGCTGATAGCCTTGAGAAAATTTAAAGAATATTGTTTTTTCTAGTAGTACTACAAGTCCCAGCAAGCCTCCCCCGCAAGCTGGTACTTGGAGAACCACAAGTACCAGCATGCAGGAGAAAAACGGGCCCGCTGGTACCTGTAGTTCTACTGGGAAAAAAATACCCAAATAAAAACAGGACACAGACACCGTGAAAGTATAACTTTATTTCACACCTGCCGACACACACATACTTACCTATGTTGACATGAAGCAGTCGGTCCTCTTCTCCAAGTAGAATCCACGGGTACCTGAAAATAAAAATAAGATTTTACTCACCGGTAAATCTATTTCTCGTAGTCCGTAGTGGATGCTGGGAACTCCGTAAGGACCATGGGGAATAGCAGCTCCGCAGGAGACTGGGCACAACTAAAGAAAGCTTTAGGTCACCTGGTGTGCACTGGCTCCTCCCACCATGACCCTCCTCCAAGCCTCAGTTAGGACACTGTGTCCGGACGAGCTGACATAATAAGGAAGGATTTTGAATCCCGGGTAAGACTCATACCAGCCACACCAATCACACCGTATAACTCGTGATACTACACCCAGTTAACAGTATGAATATAACTGAGCCTCTCAACAGATGGCTCAACAATAACCCTTTAGTTAGGCAATAACTATATACAAGTATTGCAGACAATCCGCACTTGGGATGGGCGCCCAGCATCCACTACGGACTACGAGAAATAGATTTACCGGTGAGTAAAATCTTATTTTCTCTGACGTCCTAGTGGATGCTGGGAACTCCGTAAGGACCATGGGGATTATACCAAAGCTCCCAAACGGGCGGGAGAGTGCGGATGACTCTGCAGCACCGAATGAGAGAACTCCAGGTCCTCCTCAGCCAGGGTATCAATTTTGTAGAATTTAGCAAACGTGTTTGCCCCTGACCAAGTTGCAGCTCGGCAAAGTTGGAAAGCCGAGACCCCTCGGGCAGCTGCCCAAGATGAGCCCCCTTCCTTGTGGAATGGGCTTTTACAGATTTTGGCTGCGGTAGTCCAGCCGCAGAATGCGCCAGCTGAATTGTGCTACAAATCCAGCGAGCAATAGTCTGCTTAGAAGCAGGAGCACCCAGTTTGCTGGGTGCATACAGGATAAACAGCGAGTCAGTTCTCCTGACTCTAGCCGTCCTGGAAACATAATTTTTCAAGGCCCTGACTACGTCCAGTAACCTGGAATCCTCCAAGTCCCTAGTAGCCGCAGGCACTACAATAGGTTGGTTCAAGTGAAAAGCTGATACCACCTTAGGGAGAAACTGGGGACGAGTCCTCAATTCTGCCCTATCCATATGGAAAATCAGATAAGGACTTTTATATGACAAAGCCGCCAATTCTGATACACGCCTGGCCGAAGCCAAGGCCAATAACATGACCACTTTCCGCGTGAGATATTTTAGATCCACGGTTTTTAGTGGCTCACACCAATGTGATTTTAAGAAACTCAACACCACGTTGAGAACCCAAGGTGCCACTGGAGGCACAACCGGGGGCTGAATATGCAGCACTCCTTTTACAATGTCTGAACTTCAGGTACTGAAGCTAGTTCTTTCTGGAAGAAAATCGACAGAGCCGAGATCTGTACCTTAATGGAGCCTAATTTTAGGCCCATAGACACTCCTGCTTGTAGGAAATGCAGAAATCGACTTAGTTGAAATTCCTCTGTTGGGGCCTTTTTTGGCCTCACACCAAGCAACATATTTTCGCCATATGCGGTGATAATGTTTTGCAGTTACATCTTTCCTGGCTTCAATCAGCGTAGGAATGACTTCCTCCGGAATGCCCTTTTCCTTTAGGATCCGGTGTTCAACCGCCATGCCGTCAAAACGTAGCCGCGGTAAGTCTTGGAACAGACAGGGCCCCTGCTGCCGCAGGTCCTGTCTGAGCGGCAGAGGCCATGGGTCCTCTGATATAATTTCTTGAAGTTCTGGGTACCAAGCTCTTCTTGGCCAATCCGGAACCACGAGTATCGTTCTTACTCCTCGCCTTCCTATTATTCTCAGTACCTTTTGTATGAGAGGCAGAGGGGGGAACACATAAACCGACTGGTACACCCACGGTGTTACCAGAGCGTCCACAGCTATCGCCTGATGGTCCCTTGACCTGGCGCAATATCTTTTATAGCTTTTTGTTGAGGCGGGACGCCATCATGTCCACCTGTGGCCTTTCCCAATGGTGTACAATCCTTTGGAAGACTTCTGGATGAAATCCCCACTCTCCCGGGTGGAGGTCGTGTCTGCTGAGAAGATCTTCTTCCCAGTCGTCCACTCCGGGAATGAACACTGCTGACAGTGTTAACACATGATTTTCCGCCCATCGGAGAATCCTTGTGGCTTCTGCCATCGCCATCCTGCTTCTTGTGCCGCCCCGTTGGTTTACATGGGCGACTGCCGTGATGTTGTCTGATTGGATCAGTACCGGCTGGTTTTGAAGCAGAGGCCTTGCCTGACTCAGGGCATTGTAAATGGCCCTCAGTTCCAGAATATTTATGTGTAGGGAAGTCACCTGACTTGACCAAAGTCCCTGGAAGTTTCTTCCCTGTGTGACTGCCCCCCAGCCTCAAAGGCTGGCATCCATGGTCACTAGGACCTAGTCCTGTATGCCGAACCTGCGGCCCTCTTGAAGATGGGCACTCTGCAGCCACCACAGTAGAGATACCCTGGTCCTTGAAGACAGGGTTATCAGCCGATGCATCTGAAGATGTGATCCGGACAACTTGTCCAACAGGTCCCACTGAAAAGTTCTTGCATGGAACCTACCGAATGGGATTGCTTCGTAGGAAGCTACCATTTTTCCCAGGACTCGCGTGCAATGATGCACCGATACCTGTTTTGGCTTCAGGAGGTCTCTGACTAGAGATGACAGCTCCTTGGCTTTCTCCTCCGGGAGAAACACTTATTTCTGTATTGTGTCCAGAACCATCCCCAGGAACAGTAGACGTGTCGTAGGAACCAGCTGTGACTTTGGACTGTTTAGAATCCAACCGTGCTGTTGTAGCACTTTCCAAAATAGTGCTACGCCGACTAGCAACTGCTCCTTGGACCTTGCCCTTATAAGGAAATTGTCCAAGTACGGGATAATTAAAACTCCCTTTTTTCGAAGGAGTATCATCATTTCGGCCATTACCTTGGTAAACACCCTCGGTGCCATGTACAGTCCAAACGGCAGTGTCTGGACTTGGTAATGGTAATCCTGTACCACAAATCTGAGGTACTCCTGGCGAGGATGGTAAATGGGGACATGCAGGTAAGCATCCTTGATGTCCCGGGATCCCATGTAATCCCCCTCGTCCAGGCTTGCAATAACCGCCCTGAGCGATTCCATCTTGAACTTGAATTTTTTTATGTATGTGTTCAAGGATTTTAAATATAAAATGGGTCACACCGAACCATGCGGTTTCGGTACCCCAAACCGTGTGGAATAGTAACCCCATCCTTGTTGAAGTAGGGGCACCTTGAGTATTACCTGCTGGGAATACAGCTTATTAATTGCCTCTAGCACAGCCTCCCTGCCTGAGGGAGTTGTCGGCAAGGCATATTTGAGGAAACGGCGGGGGGGAGACATCTCGAATTCCAGCTTGTACCCCTGAAATACTACTTGAATGAAACAGGGATCCACCTGTGAGCGAGCCCACTGATCGCTGAAATTTTTGAGACGGCCCCCCACCGTACCTGGCTACACCTGTGGAGCCCCCGCGTCATGCTGTGGACTCAGAGGAAGCGAGAGAAGAATTTTGATTCTGGGAACAGGCTGACTGGTGCAGCTTTTTCCCTCTTCCCATGTCTCTGTACAGAAAGGAAGCGCCTTTGACCCGCTTGCTTTTCTGAAGCCGAAAGGACTGTACCTGATAATACAGTGCTTTCTTAGTCTGTGAGGAAACCTGAGGTAAAAATATTTCTTCCCAGCTGTTGCTGTGGATACGAGGTCCCAGAGACCATCCCCAAATAATTCCTCACCCTTATAAGGCAGAATCTCTATGCGCCTTTTAAAGTCAGCATCACCTGTCCAGTGACAGGTCTCTAATATCCTCCTGACAGAATGGACATTACATTCATTTTGGATGCCAGCCGGCAAAATATCCCTCTGTGCATCCCTCATATATAAGACGACGTCTTTAATATGTTCTTATGTTTGACAGGGTCACCGACCACGCTGCAGCAGCACGATCTGCAGGTCTCAGTCTAGTACCTGAGTGTGTAAATACAGACTTCAGGATAGCCTCCTGCTTTTTATCAACAGGTACCTTCAAAGTGGCCGTTCCTAAAACGGCAGTGCCACCTTTTTTGACAACCGTGTGAGCGCCTTATCCACCCTAGGGGATATCTCCCAGCGTAACTTATCCTCTGGCGGGAAAGGGTACGCCATCAGTAACTTTTTAGAAATTACCAGTTTCTTATCGGGGGGAACCCACGCTTTTCACACACTTCATTCATTCATCTGATGGGGGAACAAAACACTGCCTGCTTTTTCTCCCCAACATAAAAACCCATTTTTAGAGGGTTAATGTCAGAAATGTGTAACACATTTTTTTTTTTTATTGCCGGGATCAAGTCACGGATGTTCCTAGTGGATTGTGTATATGTCTCAACCTTGTCGACACTGGAGTCAGACTCCGTGTCGACATCTGTGTCTGCCATCTGAGTGAGCGGGCGTTTTTGAGCCCCTGATGGCCTTTGAGACGCCTGGGCAGGCGCGGACTGAGAAGCCGGCTGTCCCACAGCTGTTACGTCATCCACCCTTTTATGTAAGGAGTTGACACTGTCGGTTTATACCTTTCACCTAACCCTCCACTCTGGTGTCGGCCCCACAGGGGGCGACATCACATTTATCGGCATCTGCTCCATCACCATATAAGCCTCCTCATTAAACATGTCGACACAGCCGTACCGACACACCGCACACACACAGGGAATGCTCTGACTGAGGACAGGACCCCACAAAGCCCTTTGGGGAGACAGAGAGAGAGTATGCCAGCACACACCAGAGCGCTATATAATGTGGGGATTAACACTATAACTGAGTGAAATTTCCCCAATAGCTGCTTGTATATATAATATTGCGCCTAAATTTAGTGCCCCCCCTCTCTTTTTAACCCTTTGAGCCTGAAAACTACAGGAGAGAGCCTGGGGAGCTTTCTTCCAGCTGCACTGTGAAGAGAAAATGGCGCCAGTGTGTCTGAGGGAGATAGCTCCGCCCCTTTTTCGCGGACTTTTCTCCCGCTTTTTTCTGGATTCTGGCAGGGGTATTTACCACATATATAGCCTCTGGGGCTATATATTGTGGTATTTTTGCCAGCCAAGGTGTTTTTATTGCTGCTCAGGGCGCCCCCCCCAAGCGCCCTGCACCCTCAGTGACCGGAGTGTGAAGTGTGTATGAGGAGCAATGGCGCACAGCTGCAGTGCTGTGCGCTACCTTGGTGAAGACTGATGTCTTCTGCCGCCGATTTTCCGGACCTCTTCTTGCTTCTGGCTCTGTAAGGGGGACGGCGGCGCGGCTCCGGGACCGAACACCAAGGCTGGGCCTGCGGTCGATCCCTCTGGAGCTAATGGTGTCCAGTAGCCTAAGAAGCCCAAGCTGGCTGCAAGCAGGCAGGTTCGCTTCTTCTCCCCTTAGTCCCTCGCTGCAGTGAGCCTGTTGCCAGCAGGTCTCACTGAAAATAAAAAACCTAATTCTATACTTTCTTTCTAGAAGC
Source organism: Pseudophryne corroboree (assembly GCF_028390025.1). Lineage (NCBI taxonomy): Eukaryota > Metazoa > Chordata > Amphibia > Anura > Myobatrachidae > Pseudophryne > Pseudophryne corroboree. Next base: position 177,006,685 of record NC_086454.1, on the reverse strand, counting down.
TCAGGAGAGCCCCTAGTGTGCATCCAACCTCGGCCGGGCACAAAATCTAACTGAGGCTTGGAGGAGGGTCATGGTGGGAGGAGCCAGTGCACACCAGGTGACCTAAAGCTTTCTTTAGTTGTGCCCAGTCTCCTGCGGAGCCGCTATTCCCCATGGTCCTTGCGGAGTTCCCAGCATCCACTAGGACGTCAGAGAAAGATAATTATACTCACCTGATCCAGGTTCCAGATTAAATCCACGTACTTGGCAAAACAACAAACCGAACACCCGGACCAGACGGACTGAAAGGGGTCCCATGTTTACACATGGGACCCCTTTCCACGAATGCAGACATCCGAATCTCGCGAGAATCCGACAGCGGGATGATGACGTTCGTGCCCGCTCGGGCTAGCCGAGCAAGGCGGGAAGGTTCGAACCTGCCTCGGACCCGTGTAAAATGGGTGAAGTTCGGGGGGTTCGGATTCCGACGAACCGAACCCACTCATCACTAGTATGTACGTGAGTGTCAGGTGCCGTGCGTGTACATACGTGTCAGTGCCGTGCATGTACGTACGTGTGTGTCAAGTGTCGTGCGTGTACGTGTGTGTGTGTGTGTGTGTGTGTGTGTCAGGTGGCGCGTACCTACATGTGTGTATGTCAGGTGCTGTGCATGTGTGTACGTACAGGCGTGTGTCAGGTGCCGCGCGTGTACGTACGTGTGTGTGTGTGTGTGTGTGTGTGTGTGTGTGTGCCAGGAGCCGCGCGTGTACATGCGTGTGGGTGTCAGGAGCCGTGCGTGTGTGTGTGTGTGTCAGGAGCCATGCGTGTGCATACATGTGTGTGTGTCAGGTGCCGTACGTACTACGTACGTACGTGTGTGTGTGTCAGGTGCCGCACGTGTATGTGTGTGTGTGTGTGTTAAATTCCGCGTGTGTACGTACGTACGTACGTACGTACGTATGTGTGTGCCTGGAGCCGCGCGTGTACATACATGTGTGTGTGTGTGTGTGTGTGTGTGTGTGTGTGTGTGTGTCAGGTGCTGTACGTGTATGTGTGTGTCTCAGGTGCTGCACGTGTATATGTGTGTATCTCAGGTGCTGCATTTGTATGCGTCAGCTGCCACGTGGGTGTCAGGTGTTGAGCGTGTATGTGTTTGTGTTGCATCTGTATGTGTGTGACTGTCAGGTGCTGCACGTGTATGTGTGTGTCAGGTGCTGCATGTATATATGTGTGTGTTAGGTGCTGTTCATGTATGTGGGAGTGGCAGGTGCTACATGTGTATATATGTGTGAGTGGCAGGTGCTGCGTGTGTATACGAGTGTGTGTGAGGTGCTGCGAGTGTATGTGTGTGTTAGGTGCTCTGAGTGTATATGATTGTGTGTCAGGTGCTGTGCGTGTGTGCGTTAAATGCCACATGTATGTATGTGTGTCAGGTGCTGCGTGTGTGTGTGTGGGTGTGTCAGGTGCTGCATGTCTGTGTGTGTGGGTGTGTCAGGTGCTGCATGTGTGTGTGTGTGTGTGTGTGTCAGGTGCTGCATGTGTGTGTCAGGTGCTGCATGTCTGCGTGTGTGTGTCAGGCGCTGCATGTCTGTGTGTCAGGTGCTGCGTGTGTGTGTGTGTCAGGTGCTGTGTGTGTCAGGTGCTGCGTATGTGTGTGTGTGTGTGTGTGTGTCAGGTGCTGCGTGTCTGTGTCAGGTGTTGCGTGTCTGCATGTGTGTGTGTCAGGTGCTGCGTGTCTGCGTGTGTGTGTCAGGTGCTGCGTGTCTGCGTGTGTGTGTCAGGTGCTGCGTGTGTGTGTGTGTCAGGTGCTGCGTGTCTGCGTGTGTGTCAGGTGCTGCGTGTGTGTGTGTGTGTGTGTGTGTGTGTCAGGCGCTGCATGTATGTGTGTCAGGTGCTGCGTGTGTGTGTGTGTGTGTCAGGTGCTGTGTGTGTGTCAGGTGCTGTGTGTGTGTGTGTGTGTCAGGTGCTGCGTGCCGTGTGCGTGTGTCAGGTGCGTGAGTGTGCGTGTGTCAGGTGCGTGAGTGTGTGTGTGTCAGGTGCGTGAGTGTGTGTGTGTGTGTGTGTGTCAGGTGCGTGTGTGTGTGTGTGTCAGGTGCGTGAGTGTGTGTGTGTGTCAGGCGCTGCGTGTCTGTGTGTGTCAGGCGCTGCGTGTCTGTGTGTGTCAGGCGCTGCGTGTCTGTGTGTGTCAGGCGCTGCGTGTGAGTGTGTGCGTGTGTGTCAGGTCCGTGTGAGTGTCAGGTGCTGCGTCTGTGTGTGTGTGTCAGGTGCTGCGTGTGTGCGTGTGTGTCAGGCGCTGCGTGTGTCAGGCGCTGCAGGGAGGGCGGGGGGGGGGGACAGCAGGGAGGGCGGGGGGGGGACACACAGCAGGGAGGGCGGGGGACGGACGGACACACAGCAGGGAGGGCGGGGGGGGGGACACACAGCAGAGAGGAGGAGGGGGGGTGGCCGGACACAGCGGGAGGAGGGGGGGGTGGCCGGACACAGCGGGAGGAGGGGGGGGGGTGGCCGGACACAGCGGGAGGAGGGGGGGGTGGCCGGACACAGCGGGAGGGGGGGGGTGGACGGACACAGCGGGAGGGGAGGGGGTGGACGGACACAGCGGGAGGAGGGGAGGGTGGCCGGACACACAGCAGGGAGGGCGGGGGGGGAACCACTGCAGGGAGGGGGGGGGGACACACAGCAGGGAGGGCAAGGGGGGGGGGGCGACGGACACACAGCAGGGAGGGCGAGGGTGGGGGGGGACACAGCAGGGAGGGCGAGAGGGGGAGGGGGGGGGTGACTGGTGACCATAGAGACCTTGATAAATACCGCATACTGCAGGGAGGGAGGGCCGGACACAGCGGGAGGAGGAGGAGGGAGTAGTGGCCGGACACAGCTGCCCGAGACGCCTCCTACTGCCAGCCGCACCACAGACGCGGGGAGGAGACGCAGGCAGCCACCAGGGAAGGTCCGGCGGGCAGCCGGGCACACAGCGGGAGGGAGGCCGGACACGCGGGGGAGAAGTGGAAGCTGGGTACACAGCGGTGGGCTGCCTGACAGAACTCACCCAGTGCTACGCAGCTCCGGCGATCTCCTCCCGCTTCATGGACCTCAATGAACTCACACGCCGGGAACCGCTGGCTGTCCTCCTGCAGCTCCACGTGACTCCTTCCCGCTCTGTCTCCTCGTGCCCAACTGCCAGAGCTACTCTCTGTACACCACCTGCTTGCGGTCACTGCGCAGGCGCAACAAATTGAAATGCCCTATCTCTATAATGGGGCATATTTCTCTTAATTAAAAAAACCCTATAACTTTCTGAAAAACCACAACCCCAAAAGGCACTACACTGGGGCATACTCTATCTAGTAAAACACACCCCAAGTCTTAATTCGTCCTCTATCCTGAGTTATGCCTTCCCAAAAAAATCTTCATTCACTCTATGGGAAAACGTTGTCAAAAAGCCACAGAGGGAGTGGCAGAAAAAAACTGACAGTTGGAACTTTAGCTTACTCCCAATTCCTCATTTTTTATTATTTTGCCCTGAAATTTGGCATGCAGCAGCGGGTGACGATTCTACGCGTCCATGCCAAATTTCAGCTCAGTATGTCCAATCAGTTTTGAGGTGTAGCCCCTCAAACACCATGCCCCCATCTCAGAAGTTCCCTATGGGAGAATTCCGTTTGTTCGATTCAGCCTTAATATTCCATAGACAAAAAACCTTACGGTTTCACATGTCCCATTAAGGCTTCTTAGACATGATCGAAATTTCAGAAACCTGTTGTAACTCTTCCACTCAAACTCCAAAAAGCAATGAAATTCCGATCATTAAGGCTGACGCCTTAATGGACGTGTTCCTTGCGCAATACAGATATGGTATGCCATCACAGCCTGTGGGTAAGTGCAGATTCAGCACTCTCACAGAGTGAGATTGCTGTCACTCACACAATGGTGGAGCTGCTAATTCACAGATTTGTGTGCTCATTGGAATACACACATGCAGTCTATGCAACTGAAGGTCTGAGCGGAAGACAAAGCTGCTCAGATGAGGTAAGAGTGTTGTTGATTGGAGGGAGGAGAGCGGTGTGGATGGGGGAACAGAAGTGTGTGGATAGAGGGAACACTAAGCAGCACTAATGGGGGGGACAGAGAAACACAGGGGGTAATTCAGACCGCAGCAGCAGCAGCGATTGCAGTCTGAATTAGTTTGTGAGGTGCGCACGTGCAATGGCCGCACTGCGCGTGCGTACCCCAGGAGCCCAGTGAGATGCTATCACCCTGCCTGATTGATAGGGTGTATTTGTATTAGGAACCCTATAACAGCATTCCGACATCCCTCCCTATGACGCTGCCATCCATACACTGCCGCTCTCTTACATCCGTACACCGCCACTCTCATACATCCGCACACTGCCGCTCTCACACAACTGTACACTGTTGCTCTCATACATCCATACACTGCCGCTCTCATACATCCATACAACCCCGCTCTCATACATCCGTACAACCCCGCTCTCATACATCCGTACAACCCCGCACTCTTACAGCCGCACTCTTACAGCCGCACTCTTACAGCCGTACTCTTACAGCCGTACTCTTACAGCCGTACTCTTACAGCCGTACTCTTACAGCCGCACACCGCCGCACGCATACAGCCGCACACCATCGCACTCATACAGCCGCACACCGACGCAGTTATACAGCCGTACATTGCCGCTCTCATACATCCGCACACTGCCGCTCTCATACATCCGCACACTGCCGCTCACATCTATACATACATAGCCTCCATACATCTACACATCCAATCCCCGCGCAAGGGAACACTGAAATCACTATCACTTTTCCCCGGGGTGTGACCACAGCCAGCCACCTTCTTGTGACACCAAAATGCATCTTACCTATCATCAGGGTGGTGCTGCTGCTGGGGGCAGGTTGCTGCCTCAGTCTCCTAGTTGGTGCTGCGATTGGAGGGGGTACTGCTTCCCTGTGCTGCCACTGTCTCCCGGATCATCGTGCCGCTGGCTGAATTGCAGCTTGACGCTACTGCTGCCGGGAGTAACAGCTTCCTGACTGTTGTTGCTGGTGGCTGCCTACTGCTCATTGCCGCCGGAACACTGACCGGCTCGGCAGTGATGCTGGCGGAGGAGTAGTGGCGGTGGGGTGGTGCCTGCTCCCTTCCCTCGAGCATGCCGCAGTGTAAAAAAATAAATAATAAATAGAGAGCATACCAGGGTGAGAGTCTGTATGGATCACAGTGATTACACGGGGCACAGCATAAGGACACCTTGCTGTGAGGGGCTCTGCCCACACAGATTGCTGCACCCTCTCTGATGTCAGCCGCTGCCCTCTCGTTCTCTGGGCAGCCAGTTCCAGTGTGAGGTAGGAGAGGAAGAGAACACACAGGTGTTAGGCGCCGTGGTCCGCGATGTCCTCGCGGCCCGGCGCCTAGCAACTAGGGTTGCCGAGCGTGCTAGCCGCCGGCTCCCTAGCAACGCTAGGATGCCGGGCGCGCTGAGCCGCCTGGACCCTAGCAACGGGGACGCCACGGACGGACTGCGCTCCCCTTGCAGGGTCAATCAAGTGAACTACACACACACACTTCTCTTCTGGTCGTGCAGCAAGGCAGCTGCACGGCATTGTGCTAATCAGGCTCTGAACTTCTGATTGGAGGACTCCCTGCTAAATACCTTCTCAGTGCTTCACACAGACGCCGGTAATAGCTTCCTGCATGCTGCTTTGGTTTGCTGACGTCTGTTCCAGTTCTGCTGTGTCCGGTCATTCCTGTCCTCAGAGTTCCTGAATCTTAGTGTTGTCATCTCTTCCCAAGGAGTCTTCCAGTCCTCATTTACCCGCAACAGTCGCTAGAGGATCTCGTGTGGTTTTCGTGAGTGGCGGCTCTGCCGCGTGCTGCGGCCTAGGCCGCTTTATTTTGTATTCTGTGTTGGTGCATTTGCGGAGGTTTCCGCTCCCACAGTCCTCTCCGGAACTCGCCGGTGCCGGGTAGAAGAGTGGACAAGTGGGTATTTTGGTTGTCCTTTTCCCTGGCGGTTTTCCGCACATACTCTAGTTTAAAGTTAGTTTTGAGCCCCTGGCTTTGTTGTTTAGTAGAGGGCCCCTTGTTATCACCCTGTCTCGGATTTCTCTTTGTCTCCCATTAAGACCTGAGGGGGCATCGGAGTTGGGCAGACGTAATCCGCCCTTCAAACGCGGCTGCCATGGGCCCAAGCAACCATAGTCTCGCAAGAGATCTCTGACAGCACGGGCGAGACAACGGAGATAGGGCGCCAGGGGCTATTCCCGTTCCCACTCCCTTTCCAAGCATTACGTTCCAGTACTCAGGTACTTGCTATAAGATATCCCCAGACCAGAGTATTGGAATCATAACAACAGGAGAGCAGCCCTGATATATAACAGAGGTGGAAGTTCTATAGGCAGCAGAGACGGAGACCAGCCAGCCAGTCTCCCAGTGCCCTGATCACTACACGCCGCCAGCACAGCATTACAGGAGGGTCCTATAGTGCTGCCCTGAGCTAACAGGTGTGTGTACCAGTGTGCTGCGCCCTGGTGTCTCTGAGAGGGGTGAGGTCACCGTGCCGCTTTAGTATATGGCTTTTCCTTAGTACTGTAAGTTACAGCCCTGCACTAGTAGTGGCAACTCTGCCCTATGTGAACCTGTGAGGTTATTTTCCTATTTACAGAATAACCGGGGAGAAGGCGGCCATATTGCGGCTCTCAAGAGAAGGCACTCTAGTACACCGCCTGCTGGCGGCCACTGCGCAGGCGCAACAAATTGAAATGCCCGATCTCTATAATGGGGCATATTTCTCTTAATTAAAAAAAACCTGTAACTTTCTGAAAAACCACAATCCCAAAAGGCACTTCACAGGGACATGCTCTATCTAATAAAACAAACCCCAAGTCATATATATATATATATATATATATATATATACGGAATCAACCACACCATGAGGCTCCAGCTGGGGCTATGTTGTAGATGAGACCAGCACTCCAGATATAGTCAAAAGTTTTTATGCCATTTAATAACACATCACAAACTGGTTCTCTGTGCAAATTCAGCAATTTGTGCCATCACAAACGGGTTAATTGTGCAAATTCAGCAATTAGTAAAACATGATTATTGTAGTATCAGGTATCTCACACGTCCTGTGTACACTGGGGATATGCATCCTACCCAGCCGAGTCTCCCAACAGCTGTTTCGGCTACCGCCGTCGTCAGGGGAGCTGTTACTATCAGTCAGCTAATCTTGTCACCTTTATAACCCACCAACAATTAAAAACCGTGCTCACCTGTCTCCTCATTCTTGATCATTCCCGCCAGCTGGAGTTGAAAGGCGTGCTCGCCCCTTCGCCCGGATGCCGCGGCGCCTGGCTCTGACGTCATCCGGCTCAGTCCTCTGCTGGCGGGCCATTCCCAACGTTTCCTCCGTTGCCTAGGTAACGGAGGACACCATCGCACCGCGCCACGTGATCGTGACGCAAGTCCAGTAATCCCCGCCCTATCAGCGAATGGAGGTAAGCTGATTGGTCCGCCCACGCAAGGGATCCGCCTTTCGTGACGTCTATCACTGGCCTCCTCGTCTCCCAGCAACCAAGCCGCGTCGCCTCCCCACTCCTGCAGCAGGGAATCAAAAGAAATATAGTGTATCTACATATGGAAAATCTACTCTATTATTAAACGATATGCCCCCCGAGAGACTGTCTATCTATAACATGTTATGGGTATTCATAAAAGATTCAACCATCTTATACATTAAAGTCAGATTTACCTAACATCCTGTATTCCAAGACTATATGTAACTGGACACCAATCCATTAGCACTCTTGTTAATTAACAATCCTAAAATAAATGTCCTTAGTCACACCCACTGTCCCGTAAGTCTATGATTTTTATCCCTGATATATTACCCTCATATTATCAAGTTTAGACAATGTCCCCTGAACACGGAGGCAAATTGATGTACATCATATATTAAGTGGAGAAAGTATCCGCTCAAGGACTACAGCTACTCAGAACAGCAGACCTGATCCATACCCAAACCCTTTCCATTATTTACAAAAAACAGGAAAGAATTAGTTCCTCATTTAACCCCCGTGGGGCCATGGCGTTCAATTGATATATCCACCGACTCTCTGGTTTCAATAAATGCTTGTTGCGATCACCGCCTCTCCTTAGCGGTGGTATATGGTCCAGCGGCATAAATTTAAAGTCCTTTATTTTGTGTCCACAATTCACGAAGTGTCTGGCTACCGGCGGTGTATTAGTTTCCACTAATTGTAAAGCTTTTTTAATTGAAGACCGATGCATGGAGATTCGTTCCTTTAGCATCCGAATCGTTTTACCCACATAAATTTTTTTACATGGACATACAATGATGTAGGTCACATAGCGGGTTTCACATGTCATCCTGTGTCTCAACACATATTTGTCCCCCAACACCGGGTGTGTAAATTCGCTCCCCGTCAGCATGAAAGTGCAGTTAGCACAGCTGCCACATTTAAAGGCTCCCTTTTGTAAACTGAGCCAATTACTGTTGGGCACCATTCCTGGACTGACATCAGAGTGTGAGATACGTTCCTTCAGATTCCTGCTCCTCTTATAGCTAAAGAGGGGTGTGTTGGCACAGAATCTGTTTAAAGACGGGTCAGTCTGGACTATATGCCAATGCTTCAGTATCGATTTCTTGACCAAACCCGATGTGATGGCATAAGTGCTTGTGAATACCAGCCGCTCAGCTTCTCCTTGTTTGATCTTTGGGATCAAAAGATCCTCCCGTTTAAGTCCCAAACATTTGGTCACAGCTTCTTTTACCTCCAACGGGTTATATCCACGGTCAATAAACTTCTGCCCCATGTTAGCTAGAGCCTCCGGCAGTTTAGTTTGGTCCGACGTAATGCGAGTCACCCTTAACAACTGTGAATAGGGAAGTCCCTTTTTCAGGGGTTGCGGATGGAAACTGGATGCCAGAAGGAGTGTGTTTTTATCGGTAGGTTTCCTGAAAATGTTTGTGGTAAAGCATCCTTTCTCAATCCCTACCATAACATCAAGAAACTCCATATTCATCTTGCTATAACGATAAGTGAATCTAATGGATCCAGGCCTGCTGTTCAACTTATTTACAAATTCAACGAGGGCTTTCTCACCACCAGTCCCCAGCATAAAAAGATCATCAATGAATCTAACATAAAAAATTATGAAATTTGAAAAAAGTGGGTCATTCATGATATTTTCTTGTTCATAATTATGCATAAATAAATTTGTGTACGACGGGGCCATGTTCGACCCCATCGCAGTCCCGTGTAACTGTAAATAAAAAGAGTTGTTGAACAAAAAATAGTTTTTATGCAGAATTACTTCAATCAATAATAATAAAAAATCAACTGGTGGACCTACATAATGTGGACTGGTGGTGATGGCTCTCCTCACTGATTCAATGCCCTCAATGTTATCAATACTCGTATATAAACTAGACACATCTAGAGTCACCAGGAGACAATCACAAGGCGGCTGGCCAAAATCTTTCAATTTGTTAATGAAATCTGTCGTGTCCTTGACAAAATAGGGAGTATGTTGTACCACTGATTTTAGGTGGTAATCCACATATTGTGACAGGGGTTGTCCTAGTGAACCTCTAGAAGAGATAATTGGTCTACCCGGAGGATCCACCAAACTCTTATGCACCTTCGGCAAGATGTACAAGAGTGGGATCCTCGGGTAGTCCTGAATGAGAAACTTATCTGTTTGTTCATCTATCCATGCATTACTGAGTCCTAGATGGATAATGGAATCTATTTCTCTTTTAAAGTTCAATGTAGGATCAAATAGTAGTTGTTTATAGCAGGATGTATCAGACAACTGCCTCATAACCTCACTAATGTATTTGTTCTTATCAAGTATCACAATGCCACCGCCTTTATCGGCGGGGCGTATAACAATCTCGGCGTTGTTATTCAGCGTTTTTATTGCTGCTGCTTCTTCCTTCTTTACATTAGAGTATTTGATTCTATTCTTTCGTAAGATTGGTAGTGTGTCCATCCTCACAAACCGCATGAATGTTTCAATAGATGCGTTTGATGAGGGAGGATCAAACGTGCTCGAGACTTTGAAGGGAGTGTGTTTTGATTCAACTACAGCCCGTTTACTGAAAAATTCCTTCAGACGTAGCTGTCTGTGGAATCTATATAGCTCCACCTCAAAGTCAAAGGGTTTCTGTCGGTGAGTTTGAACAAATGATAAACCCTTCGTTAGTACGCTAGCCTCAGACTCAGTCAAAATATAGGATGATAGATTGAACAATGCTATTTGCGGGTTGACCTGTTTTTCTCCCTTTGATTTCTTGTGCCTGACACCCCCTCTCCGGCAGGGTTTTCCAGATCTCTGTCTGGTGGCACCCTGCTGCGAGTGGTAGTTTTTCCCCCTAAAAAATGTTGTCTCGATTTCCCAGAATTATCAGAGTCACTCTGAGAAGTGTTTGACTCAATATCTGTGAATTGTCTGGGTTGTCGTTTTCTAATTGTATGACTAGTTTGCCACTGGCGTCTATTGGTCTGTGGAATCAACCAAGGGTATACACGGAAATCCCTATAGTCCTCCTTTACCTTTTTATATTTACCCTTTTTGAACGCTAATAGTTCGGTTTTAAATGTGGATACACTCTCATCTAGTTTAGATAGCCAATCAGTGCCGCTGTCATATTATATATATATAATAAGATTTTACTTACCGATAAATCTATTTCTCATAGTCCGTAGTGGATGCTGGGGACTCCGTCAGGACCATGGGGAATAGCGGCTCCGCAGGAGACAGGGCACAAAAGCAAGCTTTTAGGATCACATGGTGTGTACTGGCTCCTCCCCCTATGACCCTCCTCCAAGCCTCAGTTAGGTACTGTGCCCGGACGAGCGTACACAATAAGGAAGGATCTTGAATCCCGGGTAAGACTCATACCAGCCACACCAATCACACCGTACAACTTGTGATTTGAACCCAGTTAATAGTATGATAACAATGAAGTAGCCTCTAAAAAAGATGGCTCACAACAATAATAACCCGATTTTTTTGTAACAATAACTATGTACAAGTAATGCAGACAATCCGCACTTGGGATGGGCGCCCAGCATCCACTACGGACTATGAGAAATAGATTTATCGGTAAGTAAAATCTTATTTTCTCTAACGTCCTAGTGGATGCTGGGGACTCCGTCAGGACCATGGGGATTATACCAAAGCTCCCAAACGGGCGGGAGAGTGCGGATGACTCTGCAGCACCGAATGAGAGAACTCCAGGTCCTCCTCAGCCAGGGTATCAAATTTGTAGAATTTAGCAAACGTGTTTGCCCCTGACCAAGTAGCTGCTCGGCAAAGTTGTAAAGCCGAGACCCCTCGGGCAGCCGCCCAAGATGAGCCCACCTTCCTTGTGGAATGGGCATTTACAGATTTTGGCTGTGGCAGGCCTGCCACAGAATGTGCAAGCTGAATTGTACTACAAATCCAACGAGCAATAGTCTGCTTAGAAGCAGGAGCACCCAGCTTTTTGGGTGCCTACAATATAAACAGCAAGTCAGACTTTCTGACTCCAGCCGTCCTGGAATTATATATATATATATATATTTTCAGGGCCCTGACAACGTCTAGCAACTTGGAGTCCTCCAAGTCCCTAGTAGCCGCAGGCACCACAATAGGTTGTTTCAGGTGAAACGCTGACACCACCTTAGGAAGAAACTGGGGACGAGTCCGCAGTTCTGCCCTGTCCGAATGGAAAATCAAATATGGGCTTTTGTAAGACAAAGCCGCCAATTTTGACAATCGCCTGGCCGAGGCTAGGGCCAACAGCATGGTCACTTTCCATGTGAGATATTTCAAATCCACAGATTTGAGTGGTTCAAACCAATATGATTTGAGGAATCCCAACACTACGTTGAGATCCCACGGTGCCACTGGAGGCACACAAGGGCTGTATATGCAATACTCCCTTGACAAACGTCTGGACTTCAGGAACTGAAGCCAATTCTTTCTGGAAGAAAATCTATAGGGCCGAAACTTGAACCTTAATGGACCCCAATTTGAGGCTCATAGACACTCCTGTTTGCAGGAAGTGCAGAAATCGACCTAGTTGAAATTTTTTCGTGGGGCCTTCCTGGCCTCACCCACGCAACATATTTTTACCACATGTGGTGATAACGTTGTGCGGTCACCTCCTTCCTGGCTTTGACCAGGGTAGGTATGACCTCTTCCGGAATGCCTTTTCCCTTAGGATCCGGCGTTCAAACCGCCATGCCGTCAAACGCAGTCGCGGTAAGTCTTGGAACAGACAAGGTCCCTGCTGGAGCAGGTCCTTTCTTAAAGGCCGATGCCACGGTTCCTCTTGGAACAGACATGGTACTTGCTGAAAGCAAATCCCTTCTTAGCTCCCGAGGCCATTAGTCCTCTGTGAGCATCTCTTGAAGTTCCGGTTACCAAGTCCCTCTTGGCCAATCCGGAGCCACGAGTATAGTTCTTACTCCTCTATATCTTATAATTCTCAATACCTTGGTTATGAGAAGCAGAGGAGGGAACACATACACCGACTGTTACACCCACGGTGTTACCAGGACGTCCACAGCTATTGCCTGAAGGTCTCGTGACCTGGCGCAATACCTGTCCCATTTTTTGTTCGGGCGGGACGCCATCATGTCCACCTTTGGTCTTTCCCAACGGTTCACAATCATGCGGAAAACTTCCCGATGAAGTTCCCACTCTCCCGGGTGGAGGTCGTGCCTGCTGAGGAAGTCTGCTTCCCAGTCGTCCACTCCCGGAATGAACACTGCTGACAGTGCTATCACATGATTTTCCGCCTAGCGAAAAATCCTTGCAGTTTTGCCACTGCCCTCCTGCTTCTTGTGCCGCCCTTTCTGTTTACGTGGGCGACTGCCGTGATGTTATCCCACTGGATCAATACCGGCTGACCTTGAAGCAGAGGTCTTGCTAAGCTTAGAGCATTATAAATTTGCTCTTAGCTCCAGTATATTTATGTGGAGAGAATTCTCCAGATTTGATCACACTCCTTGTGTGACTGCTCCCCAGCCTCTCAGGCTGGCCTCCGTGGTCACGAGCATCCAATCCTGAATGCCGAATCTGCGGCCCTCTAGAAGATGAGCACTCTGTAATCACCACAGGAGAGACACCCTTGTCCTTGGATATAGGGTTATCCGCTGATGCATCTGAAGATGCGATCCGGACCATTTGTCCAGCAGATCCCACTGAAGAGTTCTTGCGTGAAATCTGCCGAATGGAAGCGCTTCGTAATAAGCCACCATTTTTACCAGGACTCTTGTGCAATGATGCACTGACACTTTTCCTGGTTTTAGGAGGATCCCGATTAGCTCGGATAACTCCCTGGCTTTCTCCTCTGGGAGAAACACCTTTTCCTGGACTGTGTCCAGAATCATCCCTAGGACCAGCAGACGTGTCGTCGGAACAACTGCGGTTTTGGAATATTTAGAATCCACCCGTGCTGTCGTAGAACTACTTGAGATAGTGCTACTCCGACCTCCAACTGTTCTCTGGACCTTGTTCTTATCAGGAGGTCGTCCATTTTCTTTGAAGACGAATCCTCCTTTCGGTCATTACCTTGGTAAGGACCCGGGGTGCCTTGGACAATCCAACGGCATCGTCTTGAAACTGATAGTGACAGTTCTGTACCACGAACCTGAGGTACCCTTGGTGAGAAAAGGCAAATTTTGGGACATGGAGGTAAGCATCCCTGATGTCCCGGGACACCATATAGTCCCCTTGTTCTTTGCTATCACTGCTCTGAGTGACTCCATCTGGATTTGAACCCTTGTAAGTGTTCAAATTTTTCAGATTTAGAATAGGTCTCACCTAGCCTTCAGTACCACCATATAGTGTGGAGTAATACCCCTTTCCTTGTTGTCGGAGGGGTCATTTTATTATCACCTGCTGGGAATACAGCTTGTGAATTGTTTTCAATACTGCCTCCCTGTCGGAGGGAGACATTGGTATAGCAGACTACAGGAACCTGCGAGGGGGGAAACCTCTCGACATTCCAATCTGTACCCCTTGGATACTACTTGTAGGATCCAGGGGTCCTGTACGGTCCCAGCGTCATGCTGAGAACTTGGTAGAAGCGGTGGAAGGCTTCTGTTCCTGGGAATGGGCTGCCTGCTGCAGTCTTCTTCCCTTTCCTCTATCCCTGGGCAGATATGACTCTTATAGGGACGAAAGGACTGAGGCTGAAAAGACGGTGTCTTTTTCTGCAGAGATGTGACTTAGGGTAAAAAACGGTGGATTTTCCAGCAGTTGCCCTGGCCACCAGGTCCCATGGACCGACCCCAAATAACTCCTCCCCTTTATACGGCAATACATCTTTGTGCCGTTTGGAATCTGCATCACCTGACCACTGTCGTGTCCATAAACATCTTCTTGCAGATATGGACATCGCATTTACTCTTGATGCCAGAGTGCAAATATCCCTCTGCGCATCTCGCATATATAGAAATGCATCCTTTAAATGCTCTATAGTCAATAAAATACTGTCCCTGTCAAAGGTATCAATATTTTTAGTCAGGGAATCCGACCAAGCCACCTCAGCTCTGCACATCCAGGCTGAGGCGATCGCTGGTCGCAGTATAACACCAGCATGTGTGTGTATACTTTTTAGGATATTTTTCAGCCTCCTATCAGCTGGCTCCTTAAGTACGGCCCTATCCGTAGATGGTACCGCTACTTGTTCTGATAAGCGTGTGAGCGCCTTATCCACCCTGAGGGGTGTTTCCCACCGCGCCTTAACTTCTGGCGGGAAAGGGTATACCGCCAATAATTTTCTATCGGGGGAAACCCACGCATCATCACACACTTCATTTAATTTATCTGATTCAGGAAAAACTACAGGTAGTTTTTTCACCTCACACATAATACCCTTTTTTGTGGTACTTGGAGTATCAGAAATATGTAACACCTCCTTCATTGCCCTTAACGTGTGGCCCTAAAAGAAAATACGTTTGTTTCTTCACCGTCGACACTGAAATCAGTGTCCGTGTCTGGGTCTGTGTCGACCGACTGAGGTAAATGGGCATTTTACAGCCCCTGACGGTGTTTGAGACGCCTGGACAGATACTAATTTGTTCGCCGGCCCTCTCATGTCATCAACCGGCTTGCAGCGTGTTGACATTGTCACGTAATTTCCATAAATAAGCCATCCATTCCGGTGTCGACTCCCTAGAGTGTTACATTACAGGCAATTTGCTCCGCCTCCTCACCAATATTTTCCTCATACATGTCGACACACACGTACCGACATACAGCACACACATAGGGAATGCTCTGATAGAGGACAGGACCCACTAGCCCTTTGGGGAGACAGAGGGAGAGTTTGCCAGCACACACCAAAACGCTATAATTATCCAGGGACAACCTTTATATAAGTGTTCCTCCCTTATAGCATTTTAATATATATACATATCGCCAAATCAGTGCCCCCCCTCTCTGTTTTAACCCTGTTTCTGTAGTGCAGTGCAGGGGAGAGCATGGGAGCCTTCCCACCAGCCTTTCTGTGAGGGAAAATGGCGCTGTGTGCTGAGGAGAATAGGCCCCGCCCCCTTTTCGGCGGGCTTCTTCTCCGGAGTTTTAGATATCTGGCAGGGGTTAAATACATCCATATAGCCTCAAGGGCTATATGTGATGTATTTTTCGCCATACAGGTATTATACATTGCTGCCCAGGGCGCCCCCCTCCAGCGCCCTGCACCCTCCGTGACCGCTGTGTGAAGTGTGCTGACAACAATGGCGCACAGCTGCAGTGCTGTGCGCTACCTGATGAAGACTGAGAGTCTTCTGCCGCCTGGTTCCGGACCTCTTCATCTTCAGCGTCTGCAAGGGGGGTCGGCGGCGCGGCTCCGGGACGAACCCCAGGGCGAGCCCTGTGTTCCGACTCCCTCTGGAGCTATGTCCAGTAGCCTAAGAATCCAATCCATCCTGCACGCAGGTGAGTTGAAAATCTCTCCCCTAAGTCCCTCGATGCAGTGAGCCTGTTGCCAGCAGGACTCACTGAAAATAAAGAACCTAAAAACTTTTTCTAAGTAACTCTTTAAGAGAGCCACCTAGATTGCACCCTTCTCGGCCGGGCACAAAAACCTAACTGAGGCTTGGAGGAGGGTCATAGGGGGAGGAGCCAGTACACACCATGTGATCCTAAAAGCTTGCTTTTGTGCCCTGTCTCCTGCGGAGCCGCTATTCCCCATGGTCCTGACGGAGTCCCCAGCATCCACTAGGACGTTAGAGAAAATAAGATTTTACTCACCGGTAAATCTATTTCTCGTAGTCCGTAGTGGATGCTGGGACTCCGTAAGGACCATGGGGAATAGCGGCTCCGCAAGAGACTTGGCACAACTAAAGAGAGCTTTAGGACTACCTGGTGTGCACTGGCTCCTCCCCCTATGACCCTCCTCCAGACCTCAGTTAGGATACTGTGCCCGGAAGAGCTGACACTAAGGAAGGATTTTGAATCCCGGGTAAGACTCATACCAGCCACACCAATCACACCGTACAACTCGTGATATTATACCCAGTTAACAGTATGACAACAACGGAGCCTCTGCACAGATGGCACTCAACAATAACCCTTTTGTTAACAATAACTATGTACAAGTACTTGGGATGGGCGCCCAGCATCCACTACGGACTACGAGAAATAGATTTACCGGTGAGTAAAATCTTATTTTCTCTGACGTCCTAAGTGGATGCTTGGACTCCGTAAGGACCATGGGGATTATATCAAAGCTCCCAAACGGGAGGGAGAGTGCGGATGACTCTGCAGCACCGAATGAGCGAACTCCAGGTCCTCCTCAGCCAGGGTGTCAAACTTGTAAAATCTTGCAAATGTGTTTGACCCCGACCACGTAGCAGCTCGGCAAAGTTGTAAAGCAGAGACCCCTCGGGCAGCCGCCCAAGAAGAGCCCACCTTCCTCGTGGAATGGGCTTTTACTGATCTAGAATGCGGCAGTCCCGCCGCAGAATGTGCAAGCTGAATTGTGCTACATATCCAGCGAGCAATAGTCTGCTTAGAAGCAGGAGCAGGTGGGGGTGTGTTCTGCGCTCCCTCCAATGAATGTTCTGTGTGTGTGGGGTGGTTCTGTCCGTGCAGCCTAGGTTCCAGGGATAGGAATTCTTTTCGAGTATTCCTTATTTTGGCAGAGAGAAACGGAAGGGGGGACCTCTGGCGCTACAGGATAGGTTTTGGATACTGAAAAATTCAAGTTGTGTTCTTATGTATAAAAAAAGAATGTTTTTTTTTTTGAGAAAATATATAATGACAGTTGTGAAAATGAGTATGCAAAGTCAGCAGTATTGGTAAACAATATTGACAAAAATGACATTAGTAAAATCAGTATTCTCTAAAACGATTGTTTATATGCTATTTAAAACTGTTTGTTAAGGATATACATGGTAAATTGATAGAAAATGAAATTAGAAATTGTAATTAATCTCAGTTGTATATGAGACGACTATAAAACACTGTGAATAACGTGCAACTGTGATTGTTTATAAAAAGTTTGCAACAGGATACATATCTGACACAATGTTCAAAAGCAGGTGGATACTGTTGCTGGAATGTTTCCTTCTGAAGTTCCTTACAGTGCATGCACAGTCTCGTTAAACAGTGGAAGGGGGAGAACTGTCTCTCCGTTCCTGTAATTGCTGCAGTCCCGTTTCTATCTCATTATAGGGTGATTCCTTAGTGTATGGGAAACTCACGTATCTTCGTCCCTTACGGGACTGGTGGGTTGTATGTGTCTTTTTTCTCCCCCTCCGGAGCCGCGATGTTGCTACAGGCGCCTGCAGTGCTGATCCTCGTGGAGCTTTAGGTGGCCGGCGTCTTCCACGGGGGTCACTCGGCTGTGGATGCCGTGCTTCGTCAGGGAATGTGACACATTCCCTGACGAAGCACGGCATCCACAGCCGAGTGAAACGCGTTGGACCACGCCCCCTTGACACCCGCCTCAGATCCGGAGACTCTGACCCCCGTGGAAGACGCCGGCCACCTAAAGCTCCACGAGGATCAGCACTGCAGGCGCCTGTAGCAACATCGCGGCTCCGGAGGGGGAGAAAAAAGACACATACAACCCACCACCGCTCGGAACTGAGCCCACCAGTCCCGTAAGGGACGAAGATACGTGAGTTTCCCATACACTAAGGAATCACCCTATAATGAGATAGAAACGGGACTGCAGCAATTACAGGAACGGAGAGACAGTTCTCCCCCTTCCACTGTTTAATGAGACTGTGCATGCACTGTAAGGAACTTCAGAAGGAAACATTCCAGCAACAGTATCCACCTGCTTTTGAACATTGTGTCAGATATGTATCCTGTTGCAAACTTTTTATAAACAATCACAGTTGCACGTTATTCACAGTGTTTTATAGTCGTCTCATATACAACTGAGATTAATTACAATTTCTAATTTCATTTTCTATCAATTTACCATGTATATCCTTAACAAACAGTTTTAAATAGCATATAAACAATCGTTTTAGAGAATACTGATTTTACTAATGTCATTTTTGTCAATATTGTTTACCAATACTGCTGACTTTGCATACTCATTTTCACAACTGTCATTATATATTTTCTCAAAAATAAAAACATTCTTTTTTTTATACATAAGAACACAACTTGAATTTTTCAGTATCCAAAACCTATCCTGTAGCGCCAGAGGTCCCCCCTTCCGTTTCTCTCTTAGAAGCAGGAGCACCCATCTTGTTTGGTGCGTAGAGGATAAACAGCGAGTCAGTTTTCCTGACTCCAGCCATTCTGGAAACATAAATTTTCAGGGCCCTGACTACATCCAGCAACTTGGAATCCTCCAAGTTCCGAGTAGCCGCAGGCACCACAATAGGTTGGTTCAAATGAAACGCTGAAACCACCTTAGGCAGAAATTGGGGATGAGTCCTCAATTCCGCCCTATCCATATGGAAAATCACATAAGGGCTTTTACATGACAAAGCCGCCAAATCTGACACACGCCTGGCCGAAGCCAGGGCCAATAGCATGACCACTTTCGACGTGAGATATTTTAACTCCACGGTTTTAAGTGGCTCAAACCAATGTGATTTAAGGAAATCCAACACCACGTTGAGATCCCAAGGTGCCACTGAAAGCACAAAAGGAGGCTGAATATGCAGCACTCCTTTAACAAAAGTCTGAACTTCCGGCAGGGAAGCCAGTTCTTTTTGGAAGAAAATCGACAGAGCCGAAATCTGGACCTTAATGGACCCCAATTTGAGGCCCATATTCACCCCTGACTGTAGGAAGTACAGGAATCGACCCAGTTGAAATTCCTCCGTTGGGGCCTTCCTGTCCTCACACCAAGCAACATATTTTCGCCATATGTGGTGATAATGTTTTGCGGTCACGTCCTTCCTGGCTTTGATCAGCGTAGGAATGACTTCCTCCGGAATGCCCTTTTCCTTCAGGATCCGGTGTTCAATAGCCATGCCGTCAAACGCAGCCGCGGTAAGTCTTGGAACAGACAAGGCCCCTGCTGCAGCAGGTCTTGTCTGAGCGGTAGAGGCCATGGGTCCTCCGAGATCATTTCTTGAAGTTCTGGGTACCAAGCTCTTCTTGGCCAATCCGGAATAATGAGTATAGTTCTTACTCTTCTCCTTCTTATTATCCTCAGCACCCTTGGTATGAGAGGAAGAGGAGGAAACACATAAACCGACCGGTACACCCACGGTGTCACTAGAGCGTCCACCGCTATCGCCTGAGGGTCCCTTGACCTGGCGCAATAGTTTTCTAGCTTTTTGTTGAGGCGGGACGCCATCATGTCCACCTGTGGCCATTCCCATCGGTTTGTAATCAGCCGGAAGACTTCTGGATGAAGTCCCCACTCTCCCGGGTGGAGGTCGTATCTGCTGAGGAAGTCTGCTTCCCAGTTGTCCACTCCCGGAATAAACACTGCCGACAGTGCTAACACGTGATTTTCCGCCCATCGGAGAATCTTCGTGGCTTCTGCCATCGCCATCCTGCTTCTCGTGCCGCCCTGTCGGTTTACATGGGCGACCGCCGTGATGTTGTCTGACTGAATCAGTACTGGCTGACTTTGAAGCAGGGATCTTGCCTGACTTAGGGCATTGTAAATAGCTCTTAGTTCCAGAATATTTATGTGTAGGGACATTTCCTGGCTTGACCATAGTCCCTGGAAATTTCTTCCCTGTGTGACTGCTCCCCAGCCTCGAAGGCTGGCGTCCGTGGTTACCAGGACCCAGTCCTGTATGCCGAATCTGCGGCCCTCCAGAAGATGAGCACTCTGCAGCCACCACAGTAGAGACACCCTGGTCCTTGCAGACAGGGTTATCCTCTGATGCATCTGAAGATGCGATCCGGACCACTTGTCCAACAGATCCCACTGAAAGATCCGTGCATGGAACCTTCTGAACGGAATTGCTTCGTAAGAAGCTACCATCTTTCCCAGGACTCGCGTGCAGTGGTGCACCGACACCTGTTTTGGTCTTAGGAGGTCTCTGACTAACGATGACAACTCCTTGTCCTTCTCCTCCGGGAGAAACACCCTTTTCTGTTCTGTGTTCAGAACCATCCCCAGGAACAATAGACGTGTTGCAGGAACCAGCTGCGACTTTGGAATATTCAGGATCCAGCCGTGCTGTTGTAGCACCTGCCGAGCAAGTGCTACTCCGATCAACAACTGTTCCTTGGACCTCGCCTTTATCAGGAGATCGTCCAAGTACGGGATAATTATAACTCCCTTTTTTCGCAGGAGTATCATCATCTCGGCCATTACCTTGGTAAACACCCTCGGTGCCGTGGACAGACCAAACGGCAGCGTCTGGAATTGGTAATGACAGTCCTGTACCACAAATCTGAGGTACTCCTGGTGAGGAGAGTAAATGGGGACATGCAGGTAAGCATCCTTGATGTCCAGTGATACCATGTAATCCCCTTCCTCCAGGCTTGAGATAACCGCCCTGAGCGATTCCATCTTGAACTTGAACCGTTTTATATACGTGTTCAAAGATTTAAAATTTAAAATGGGTCTCACCGAACCGTCCGGTTTCGGTACCACAAACATTGTGGAATAGTAACCCCTTCCTTGTTGAAGGAGGGGTACCTTGACTATCACCTGCTGCGAATACAGCTTGTGAATTTGCCTCTATCACAGCCTCCCTGTCCAAGGGAGATGTTGGCAAGGCAGATTTTAGGAAACGGCGAGGGGGAGACGTCTCGAATTCCAGCTTGTATCCCTGAGACACTACTTGTAGAATCCAGGGATCCACCTGTGAGCAAGCCCACTGATCGCTGAAGCACTTGAGACGGGCCCCCACCGCACCTGGCTCCACCAGTGGAGCCCCAGCGTCATGCTGTGGACTTAGCGGAAGCGGGGGAAGACTTTTGTTCCTGGGAACTGGCTGTATATATATATGCACACACACTCATGTATATACATGTATACACAAATACACGTATGTACATGTTTATGTATGTATAATACACTGATAGAGTACATTATATTTATGAATTAATTGCTTCCCGATTCTGCAGCAGCATCATCAGCACCATCAGTGTTACTCACAGTCACTTCACACTGACTGCTGCACAACACATCACTTAATTTCCGGGCCGCCCGCCACCTGGTGAAGAGACATGGGAGATGAAGGACCAGCAGTGCCACGTTGAGCGGAAGTATTGTGAATTAGTTACCCACACACTCCTTGTGACACCTGCTCCCCGTCTGCCCTCCCACCCGCCGCCTGCCATCCGGAACCCGCACTGACAAGTAAGTCTCAGCACAATGTGTCTGCCGGCGGCTCCCAGTCCCCCCTAGAGGAACACTGCCAGTGGTGTGGCAGCCGCGGCACACTAGGACTGAGAGACCGCAGCGGGAGGAAAGCACGGGTGGGCGGGAGGAGAGCATAGGCGGACATCACCACGTCACATTGCAAGGTGACACTAGTCCCCCCAGTGAGGCCGCCGACGAATGCACTCAGCATAGTATTAGCAGCAGGCAGAGGGGGGGCGGGCGCAGCGGTGGTGGGAGGTATGGAAATGAGCTACAGGCTAGGCTCCACCGATCACACACTCAGCGATCACTGTGCTACAGCAAGCGTGGCGTGCAGCGGTGCTGGACATTAGGGAGTGCCTGTGCGCACCAGGCACCACCTGTACGCACGCCTATGCGCTACCACCCCCCATATGCCACACTACATTACTATGCTATAGCCCTCCCATATGCTGCACTTCATAGTTACACTATACCCCCCATACAACATACTACATCACCACACTACACTACTCACAATAAAATTAAAACATCCCAGTTCCTCATTCTTAATGAGCTCACGTGAGTTCTCTCCCCAACGGAGCTCCAGACCAAGTAACAATGAAGACACCAGCAGCGTGTAGGGGGCAGGCCTAGTCCACTTGTCAGGAGAGAGCAGTCACTGGAGGGTAAGAAGGGGGCGGGGCCTAGTCCTACAGACGGGAGAGAGCACAGACAGGAGAGAGCAAGGTACAGGGGTAGAAGGGGACGGCTGATGTGAAGAAGGGGGCGGGGCCTATTCTTGCATCCTTTCAAAATTCGACTTTTTAAAATTCGACATTTGACAAATTCGACTTTTCTGCAATGGTACAAATGCGGCAATTCAACAAAAGTATATTCAATTGAAGTTTGTAAATTCGACAACAGTGCTTTTAAACAGTAAATTCGTCATTTTCAATCCGCCACACTTTGCAGGCGGAATCTAATAAAAAAAATTTAAAACATGTTTTTTTTGGGGTAATAGCATATCTATTTATATTAGAAGGGATTAGGTACTTGGTTTGTCTTTTTTGGAGGCACAAGTATTATTTATATATTTTTTAAAAGATTATTATTATTATTATTTTTTTTTAATGGAATGTGAAAAACCCGGAAAAGAAAAATTGCGTGGGGTCCCCCCTCCAAAGCATAACCAGCCTCGGGCTCTTCGAGCCGGTCCTGGTTCTAAAAATCCGGGGGAAAAACGGACATGGGATCCCCCGTATTTTTAAAACCAGCTCCGGGCTCTGCGCCTGGTGCTGGTGCAAAAAATACGGGGGACAAAAAGAGTAGGGTCCCCCATTATTTTTACACCAGCATCGGGCTCCACTAGCTGGACAGATAATGCCACAGCCGGGGGTCACTTTTATACAGTGCCCTGCGGCCGTGGCATTAAATATCCAACTAGTCACCCCTGGCCGGGGTACCCTGGGGGAGTGGGGACCCCTTCAATCAAGGGGTCCCCCCCCCAGCCACCCAAGGGCCAGGGGTGAAGCCCGAGGCTGTCCCCCCCATCCAAGGACTGCGGATGGGAGGCTGATAGCCTTGAGAAAATTGAAAGAATATTGTTTTTCCCAGTAGTACTACAAGTCCCAGCAAGCCTCCCCCGCAAGCTGGTACTTTGAGAACCACAAGTACCAGCATGCGGGAGAAAAACGGGCCCGCTGGTACCTGTAGTTCTACTGGGGAAAAAATACCCAAATAAAAACAGGACACAGACACCGTGAAAGTATAACTTTATTTCACACCTGCCGACACACACATACTTATCTATGTTGACACGAAGCAGTCGGTCCTCTTCTCCAAGTAGAATCCACGGGTACCTGAAAATAAAAATAAGAATTTACTTACCGATAATTCTATTTCTCGTAGTCCGTAGTGGATGCTGGGAACTCCGTAAGGACCATGGGGAATAGCGGCTCCGCAGGAGACTGGGCACAAAAGTAAAAGCTTTAGGACTACCTGGTGTGCACTGGCTCCTCCCCCTATGACCCTCCTCCAAGCCTCAGTTAGGATACTGTGCCCGGACGAGCGTACACAATAAGGAAGGATTTTGAATCCCGGGTAAGACTCATACCAGCCACACCAATCACACCGTACAACCTGTGATCTGAACCCAGTTAACAGCATGATAACAGAGGAGCCTCTGAAAAGATGGCTCACAACAATAATAACCCGATTTTTGTAACAATAACTATATACAAGTATTGCAGACAATCCGCACTTGGGATGGGCGCCCAGCATCCACTACGGACTACGAGAAATAGAATTATCGGTAAGTAAATTCTTATTTTCTCTGACATCCTAGTGGATGCTGGGAACTCCGTAAGGACCATGGGGATTATACCAAAGCTCCCAAACGGGCGGGCGGGAGAGTGCGGATGACTCTGCAGCACCGAATGAGAGAACTCAAGGTCCTCCTCAGCCAGGGTATCAAATTTGTAGAATTTAGCAAACGTGTTTGCCCCTGACCAAGTAGCTGCTCGGCAAAGTTGTAAAGCCGAGACCCCTCGGGCAGCCGCCCAAGATGAGCCCACCTTCCTTGTGGAATGGGCTTTTACAGATTTTGGCTGTGGCAGGCCTGCCACAGAATGTGCAAGCTGAATTGTACTACAAATCCAACGAGCAATAGTTTGCTTAGAAGCAGGAGCACCCAGCTTGTTGGGTGCATACAGGATAAACAGCGAGTCAGATTTCCTGACTCCAGCCGTCCTGGAAACATATATTTTCAGGGCCCTGACTACGTCCAGCAACTTGGAGTCCTCCATGTCCCTAGTAGCCGCAGGTACCACAATAGGCTGGTTCAAGTGAAACGCTGAAACCACCTTAGGGAGAAATTGAGGACGAGTCCTCAATTCTGCCCTGTCCGTATGAAAAATTAGGTAAGGGCTTTTATAGGATAAAGCCGCCAATTCTGAGACACGCCTGGCTGAAGCCAGGGCTAACAGCATTACCACTTTCCAAGTGAGATATTTTAAGTCTACAGTGGAGAGTGGTTCAAACCAATGTGATTTTAGGAACCCCAAAACTACATTGAGATCCCAAGGTGCCACTGGAGGCACAAAAGGAGGCTGTATATGCAGTACCCCCTTGACAAACGTCTGAACTTCAGGAACTGAAGCCAGTTCTTTCTGGAAGAAAATCGACAGGGCCGAAATTTGAACCTTAATGGACCCTAATTTTAGGCCCATAGACAGTCCTGTTTGCAGGAAATGCAGGAAACGACCCAGTTGAAATTCCTCTGTAGGGGCCTTCCTGGCCTCGCACCACGCAACATATTTACGCCAAATACGGTGATAATGCTGGACGGTTACATCCTTCCTGGCTTTGATCAGGGTAGGGATGACTTCATCCGGAATGCCTTTTTCCTTCAGGATCCGGTGTTCAACCGCCATGCCGTCAAAAGCAGCCGCGGTAAGTCTTGGAACAGACAGGGTCCCCGCTGGAGCAGGTCCTTTCTTAGAGGTAGAGGCCACGGGTCCTCTGTGAGCATCTCTTGAAGTTCCGGGTACCAAGTCCTTCTTGGCCAATCCGGAGCCACGAGTATAGTCCTTACTCCTCTCCTTCTTATGATTCTCAGTACCTTGGGTATGAGAGGCAGAGGAGGGAACACATACACTGACTGGTACACCCACGGTGTTACCAGAGCGTCCACAGCTATTGCCTGAGGGTCCCTTGACCTGGCGCAATACCTGTCTAGTTTTTTGTTGAGGCGGGACGCCATCATGTCCACCTTTGGTTTTTCCCAACGGTTCACAATCATGTGGAAGACTTCTGGGTGAAGTCCCCACTCCCCCGGGTGGAGGTCGTGTCTGCTGAGGAAGTCTGCTTCCCAGTTGTCCACTCCCGGAATGAACACTGCTGACAGTGCTATCACATGATTTTCTGCCCAGCGGAGAATCCTTGTAACTTCTGTCATTGCCCTCCTGCTTCTCATGCCGCCCTGTCTGTTTACGTGGGCGACTGCCGTGATGTTGTCTGACTGGATCAGCACCGGCTGACCTTGAAGCAGAGGTCTTGCTAGGCTTAGAGCATTGTAGATGGCCCTTAGCTCCAGGATATTTATGTGAAGTAATGTCTCCAGGCTTGACCACAAGCCCTGGAAATTTCTTCCCTGTGTGACTGCTCCCCAGCCTCTCAGGCTGGAATCCGTGGTCACCAGGACCCAGTCCTGAATGCCGAATCTGCGGCCCTCTAGAAGATGAGCACTCTGCAACCACCACAGGAGAGACACTCTTGTCCTTGGTGACAAGATTATCTGCTGATGCATCTGAAGATGCGACCCGGACCATTTGTCTAGCAGATCCCACTGGAAGGTTCTTGCGTGGAATCTGCCGAATGGGATTGCTTCGTAAGAAGCCACCATCTTTCCCAGGACCCTTGTGCATTGATGCACTGAGACTTGGTCTGGTTTTAGGAGATTTCTGACTAGTTTGGATAACTCCCTGGCTTTCTCCTCCGGGAGAAACACCTTTTTCTGGACTGTGTCCAGGATCATCCCTAGGAATAGAAGTCGTGTCGTCGGGATCAGCTGCGATTTTGGAATATTGAGAATCCAACCGTGCTGGCGCAGCACTATCTGAGATAGTGCTACCCCGACTTCCAACTGTTCCCTGGATCTTGCCCTTATCAGGAGATCGTCCAAGTAAGGGATAACTAAAACTCCCTTCCTTCGAAGGAGTATCATCATTTCGGCCATTACCTTGGTAAAGACCCTGGGTGCCGTGGACAATCCAAACGGCAGCGTCTGAAACTGATAGTGACAGTTCTGTACCACAAACCTGAGGTACCCTTGGTGAGAAGGGTAAATTGGGACATGTAGGTAACCTTCTTCCAGGTTTGCAATCACTGCTCTGAGTGACTCCATCTTGAATTTGAACCTTTGTATGTAAGTGTTCAAGGATTTTAGGTTTAAAATTGGTCTCACCGAGCCGTCCGGCTTCGGTACCACAAATAGTGTGGAATAGTACCCCTTTCCCTGTTGTAGGAGGGGTACCTTGATTATCACCTGCTGGGAATACAGCTTGTGAATGGCTTCCAATACTGCCTCCCTGTCTGAGGGAGACGTCGGTAAAGCAGACTTTAGAAAACGGCGAGGGGGAGACGTCTCGAATTCCAATTTGTACCCCTGAGAT
This sequence comes from Pseudophryne corroboree, assembly GCF_028390025.1. NCBI lineage: Eukaryota > Metazoa > Chordata > Amphibia > Anura > Myobatrachidae > Pseudophryne > Pseudophryne corroboree. The sequence continues at coordinate 176,979,759 of NC_086454.1, read as the reverse complement.
ACCACTTGAAGGATCCAGGGGTCCACTTGCGAGTGGGCCCACTGCGCACTGAACTTCTTGAGACGGGCCCCCACCGTGTCTGAGTCCGCTTGTAAAGCCCCAGCGTCATGCTGAGGACTTTGCGGAGGCGGGAGAGGGCTTTTGTTCCTGGGAACTGGCTGTTTGTTGCAGCCTTTTCCTTCTCCCTCTGCCACGGGGCAGAAATGAGGCGCCTTTTGCCCGCTTGCCCTTATGGGGCCGAAAGGACTGCGCCTGATAATACGGCGTCTTCTTAGGTTGAGAAGCTACCTGGGGTAAAAATGCGGATTTTCCAGCAGTTGCCGTGGCTACCAGGTCTGATAGACCTACCCCAAATAACTCCTCCCCCTTATAAGGCAATACTTCCATGTGCCTTTTAGAATCCGCATCGCCTGACCACTGCCGCGTCCATAAACCTCTTCTTGCAGAAATGGACAGCGCGCTAACTCTTGATGCCAGTCGGCAAATATCCCTCTGTGCATCACGCATATATAGAAATGCATCCTTCAAATGCTCTATAGTCAGTAATATACTGTCCCTATCTAGGGTATCAATATTTTCAGTCAGGGAATTCGACCACGCCAGGCCCGCACTGCACATCCAGGCTGAGGCGATTGCTGGTCGCAGTATAACACCCGTGTGAGAGTATATACATTTTAGGATATTCTCCAGCTTTCTATCGGCAGGTTCCTTTAGGGCGGCCTTATCAGGAGAGGGTAGTGCTACCTGTTTAGACAAGCGTGTGAGCGCTTTATCCACCCTAGGGGGTGTTTCCCAACGTGCCCTATCCTCTGGCGGGAAAGGGTACGATGCCAATAACCTTTTAGGAATTATCAGTTTTTTATCGGGGGAAACCCACGCCTCATAACACACTTCATTTAATTCCTCGGATACAGGAAAAACTACAGGCAGTTTTTTCTCACCAAACATAATAACCTTTTTAGTGGTACTTGTATTATCAGAGATATGCAATACATTTTTCATTGCTTCAATCATGTAACGTGTGGCCCTAGTGGAAGTCACGTATGTCTCCTCATCATCGACATTTGAATCAGTATCCGTGTCTGTGTCTGCCATTTGAGGTAACGGGCGTTTTAAAGCCCCTGATGGCGTTTGAGACCCCTGGACAGGCACAAGCTGAGTAGCCGGCTGTCTCATGTCGTCAACTGTCTGTCGTAAAGAGCTGACACTGTCACGCAATTCCTTCCATAAGCTCATCCACTCAGGTGTCGACTCCCTAGGGGGTGACAACTGTATAATAGGCAATTGCTCCGCCTCCATCTCATTTTCCTCCTCAAACATGTCGACACAATCGTACCGACACACCGCACACACACAGGGAATGCTCTGATAGAGGACAGGACCCCACTAGCCCTTTGGGGAGACAGAGGGAGAGTATGCCAGCACACACCAGAGCGCTATATATAGACAGGAATACCACTATAAAATGTGCTTTTCCCTTTATAGCTGCTGTTAGTATCAAAACTGCGCCAAATTAGTGCCCCCCTCTCTTTTTTACCCTTTTCTGTAGTGCAGGACTGCAGGGGAGAGTCAGGGAGACGTCCTTCCAGCGGAGCTGTGATGGAAAATGGCGCCCGTGTGCTGAGGAGATAGGCTCCGCCCCCTTCTCGGCGGCCTTCTCTCCCGCTTTTTTGGTGAGTTCTGGCAGGGGTTAAAATACATCCATATAGCCCTGGGGGTTATATGTGGTGTATTTATGCCAGCCAAGGTGTTTTACATTGCTGCTCAGGGCGCCCCCCCCTAGCGCCCTGCACCCTCAGTGACCGGAGTGTGAAGTGTGCCTGAGTAACAATGGCGCACAGCTGCAGTGCTGTGCGCTACCTTGTTGAAGACTAATGTCTTCAGCCGCCGATTTTTCCGGACCTCTTCTTGCTTCTGGCTCTGTAAGGGGGCCGGCGGCGCGGCTCTGGGACCGAGCTCCGAGGCTGGGCCTGTGTTCGGTCCCTCTGGAGCTAATGGTGTCCAGTAGCCTAAGAAGCCCAATCCACTCTGCACTCAGGTGAGTTCGCTTCTTCTCCCCTTAGTCCCTCGATGCAGTGAGCCTGTTGCCAGCAGGTCTCACTGAAAATAAAAAATAAGAATTTACTCACCGGTAATTCTATTTCTCGTAGTCCGTAGTGGATGCTGGGAACTCCGTAAGGAACATGGGGAATAGCGGGCTCCGAAGGAGGCTGGGCACTCTAGAAAGATTTATGACTACCTGGTGTGCACTGGCTCCTCCCACTATGACCCTCCTCCAAGCCTCAGTTAGGACACCGTGCCCGGACGAGCAGACATAATAAGGAAGGATTTAGAATCCCGGGTAAGACTCTTACCAGCCACACCAATCACACCGTACAACTCGTGATACTATATCCAGTTTGACAGTATGAAAACAACTGAGCCTCTCAACAGATGGCTCAACAATAACCCTTTAGTTAACAATAACTATATACAAGTATTGCAGACAATCCGCACTTGGGATGGGCGCCCAGCATCCACTACGGACTACGAGAAATAGAATTACCGGTGAGTAAATTCTTATTTTCTCTAACGTCCTAGTGGATGCTGGGAACTCCGTAAGGACCATGGGGATTATACCAAAGCTCCCAAACGGGCGGGAGAGTGCGGATGACTCTGTAGCACCGAATGAGAGAACTCCAGGTCCTCCTCAGCCAGGGTATCAAATTTGTAGAATTTTGCAAACGTATTTGCCCCTGACCAAGTAGCTGCTCGGCAAAGTTGTAAAGCCGAGACCCCTCGGGCAGCCGCCCAAGATGAGCCCACCTTCCTTGTGGAATGGGCTTTTACAGATTTTGGCTGTGGTATGCCTGCCACAGAATGTGCAAGCTGAATTGTACTACAAATCCAGCGAGCAATAGACTGCTTAGAAGCAGGAGCACCCAGTTTGTTGGGTGCATACAGGATAAACAGCGAGTCAGATTTTCTGACTCCAGCCGTCCTGGAAACATATATTTTCAGGGCCCTGACAACGTCTAGCAACTTGGAGTCCTCCAATTCACTAGTAGCCGCCGGCACCACAATAGGCTGGTTCAGGTGAAACGCTGACACCACCTTAGGGAGAAATTGGGGACGAGTCCTCAACTCTGCCCTATCCATATGGAAAATCAGATAAGGGCTTTTACATGATAAAGCCGCCAATTCTGACACTCGCCTGGCTGAAGCCAAGGCTAATAACATGACCACTTTCCACGTGAGATATTTCAGATCCACGGTTTTAAGTGGCTCAAACCAATGTGATTTTAAGAAACTCAACATCACGTTGAGATCCCAAGGTGCCACTGGAGGCACAAACTAGAGATGAGCGCCTGAAATTTTTCGGGTTTTGTGTTTTGGTTTTGGGTTCGGTTCCGCGGCCGTGTTTTGGGTTCGAACGCGTTTTGGCAAAACCTCACCGAATTATTTTTGTCGGATTCGGGTGTGTTTTGGATTCGGGTGTTTTTTTCCAAAAACACTAAAAAACAGCTTAAATCATAGAATTTGGGGGTCATTTTGATCCCAAAGTATTATTAACCTCAAAAACCATAATTTACACTCATTTTCAGTCTATTCTGAATACCTCACACCTCACAATATTATTTTTAGTCCTAAAATTTGCACCGAGGTCGCTGTGTGAGTAAGATAAGCGACCCTAGTGGCCGACACAAACACCGGGCCCATCTAGGAGTGGCACTGCAGTGTCACGCAGGATGTCCCTTCCAAAAAACCCTCCCCAAACAGCACATGACGCAAAGAAAAAAAGAGGCGCAATGAGGTAGCTGTGTGAGTAAGATTAGCGACCCTAGTGGCCGACACAAACACCGGGCCCATCTAGGAGTGGCACTGCAGTGTCACGCAGGATGGCCCTTCCAAAAAACCCTCCCCAAACAGCACATGACGCAAAGAAAAAAAGAGGCGCAATGAGGTAGCTGTGTGAGTAAGATTAGCGACCCTAGTGGCCGACACAAACACCGGGCCCATCTAGGAGTGGCACTGCAGTGTCACGCAGGATGGCCCTTCCAAAAAACCCTCCCCAAACAGCACATGACGCAAAGAAAAAAAGAGGCGCAATGAGGTAGCTGACTGTGTGAGTAAGATTAGCGACCCTAGTGGCCGACACAAACACCGGGCCCATCTAGGAGTGGCACTGCAGTGTCACGCAGGATGTCCCTTCCAAAAAACCCTCCCCAAACAGCACATGACGCAAAGAAAAAAAGAGGCGCAATGAGGTAGCTGTGTGAGTAAGATTAGCGACCCTAGTGGCCGACACAAACACCGGGCACATCTAGGAGTGGCACTGCAGTGTCACGCAGGATGTCCCTTCCAAAAAACCCTCCCCAAACAGCACATGACGCAAAGAAAAAAAGAGGCGCAATGAGGTAGCTGTGTGAGTAAGATTAGCGACCCTAGTGGCCGACACAAACACCGGGCCCATCTAGGAGTGGCACTGCAGTGTCACGCAGGATGTCCCTTCCAAAAAACCCTCCCCAATCAGCACATGATGCAAAGAAAAAGAAAAGAAAAAAGAGGTGCAAGATGGAATTATCCTTGGGCCCTCCCACCCACCCTTATGTTGTATAAACAAAACAGGACATGCACACTTTAACCAACCCATCATTTCAGTGACAGGGTCTGCCACACGACTGTGACTGATATGACGGGTTGGTTTGGACCCCCCCCAAAAAAGAAGCAATTAATCTCTCCTTGCACAAACTGGCTCTACAGAGGCAAGATGTCCACCTCATCTTCACCCTCCGATATATCACCGTGTACATCCCCCTCCTCACAGATTATCAATTCGTCCCCACTGGAATCCACCATCTCAGCTCCCTGTGTACTTTGTGGAGGCAATTGCTGCTGGTCAATGTCTCCGCGGAGGAATTGATTATAATTCATTTTAATGAACATCATCTTCTCCACATTTTCTGGATGTAACCTCGTACGCCGATTGCTGACAAGGTGAGCGGCGGCACTAAACACTCTTTCGGAGTACACACTTGTGGGAGGGCAACTTAGGTAGAATAAAGCCAGTTTGTGCAAGGGCCTCCAAATTGCCTCTTTTTCCTGCCAGTATAAGTACGGACTGTGTGACGTGCCTACTTGGATGCGGTCACTCATATAATCCTCCACCATTCTATCAATGTTGAGAGAATCATATGCAGTGACAGTAGACGACATGTCCGTAATCGTTGTCAGGTCCTTCAGTCCGGACCAGATGTCAGCATCAGCAGTCGCTCCAGACTGCCCTGCATCACCGCCAGCGGGTGGGCTCGGAATTCTGAGCCTTTTCCTCGCACCCCCAGTTGCGGGAGAATGTGAAGGAGGAGATGTTGACAGGTCGCGTTCCGCTTGACTTGACAATTTTGTCACCAGCAGGTCTTTCAACCCCAGCAGACCTGTGTCTGCCGGAAAGAGAGATCCAAGGTAGGCTTTAAATCTAGGATCGAGCACGGTGGCCAAAATGTAGTGCTCTGATTTCAACAGATTGACCACCCGTGAATCCTTGTTAAGCGAATTAAGGGCTGCATCCACAAGTCCCACATGCCTAGCGGAATCGCTCCCTTTTAGCTCCTTCTTCAATGCCTCCAGCTTCTTCTGCAAAAGCCTGATGAGGGGAATGACCTGACTCAGGCTGGCAGTGTCTGAACTGACTTCACGTGTGGCAAGTTCAAAGGGCATCAGAACCTTGCACAACGTTGAAATCATTCTCCACTGCACTTGAGACAGGTGCATTCCATCTCCTATATCGTGCTCAATTGTATAGGCTTGAATGGCCTTTTGCTGCTCCTCCAACCTCTGAAGCATATAGAGGGTTGAATTCCACCTCGTTACCACTTCTTGCTTCAGATGATGGCAGGGCAGGTTCAGTAGTTTTTGGTGGTGCTCCAGTCTTCTGTACGTGGTGCCTGTACGCCGAAAGTGTCCCGCAATTTTTCTGGCCACCGACAGCATCTCTTGCACGCCCCTGTCGTTTTTTAAAAAATTCTGCACCACCAAATTCAAGGTATGTGCAAAACATGGGACGTGATGGAATTTGCCCATATTTAATGCACACACAATATTGCTGGCGTTGTCCGATGCCACAAATCCACAGGAGAGTCCAATTGGGGTAAGCCATTCCGCGATGATCTTCCTCAGTTCCCGTAAGAGGTTTTCAGCTGTGTGCGTATTCTGGAAAGCGGTGATACAAAGCGTAGCCTGCCTAGGAAAGAGTTGGCGTTTGCGAGATGCTGCTACTGGTGCCGCCGCTGCTGTTCTTGCGGCGGGAGTCCATACATCTACCCAGTGGGCTGTCACAGTCATATAGTCCTGACCCTGCCCTGCTCCACTTGTCCACATGTCCGTGGTTAAGTGGACATTGGGTACAACTGCATTTTTTAGGAGACTGGTGAGTCTTTTTCTGACGTCCGTGTACATTCTCGGTATCGCCTGCCTAGAGAAGTGGAACCTAGATGGTATTTGGTAACGGGGGCACACTGCCTCAATAAATTGTCTAGTTCCCTGTGAACTAACGGCGGATACCGGACGCACGTCTAACACCAACATAGTTGTCAAGGACTCAGTTATCCGCTTTGCAGTAGGATGACTGCTGTGATATTTCATCTTCCTCGCAAAGGACTGTTGAACAGTCAATTGCTTACTGGAAGTAGTACAAGTGGGCTTACGACTTCCCCTCTGGGATGACCATCGACTCCCAGCGGCAACAACAGCAGCGCCAGCAGCAGTAGGCGTTACACGCAAGGATGCATCGGAGGAATCCCAGGCAGGAGAGGACTCGTCAGACTTGCCAGTGACATGGCCTGCAGGACTATTGGCATTCCTGGGGAAGGAGGAAATTGACACTGAGGGAGTTGGTGGGGTGGTTTGCGTGAGCTTGGTTACAAGAGGAAGGGATTTACTGGTCAGTGGACTGCTTCCGCTGTCACCCAAAGTTTTTGAACTTGTCACTGACTTATTATGATTGCGCTGCAGGTGACGTATAAGGGAGGATGTTCCGAGGTGGTTAACGTCCTTACCCCTACTTATTACAGCTTGACAAAGGGAACACACGGCTTGACACCTGTTGTCCGCATTTCTGGTGAAATACCTCCACACCGAAGAGCTGATTTTTTTGGTATTTTCACCTGGCATGTCAACGGCCATATTCCTCCCACGGACAACAGGTGTCTCCCCGGGTGCCTGACTTAAACAAACCACCTCACCATCAGAATCCTCCTGGTCAATTTCCTCCCCAGCGCCAGCAACACCCATATCCTCCTCATCCTGGTGTACTTCAACACTGACATCTTCAATCTGACTATCAGGAACTGGACTGCGGGTGCTCCATCCAGCACTTGCAGGGGGCGTGCAAATGGTGGAAGGCGCATGCTCTTCACGTCCAGTGTTGGGAAGGTCAGGCATCGCAACCGACACAATTGGACTCTCCTTGTGGATTTGGGATTTCAAAGAACGCACAGTTCTTTGCGGTGCTTTTGCCAGCTTGAGTCTTTTCAGTTTTCTAGCGAGAGGCTGAGTGCTTCCATCCTCATGTGAAGCTGAACCACTAGCCATGAACATAGGCCAGGGCCTCAGCCGTTCCTTGCCACTCCGTGTGGTAAATGGCATATTGGCAAGTTTACGCTTCTCCTCCGACAATTTTATTTTAGGTTTTGGAGTCCTTTTTTTACTGATATTTGGTGTTTTGGTTTTGACATGCTCTGTACTATGCCATTGGGCATCGGCCTTGGCAGACGACGTTGCTGGCATTTCATCGTCTCGGCCATGACTAGTGGCAGCAGCTTCAGCACGAGGTGGAAGTGGATCTTGATCTTTCCCTAATTTTGGAACCTCAACATTTTTGTTCTCCATATTTTAATAGGCACAACTAAAAGGCACCTCAGGTAAACAATGGAGATGGATGGATTGGATACTAGTATACAATTATGGACGGGCTGCCGAGTGCCGACACAGAGGTAGCCACAGCCGTGAACTACCGCACTGTACTGTGTCTGCTGCTAATATATAGACTGGTTGATAAAGAGATAGTATACTCGTAACTAGTATGTATGTATAAAGAAAGAAAAAAAAACCACGGTTAGGTGGTATATACAATTATGGACGGGCTGCCGAGTGCCGACACAGAGGTAGCCACAGCCGTGAACTACCGCACTGTACTGTGTCTGCTGCTAATATATAGACTGGTTGATAAAGAGATAGTATACTCGTAACTAGTATGTATGTATAAAGAAAGAAAAAAAAACCACGGTTAGGTCACTGGTATATACAATTATGGACGGGCTGCCGAGTGCCGACACAGAGGTAGCCACAGCCGTGAACTACCGCACTGTACTGTGTCTGCTGCTAATATATAGACTGGTTGATAAAGAGATAGTATACTCGTAACTAGTATGTATGTATAAAGAAAGAAAAAAAAACCACGGTTAGGTGGTATATACAATTATGGACGGGCTGCCGAGTGCCGACACAGAGGTAGCCACAGCCGTGAACTACCGCACTGTACTGTGTCTGCTGCTAATATATAGACTGGTTGATAAAGAGATAGTATACTCGTAACTAGTATGTATGTATAAAGAAAGAAAAAAAAAACACGGTTAGGTCACTGGTATATACAATTATGGACGGGCTGCCGAGTGCCGACACAGAGGTAGCCACAGCCGTGAACTACCGCACTGTACTGTGTCTGCTGCTAATATATAGACTGGTTGATAAAGAGATAGTATACTCGTAACTAGTATGTATGTATAAAGAAAGAAAAAAAAACCACGGTTAGGTCACTGGTATATACAATTATGGACGGGCTGCGGAGTGCCGACACAGAGGTAGCCACAGCCGTGAACTACCGCACTGTACTGTGTCTGCTGCTAATATATAGACTGGTTGATAAAGAGATAGTATACTCGTAACTAGTATGTATGTATGTATAAAGAAAGAAAAAAAAACCACGGTTAGGTGGTATATACAATTATGGACGGGCTGCCGAGTGCCGACACAGAGGTAGCCACAGCCGTGAACTACCGCACTGTACTGTGTCTGCTGCTAATATATAGACTGGTTGATAAAGAGATAGTATACTCGTAACTAGTATGTATGTATAAAGAAAGAAAAAAAAACCACGGTTAGGTCACTGGTATATACAATTATGGACGGGCTGCCGAGTGCCGACACAGAGGTAGCCACAGCCGTGAACTACCGCACTGTACTGTGTCTGCTGCTAATATATAGACTGGTTGATAAAGAGATAGTATACTCGTAACTAGTATGTATGTATAAAGAAAGAAAAAAAAACCACGGTTAGGTCACTGGTATATACAATTATGGACGGGCTGCCGAGTGCCGACACAGAGGTAGCCACAGCCGTGAACTACCGCACTGTACTGTGTCTGCTGCTAATATATAGACTGGTTGATAAAGAGATAGTATACTCGTAACTAGTATGTATGTATAAAGAAAGAAAAAAAAACCACGGTTAGGTCACTGGTATATACAATTATGGACGGGCTGCCGAGTGCCGACACAGAGGTAGCCACAGCCGTGAACTACCGCACTGTACTGTGTCTGCTGCTAATATAGACTGGTTGATAAAGAGATAGTATACTACTAATATTATATACTGGTGGTCAGGTCACTGGTCACTAGTCACACTGGCAGTGGCACTCCTGCAGCAAAAGTGTGCACTGTTTAATTTTAATATAATATTATGTACTCCTGGCTCCTGCTATAACCTATAACTGGCACTGCAGTAGTGCTCCCCAGTCTCCCCCACAATTATAAGCTGTGTGAGCTGAGCAGTCAGACAGATATATAATATATATAGATGATGCAGCACACTGGCCTGAGCCTGAGCAGTGCACACAGATATGGTATGTATGTGACTGAGTCACTGTGTGCTGTGTATCGCTTTTTTCAGGCAGAGAACGGATTATAAATAAAAGTGGTGGTCACTGGTCACTATCAGCAAAACTCTGCACTGTACACTACTGAGTACTCCTAATGCTCCCCAAAATTAGTAAATCAAGTGTCTAAACGGAGAGGACGCCAGCCACGTCCTCTCCCTATCAATCTCAATGCACGTGTGAAAATGGCGGCGACGCGCGGCTCCTTATATAGAATCCGAGTCTCGCGATAGAATCCGAGCCTCGCGAGAATCCGACAGCGTCATGATGACGTTCGGGCGCGCTCGGGTTAACCGAGCAAGGCGGGAAGATCCGAGTCGCTTGGACTCGTGAAAAAAAACATGAAGTTCTGGCGGGTTCGGATTCAGAGAAACCGAACCCGCTCATCTCTAGCACAAACGGGGGCTGAATATGCAGCACTCCTTTTACAAAAGTCTGAACTTCAGGTACTGAAGCTAGTTCTTTTTGAAAGAAAATCGACAGAGCCGAGATCTGTACTTTAATGGAGCCTAGTTTTAGGCCCATATCCACTCCTGCTTGCAGGAAATGCAGAAATCGACCTAGTTGAAATTCCTCTGTTGGGGCCTTAATGGCCTCGCACCATGCAACATATTTTCGCCATATGCGGTGATAATGCGTTGCCGTAACATCTTTCCTGGCCTTAATAAGCGTAGGAATGACTTCTTCCGGAATACCCTTTTCCTTTAGGATCCGGTGTTCAACCGCCATGCCGTCAAACGCAGCCGCGGTAAGTCTTGGAACAGACAGGGCCCCTGTTGTATCAGGTCCTGTCTGAGCGGTAGAGGCCACGGGTCCTCTGAGAGCATCTCTTGAAGTTCCGGGTACCACGCTCGTCTTGGCCAATCCGGAACTACGAGAATCGTGTTTACTCCTCGCTTTCTTATTATTCTCAATACCTTTGGAATGAGAGGCAGAGGAGGGAACACATAAACCGACTGGTACACCCACGGTGTCACTAGAGCGTCCACAGCTATCGCCTGAGGGTCCCTTGACCTGGCGCAATATCTTTTTAACTTTTTGTTGAGACGGGACGCCATCATGTCCACCTGTGGTTTTTCCTAACGGTTTACCAGCATCTGGAAGACTTCTGGGTGAAGTCCCCACTCTCCCGGGTGGAGGTCGTGTCTGCTGAGGAAGTCTGCTTCCCAGTTGTCCACTCCCGGAATGAACACTGCTGACAGTGCTAGTACATGATTCTCCGCCCATCGGAGAATTCTTGTGGCTTCTGCCATCGCCATCCTGCTTCTTGTGCCGCCCTGTCGATTTACATGGGCGACTGCCGTGATGTTGTCTGACTGGATCAGCACCGGCTGGTGTAGGAGCAGGGATTTTGCTTGACTTAGGGCATTGTAGATGGCCCTTAGTTCCAGAATATTTATGTGAAGGGAAGTCTCCTGACTCGACCATAGTCCTTGGAAGTTTCTTCCCTGTGTGACTGCCCCCCAGCCTCGAAGGCTGGCATCCGTGGTCACCAGGACCCAGTCCTGTATGCCGAACCTGCGGCCCTCTAGAAGATGGGCACTCTGCAGCCACCACAGTAGAGACACCCTGGTTCTTGGAGACAGGGTTATTAAGCGATGCATCTGAAGATGCGATCCGGACCACTGGTCCAACAGGTCCCACTGAAAGATTCTGGCATGGAACCTGCCAAAGGGAATTGCTTCGTAAGAAGCCACCATCTTTCCCAGGACCCGCGTGCAGTGATGCACTGATACCTGTTTTGGTTTCAGGAGGTCTCTGACTAGAGATGACAACTCCCTGGCTTTCTCCTCCGGGAGAAACACTTTTCTCTGGACTGTATCCAGAATCATACCCAGGAACAGTAGCCGTGTTGTCGGAACCAGCTGTGACTTTGGGATATTCAGAATCCAGCCGTGCTGGTGCAGCACTTCCTGAGATAGTGCTACTCCCACCAACAACTGTTCCTTGGACCTCGCTTTTATTAGGAGATCGTCCAAGTACGGGATAATTAAAACTCCCTTTCTTCGAAGGAGTATCATCATTTCCGCCATAACCTTGGTAAATACCCTCGGTGCCGTGGACAGTCCAAACGGCAGCGTCTGAAATTGGTAATGGCAATCCTGTACCACAAATCTGAGGTACTCCTGGTGAGGATGGTAAATGGGGACATGCAAGTAAGCATCCTTGATGTCCAGGGATACCATGTAATCCCCCTCGTCCAGGCTTGCAATAACCGCCCTGAGCGATTCCATCTTGAACTTGAATTTCTTTATGTAAGTGTTCAAGGATTTCAAATTTAGAATGGGTCTCACCGAACCGTCCGGTTTCGGTACGACAAATGGTGTGGAATAATAACCCCGGCCTTGTTGAAGTAGGGGTACCTTGATTATCACCTGCTGGGAATACAGCTTGTGAATTGCTGCTAGCACCGCCTCCCTGTCTGAGGGAGCAATCGGCAAGGCAGATTTTAGGAACCGGTGGGGTGGGGACGCCTCGAATTCCAGCTTGTACCCCTGAGATACTATTTGCAGGATCCAGGGATCCACCTGTGAGCGAACCCACTGATCGCTGAAATTTTTGAGGCGACCCCCCACCGTACCTGGCTCCGCCTGTGGAGCCCCACCGTCATGCGGCGGACTTGGAAGAAGAAGCGGGGGAGGACTTTTGCTCCTGGGAACCTGCAGTTTGTTGCAGCCTTTTTCCCCTACCTCTGCCTCTGGACAGAAAAGACCCGCCTTTTCCACGCCTGTTTTTCTGGGTCCGAAAGGACTGAACCTGGTAAAACGGCGCCTTCTTAGGCTGTGAGGGGACATGGGGTAAAAATGCTGACTTCCCAGACGTTGCTGTGGAAACTAGGTTCGAGAGACCATCCCCCAATAATTCCTCACCCTTATATGGTAACACTTCCATGTGCTTTTTTGAATCCGCATCTCCTGTCCACTGCGAGTCCATAAGCCTCTCCTAGCAGAAATGGACAATGCACTTACTTTAGACGCCAGCCGGCAGATTTCCCTCTGTGCATCTCTCATATATAAGACGGAGTCTTTTATATGGTCTATGGTTAACAGGATCGTGTCTCTGTCTAATGTGTCAATATTTTCTGACAGTTTATCTGACCACGCAGCGGCAGCACTGCACATCCAAGCTGACGCAATAGCTGGCCTAAGTATAATGCCTGTGTGTGTATATACAGACTTCAGGATCGCCTCCTGCTTTCTATCAGCAGGTTCCTTGAGGGCGGCCGTATCCGGAGACGGTAGTGCCACCTTTTTAGACAAATGTGTGAGCGCTTTATCCACTCTAGGGGGTGTTTCCCAACGTGACCTATCCTCTGGCGGGAAAGGGAACGCCATTAGTACCTTCTTAGGAATTACCAATTTTTTATCAGGGAAAGCCCACGCTTCTTCACACACTTCATTTAATTCATCTGATGGGGGAAAAACTACGGGTAGTTTTTTCTCTCCAAACATAATACCCTTTTTAGTGGTACCTGTAGTTATATCAGAAATGTTTAACACCTCTTTCATTGCCTCAATCATGCAGTGAATGGCCTTAGTGGGCATCAGATTTGACTCATCGTCGTCGACACTGGTGTCAGTATCAGTGTCGACATCTGGGTCTGCTTGAGGTAGCGGGCGTTTTAGAGCCCCTGACGACCCATGCGACGCCTGGGCAGGCACGAGCTGAGAAGTCGGCTGTCCCACATTTGGCATGTCGTCGATTTTTTTATATAAGGAGTCTATACGTGCACTCATTACTTTCCATAAGCCCATCCACTCAGGTGTCTGTCCCGCAGGGGGTGACATCCCTTCTAAAGGCATTTGCTCCGCCTCCACATCATTATCCTCATCAAACATGTCGACACAGCCGTACCGACACACCGCACACACACAAGGAATGCTCCGAATGAGGACAGGACCCACAAAAGCCCTTTGGGGGGACAGAGTGAGAGTATGCCAGCACACACCAGAGCGCTATATAATGCAGGGACTAACTGAGTTATGTCCCCTATAGCTGCTTTTAATATTATATATATATATTGCGCCCAAATTTAGTGCCCCCCCTCTCTGTTTTTACCCTGTTCTGTAGTGTAGACTGCAGGGGAGAGCCAGGGAGCTTCCTTCCAGCGGATCTGTGAAGGAGAAATGGCGCCAGTGTGTCTGAGGGAGATAGCTCCGCCCCTTTTCCGCTGCCTATTCTCCCGCTTTTTTCTGGATTCTGGCAGGGGTATTTTCCACATATATAGCCTCTGGGGCTATATATTGTGGTATTTTTGCCAGCCAAGGTGTTTTTATTGCAGCTCAGGGCAGTGGCGTGCGGTGAGGTCAGTGGCTGGTGAGGCACTACAGCCATAATGTCCGCCGAGTCCTGCCAGCGACACCTACCACCGCGGAACCAATGCCCGCTACTGCCCCTGAGCGAATGCCCGCTAACGCCGCCATCTCTGAAGCCTGCTACCCCTGCCACTAATGGCCACCACCCCCGCCAATGGCTTACAAAATCGCCCACCATCAACTGCCCAGGCCCCCCGCCGCTCATAAAACTTGTGATGAGCAGGCGGTTAATATATTGCACATTTTTCTAAAATAAATATTAGTGTTTGGGACTGGGAAGGGAGTGGGAGGAGGACATGAATGCAATTTTGTGGTCATGGGCTTCCATTAACTTAATAGTGGCGTGGGTGCGGCGCTATTAAGTTAATGGAAGTCCTGGACAACAAAATAGGGAGAGGGTGACGCCAGGTAGAGGGTGACAGCAGTGGGTGAGAGGGAGATGGTGATGCTAGGGAGAGGGTGACAGCAGTCTGTGACAGGAAGAGGGTGACACCAGTGAGAAGGTGACAGGAAGAGTGTGACAGCTGTGGGTGACAGAGATAGGGTGACACCAGCGAGAAAGTGACAGGAAGAGTGTGACGCAAGGGAGAGGGTGACAGGGAGTGACGCAAGGGAGAGGGTGACAGGGAGTGACGCCAGGGAGAGGGTGACAGCAGCGGGTGACGCCAAGAAGAGGGTGACAGGGAGTGATGCCAGGGAAAGGGTGACAGCAGCGGGTGACAGGGAGTGATGCCAGGGAGAGGGTGATAACAGCGGGTGACAGGGAGTGACGCCAGGGAGAGGGTGACAGGGAGTGACGCCAGGGAGAGAGTGACAGCAGCGGGTGACAGGGAGTGACGCCAGTGAGAGGGTGACAGCAGCGAATGACAGGGAGTGACGCCAGTGAGAGGGTGACAGAAGCGGGCGCCAGGGAGTGACGCCAGGGAGCGGGTGACAGTGAGTGATGCCAAGGAGAGGGTGACAGCAGCGGGTGACAGGGAGTGACGACAGTGAGAGGGGGACAGCAGTGGGTGACAGGGAGTGACGCGAGGGAGCCGGTGACAGGGAGTGACGCCAAGGAGAGGGTGACAGCAGCGGGTGACAGGGAGTGACGCCAGGGAGAGGGTGACAGGGAGTGACGCCAAGGAGCGGGTGACAGGGAGTGACGCCAGGGAGAGGGTTACAGGGAGTGACGCCAGGGAGAGGGTGACGCTTACACACGTTACACCACAGAGGAGCCACTTACGCACATTACACCACAGAGGAGACGCTTACGTACGTTACACCACAGAGGAGCCGCTTACGCACATTACACGACAGAGGAGACGCTTACGTACGTTACACGACAGAGGAGATGCTTACGCGCATTACACCACAGAGGAGACGCTTACACGCGTTACACCACAGAGGAGACGCTTACGCACATTACACCACAGAGGAGACGCTTACGCACATTACACCACAGAGGAGACGCTTACACGCGTTACACCACAGAGGAGATGCTTACGCGCGTTACACCACAGAGGAGACGCTTGCGCACATTACACCACAGAGGAGACGCTTACGCACGTTACACCACAGAGGAGACGCTTACGCATGTTACACCACAGAGGAGACGCTTACGCATGTTACACCACAGAGGAGACGCTTACGCACGTTACACCACAGAGGAGATGCTTACGCACGTTACACCACAGAGGAGACGCTTACACACGTTACACCACAGAGGAGACGCTTACGCATGTTACACCGCAGAGGAGACGCTTGCGCGCGTTACACCGCAGAGGAGACGCTTACACACGTTACCACAGAGGAGACGCTTACGCACATTACACCACAGAGGAGACGCTTACACGCGTTACACCACAGAGGAGATGCTTACGCGCGTTACACCACAGAGGAGACGCTTACGCACATTACACCACAGAGGAGACGCTTACGCATGTTACACCACAGAGGTGACGCTTACGCATGTTACACCACAGAGGAGACGCTTACGCATGTTACACCGCAGAGGAGACGCTTGCGCGCGTTACACCGCAGAGGAGATGCTTACGCACGTTACACCACAAAACTTGCTGAGCGAGATCCCACTGAAGGGGAACGTCCAGGACAGAAGCATGGCCGGAAGATGCCCTTTGCTCAGGGAAGGGGTTGGGGAGAGAGAGGGGTCAGAAATGGTCCTCACCTGCAATAGATTGTTAGCTCCACTTTGGTGGCGGGGATGCTGGCGCTGAAGGAGTTAAAGGCGCAGGAGGGAGAACCTGAAGTGTGATGAGCCGGGGACTCCTATGTGTAGCCAGCGGGTGAGAGGATGCAGCGTGCGGCGGCCGGTGACAGACATCCACATGAGAGAGAGGAGGCGGGGAGAGGCACTAACAGACTGTGTCCTCCGTGTTACTGTACCTGGCTGCCTACTGCACAACAGAAGGAATCCCCCGCCGCAGTCGTGGCATGCAGGTCCGGAACTCTGCGCAGCCGCCAATCAGCAATCTAACTAAGTGACAGGGGCGTGCTTTCATATGGGATGAAAGCACGCCCCTGTCAAAGCGGCACTTGTACAAGTGCCGCTTACAGGGATTTTTGTCAATGGGTTTCTCTGCTCGACGCTCGGCCCCGCCCCCCGCTTCCGGCCCTTTTCCACTAACAGCGGGAGGCACCTACAGCGGTGCCTCCGAAACCCTTTTTAAACTTTATTTTAGGAAGATAATAACGATTAAAATAATATAAAGGCTAAAGGAGATACTTTTGACACAGAATATGTGTCATAAGTATCTTCTTTGTATTATTTTAATCATTGATGACAGGGGAGGCACTGCCTCCCCTGCCTCCCCTGACTGCACGTCCCTGGCTCAGGACGCCCCCCCCAGCGCCCTGCACCCTCAGTGACCGGAGTGTGAAGTATGCATGAGGAGCAATGGCGCACAGCTGCAGTGCTGTGCGCTACCTTGGTGAAGACTGATGTCTTCTGCCGCCGTTTTTCCGGACCTCTTCTTGCTTCTGGCTCTGTAAGGGGGACGGCGGCGCGGCTCCGGGACCGAACACCAAGGACTGGGCCTGCGGTCGATCCCTCTGGAGCTAATGGTGTCCAGTAGCCTAAGAAGCCCAATCCGGCTGCAAGCAGGCGAGTTCGCTTCTTCTCCCCTTAGTCCCTCGCTGCAGTGAGCCTGTTGCCAGCAGGTCTCACTGAAAATAAAAAACCTAAAACTATACTTTCTTTCTAAGGGCTCAGGAGAGCCCCTAGTGTGCATCCAACCTCGGCCGGGCACGAAATCTAACTGAGGCTTGGAGGAGGGTCATAGTGGGAGGAGCCAGTGCACACCAGGTAGTCATAAATCTTTCTAGAGTGCCCAGCCTCCTTCGGAGCCCGCTATTCCCCATGGTCCTTACGGAGTTCCCAGCATCCACTAGGACGTTAGAGAAATCCTAAACTTAAACTTTCACTAAGAAGCTCAGGAGAGCCCCTAGTGTGCACCCTTCTCGGCCGGGCACAAAAATCTAACTGAGGCTTGGAGGAGGGTCATAGGGGGAGGAGCCAGTGCACACCAGGTAGTCCTAAAGCTTTTACTTTTGTGCCCAGTCTCCTGCGGAGCCGCTATTCCCCATGGTCCTTACGGAGTTCCCAGCATCCACTAGGACGTCAGAGAAAGATAATTATACTCACCTGATCCAGGTTCCAGATTAAATCCACGTACTTGGCAAAACAACAAACCGAACACCCGGACCAGACGGACTGAAAGGGGTCCCATGTTTACACATGGGACCCCTTTCCACGAATGCAGACATCCGAATCTCGCGGGAATCCGACAGCGGGATGATGACGTTCGGGCGCGCTCGGGTTAGCCGAGCAAGGCGGGAAGGTTCGAACCTGCCTCGGACCCATGTAAAATGGGTGAAGTTCGGGGGGTCCGGATTCCGACGAACCGAACCCACTTATCACTAGTATGTACGTGTGTGTCAGGTGCCGTGCGCGTACGTACGTACGTACGTACGTACGTGTGTGTCAGGTGTCGTGCGTGTACGTGTGTGTCAGGTGGCGCGTACCTACATGTGTGTATGTCAGGTGCTGTGCATGTGTGTACGTACACGCGTGTATGTGTCAGGTGCCGTGTGTGTGTGTGTGTGTGTGTGTGTGTGTGTGTGCCAGTGTGCCAGGAGCCACGCGTGTACATGTGTGAGGGTGTCAGGAGCCGCGCGTATACGTACATACGTGTAGGTGTCAGGTGCCGCGCGTATACATACGTGTGTGTGTCAGGAGCCGAGCGTGTACGTACATGTGTGTGTGTCAGGAGCAACGCGCGTGTGTGTCAGGAGCCACACGTGTGCATACGTGTGTGTGTCAGGTGCCACACGTGTACGTACGTACGTACGTACGTACGTACGTACGTACGTACACGTGTGTGTGTCAGGTGCCACACGTGTACGTACGTACGTACGTACGTACGTACGTACGTACGTACGTACGTACGTACGTGTGTGTTTGTGTGTGTGTGTCAGGTGCCGCGCGTGTACGTGTGTGTGTCAAGTGCCGCGTGTGTACGTACGTATGTGTGTGCCTGGAGCCGCGCGTGTACATACATGTGTGTGTGTGTGTGTCTCAGGTGCTGTACGTGTATGTGTGTGTCTCAGGTGCTGCACGTGTATATGTGTGTATTTCAGGTGCTGCATTTGTATGCGTCAGCTGCCACGTGGGTGTCAGGTGTTGAGCGTGTATGTGTTTGTGTCAGCTGTCGCATCTGTATGTGTGTGACTGTCAGGTGCTGAGCGTGTATGTGTGTGTCAGGTGCTGTTCATGTATGTGGGAGTGGCAGGTGCTGCATGTGTATATATGTGTGAGTGGCAGGTGCTGCGTGTGTATACGAGTGTGTGTGAGGTGCTGCGAGTGTATGTGTGTGTTAGGTGCTCTGATTGTATATGATTGTGTGTCAGGTGCTGTGCGTGTGTGCATTAAATGCCACATGTATATATGTGTGTCAGGTGCTGCGTGTGTGTGTGTGTGTGTGTGTGTGTGTGTGTGTGTGTGTCAGGTGCTGCATGTTTGTATGTGTGTGTGTGTGTGTGTGTCAGGTGCTGCATGTCTGTATGTGTGTGTGTGTCAGGCGCTGCATGTCTGTATGTGTGTGTGTGTGTGTATGTGTCAGGTGCTGCATGTCTGTATGTGTGTGTGGGTGTGTCAGGTGATGCATGTCTGTGTGTGTGGGTGTGTCAGGTGATGCATGTGTGTGTGTGGGTGTGTCAGGTGCTGCATGTCTGTGTGTGTGGGTGTGTGTGTCTGTCAGGTGCTGCATGTGTGTGTCAGGTGCTGCATGTCTGCGTGTGTGTGTGTCAGGCGCTGTATGTCTGCGTGTGTGTGTCAGGCGCTGCATATCTGTGTCAGGTGCTGTGTGTGTGTGTGTGTGTGTGTGTGTGTGTGTGTGTGTGTGTGTGTGTGTGTGTGTCAGTCAGGTGCTGCGTGTCTGCGAGTGTGTCAGGTGCTGCGTGTCTGCGTGTGTGTCAGGCGCTGCGTGTCTGCGTGTGTGTCAGGCGCTGCGTGTCTGCGTGTGTGTCAGGCGCTGCGTGTCTGCGTGTGTGTCAGGCGCTGCGTGTCTGCGTGTGTGTCAGGCGCTGCGTGTGTGTCAGGTGCTGCGTGTGTGTGTGTCAGATGCTGCGTGTGTGCGTGTGTGTCAGGTGCTGCGTGTGAGTATGTCAGGTGCTGCGTGTGAGTGCGTGTGTCAGGTGCATGTGAGTGTCAGGTGCGTGTGTGTGTCAGGTGCGTGTGTGTGTCAGGCGCTGCGTGTGCGTGTGTCAGGCGCTGCCTGTGCGTGTGTCAGGCGCTGCCTGTGCGTCAGGCGCTGCGTGTCTGTGTGTGTCAGGCGCTGCGTGTCTGTGTGTGTCAGGCGCTGCGTGTCTGTGTGTGTCAGGCGCTGCGTGTGCGTGTGTGTCAGGCGCTGCCTGTGCGTGTGTGCCAGGCGCTGCCTGTGCATGTGTGTCAGGCGCCGCGTGTGCGTCAGGCGCCGCGTGTGCGTCAGGCGCCGCGTGTCTATGTGCGCCGCATGTGAGTATGTGCGTGTGTCAGGTGCTGCGTCTGTGTGTGCGTGTGTCAGGTGCTGCGTGTGTGTCAGGTGCTGCGTGTGAGTGTGTGCGCGTGTCAGGTCCGTGTGAGTGTCAGGTGCTGTGTGTGTGTGTGTGTGTGTGTGTGTGTGTGTGTGTGTGTGTGTGTGTCAGGTGCTGTGTGTGTGCGTGTGTGTCAGGTGCTGTGTGTGTGTGTGTGTGTGTGTGTGTGTGTGTGTGTGTGTGTGTGTCAGGTGCTGTGTGTGTGCGTGTGTGTCAGGCGCTGCATATGCGTATGCGTGTGTCAGGCGTTGCATGTCTGTGTGTGCCAGGCGCTGCGTGTCTGGGGGGGGTGGCCGGACACACAGCAGAGAGGGGGGGGGGCAGGACACACAGCAGAGAGGGGAGGGTGACCGGACACACGACAGGGAGGGGAGGGGGTAGGGGGTGGCCGAACACAGTGGGAAGAGGGGGGAGTTGCCGAACACACAGCAGGGGAGGGGAGGGGATGGTGGCCAGACAAACAGCAGGGAGGGGGGGGGGTAGGCCGGACACACAGCAGGTGAGGGGGGGGGTGGCTGGACACACAGCAGGGAGGGGGGGTAGGCAGGACACACAGCAGGGGAGGGGAGGGTGGCCGGACAAACAGCAGGGAGGGGGGGTAGGCCGGACACACAGCAGGGGAGGGGGGGGGGGGTGGCTGGACACACAGCAGGTGAGGGGGGGGGGCTGGACACACAGCAGGTGAGGGGGGGGGGCTGGACACACAGCAGGTGAGGGGGGGGCTGGACACACAGCAGGTGAGGGGGGGGGGCTGGACACACAGCAGGTGAGGGGGGGGCTGGACACACAGCAGAGGAGGGGGGGGTAGGCCGGACACACAGCAGGGGAGGGGAGGGTGGCCGGACACACAGCAGGGGAGGGGAGGGTGGCCGGACACACAGCAGGGGGGGGGGGGGGTAGGCCGGACACACAGCAGGGGAGATGGGGGGCTGGACACACAGCAGGTGAGGGGGGGGGCTGGACACACAGCAGGTGAGGGGGGGGGGCTGGACACACAGCAGGTGAGGGGGGGGGTAGGCCGGACACACAGCAGGGAGGGGGTAGGCCGGACACACAGCAGGGGAGGGGACGGTGGCCGGACAAACAGCAGGGAGGGGGGGGTAGGCCGGACACACAGCAGGTGAGGGGGGGGGGGTGGCTGGACACACAGCAGGTGGGGGGGGGGTCTGGACACACAGCAGGGAGGGGGGGGGGTAGGCCGGACAAACAGCAGGGCTGGGGGGTAGGCCGGACACACAGCAGGGAGGGGGGGGGGTAGGCCGGACACACAGCAGGGAGGGGGGGGGGGGGGCTGGACACACAGCAGGGGGGGGGTAGGCCGGACACACAGCATGGGAGGGGACGGTGGCCGGACAAACAGCAGGGAGGGGGGGGGTAGGCCTTAATATAATAACCGTGTGGGGGAGGAGTCTGCGGCGGTGGGTGAATGAGATGTGGGGGCAGGCTGCTAAAGTTGCAGGGAAGGAGGGGGAGGGAGCTGGAGGGATCTGAACATGAGCCGCACGTCCCGCTGCCGGTAACTACCGCAGAGTACGTATGCTCCGATGCCACTGCTACTGTTGCCAGTCTCCCCCCCCCCCTCCCCAGGATGGAATACATGGTGGGGGCAGGCTGCTAAGGGTGCAGGGGAGGAGGGGAAGGGAGCCGGATGGATCTGAATGTGAGCCGCACGTAAGGGACCATACTGATCCTCCCCACCTCAGCCCGCTGGTGCTGCTGCTGCTGCCTGACTTCTTCCGTGCAGCACAGCTGTCTTCTCCGGCTGCCGCTCCCGCACCCGCTTCAGGTGTGGGGGTACCACACTGCTCAGTAGGCAAGCGCTGTCAGTCAGGAGTCACCGCTGCACCGGATGTCTCTTCTGGATGTCCTCTGACTTTCTCCTGCGGCGCAGCTCCAGCTATTCCTCCCGCTGCGGCTCCCACTTCGGGTAAGGGGACCATATTGCTCAGTAGTGAGCACTTTCGGTAAGCCTGCGACTGCTATGCCGCTACCCCTCTCCTCCACAGTCCTAATGGGTCGCTGCAGTCTGTAAGGGACCGCAGGTGCACACACCCAGGAACCGCTGGCTCTCCTCCCGCCGCCAGCAGCTACTTTTATAACCTCAGCCTGCACGAGACCCCTTCCCTCACTCACTCTCGCTCTCCTGGCTGCCACTGCGCAGCCGCAACAAATTGAAAAGCCCTATCTCTATAATGGGGCATATTTCTCTTAATTAAAAAACCCTATAACTTTCTGAAAATCCACAACCCCAAAAGGCACTACACTGGGGCATACTCTATCTAGTAAAACAAACCCCAAGTCTTAATTCGTCCTCTATCCGGAGTTATGCCTTCCCAAAAAATATCTAATTCACTCTATAGGAAAACGGTGTCAAAAAGCCACAAAGGAAGTCACAGAAAAAAACTGACAGTTGGAACTTTAGGTTACTCCCAATTCCTCATTTTTTATTATTTTGCCCTGAAATTTGGCATGCAGCACCGAGTGACGATTCTACACGTCCATGCCAAATTTCAGCTCAGTACGTCCAATTAGTTTTGAGGTGTAGCCCCTCAAACACCATGCCCCCATCTCAGAAGTTCCCTATGGGAGAATTCCGTTTGTTCGATTCAGCCTTAATATAAGGGCACGACCGTGTCCTTATAATAAGGGCACGACCGTGCCCTTATACACACACACAAACACACACACGTGCATACATACATATACACAGACATAGCCACGTATATACATATACACACACACATATATACGTTTGCAGCCACAGCCACATATATATATATGTGGGTATATATATATATATATATATATACATACACACACAGGGGGGGGGTAATTCAGGTCTGATTGTAGATGTACGCTAAATTTAGCACATCTACCATCATTTACTCAGACATGCGGGGGGATGCCCAGCACAGGGCTAGTCCGCCCTGAATATCTGGCTCTGCCGCCCCCCCCCCCCACCCCGCAAGGGTGCGAAGGCTTCACGTGGCGGCAATGCTCCCTGCCTGCGCAGCTCCTGTCCCGAGTCGCGGTGGCTGCGTGTGACGTTACGCAGCCACCGAAGCCTGCCCCTGCAATGGTCCGGACATGCCTGCGTTGTCCAGACCACGCCCCACCAACGGCATTCTAATGCGATAGGCACGCCCCCTCCTGCCCCGCGATCGCCTCTGCCTGTCAATCAGGCAGAGGCGATCGCAGCCCTGAGATGCTTTAGCATCTCACTGGGCCTCACGGGGTGCGCACGCAGCAATCCAGTCTGAATTAGCCCCACTGTCCCCACCCTGACACTCTCCTCCATCAGTTCCATTTTCTCACCAGTTGTCTGGCAGCCGGGTGTCAGCATATGGGAGCCGGAGCTGGGCAGCTGCGCTGTGGTGCAGGAGCCGGCCAGCCATGATGTGGTGCAGGAGCTGGCCAGATGTGATGTCGAGGTGCCCCTTTCACTGCTGGAGCCCAGCGGCAACCAACTTCATTGCCTCCCAGATTTCCACCACTGGTGCTGGGCATGTACAGAGAGAGTTAAAACATGATACACTAAACAAACTGGGGTAACTTTAGGCCCTACAAGACCAAACACATGGATAATATATGTATTTTGAAGTTCATATACATTGTCAAAGTCGAAAAATATTGTAAGTATCAACAGTTTAAATGGTTCCAGGACTAAGGGATTCACCTTTGCATGATAGGAAGGGACAGACTAAGGTTATAGGGTGATGTCTAGTATCCAGCTGTAGGGTATTTTAAGGGTAACATTCCGGTGTTGCATGTTCCTGCGTATAGTTATGTGCAGAAGTAGAATATAGATATAAACTGTATTTACTGTATATTATGTATGCGGCGGGAATCCAGAGGAGACCACCCACAAGAGCAGTTGAGAAAGACATCGCCCACCTTTTCAAATCAACCTATGACCTCTCCTGTAATGTAAAGATGCATCTCTGTGTCCAATGAACAAAGGGATTACAGTAACCATTGTATTGTATATGGAAGTTGTGTATAAAAAGCCTGTTGTTGCCTGGCCGGTCAGAAGACTCTGAAAGCTATCTACCTGATGAGCGGAGGACTGGTCCAGGTTGCGCAAGCGAACATTCTCACGTATGTACATTGACTGTAGCCATTATTCTGTTGTAGAATTATCTTGTTAGCCTTGTAGTGTATAACTTGTACTGTTATCCCCTTTTCAAATAATCCACTGTGGCGTTAGAACCCAGCGGTTAACTACAAATCAGTGTTGTGTCCTCATTTCCCTGCTAGGGTTTAAAGTGCATTTAACTGTATAAGGTTTAAGAGTGTATTGATAAGGTGTGTACGCACAGCGGGTACTTTATACCGTCAGCGCTGTATAAGGTTTAAGGTGTAACATCATTACAGTGTTTTGCGGCACAAGGTTTAGAGTGTAAGAATAACTTTGCATTGCATTACGAATAAGGTTTAAAGTTTATCAAGTGTGTGCACGCGCTGTGTGTACTTTGCACACCCAGCGCGGCGTGTGTACGCTAACTACATACTATGTACGGGACTCTGTACGCAAATAGCGTACAAAGTGCGTAGCGTGTATATTAAGTCTAGCAGCCGAAGTGGCTCCATGGTAAAGGTGTGATTTAGAGGTATAGCTTTATGTTTTAAGATAATATCGACATTATCAATTGGGGGCATCGTCCGGTTTTTCCTCATACCCGCAGCCTAGCAGGTTACAGCAGACTTTATCTATCAGCAAAGGGCGGACAGGTATCCACGTAAGCCTGGGTGGTGGATACACTGGTAAACCCTATCTCAATTGCTGATAAGATAAGCGTCTGCTCTGCGTGGTTTGTAGGGATGCTGGTGGGATCCGTAAGGTAAATACGCAAAGCTATTTTAAAAGTCTGTGAATTTCTGTTTGGCACCAAATGCACACACAACACACTCATACACCTGTATTTTGTACTTTGTATATCTGCTCGCATTGTTGCCATAAGTAGTGATTATTAGATTCATTTTGACCTGTACTGAGAAATTTGTTGCTATTTAGTTAAAACATAGACTAGATATTAAGGGAGTAAAACGTAAAACACAAATACAGTCTGGCCTAGTTAAACAGGTTTATAAAGAAAGATACTGTGTTGTGTTAAGTAAACGATTATAGGTAATATCGCTTACATTTATAGAAGTGTGGGATTTGTACTATTGCGGACGTACGGTTTTTGTACACGTGTCTCGGACAAAGTACGGGACTGCGTACGCAACGTAAAGACGTACGCACGGTCGCATGTTTACGCAACGTGCGTAGGGGTACGGCCGCTAAGTCCAAATTACACAATGGCATTGGTTAGTTTAGGCGCGAAACGGAAGCCACGCGATAATAGCACAAATTGCTCAGTGTCCAAGATTTAGTTTAAACAAAACCTTTTTTACTGTATTACCTCTGGGGAAGGCTATCAGTCAACAGGAAAGGATATTTTTCTGATCAGAAAACTATAGAGTGTTAGTGTGGGCTGAAAAAAAGGTAGGAATGTATTGAACCCCGCTTGGTGAACTCGGTGAACTCGGTGAACTTGGTCAACTTGGTGAGCACGGTCTAGGTGAATACGTGCAACGGAGTGTGATAAAGTTTTTATAAGGTGTTGTTTTCTTGGTAGTACACTCCGGCTGTTTTGGAGCACAGTGTGAAGACTCCAGTGATCCTACAACTTATAGATAGCAAGTGTCTATAAGCGGTACGATTTGACCGCACGGTTGTGTGAGCAATACGTGGCGCAACGTGATACGAAGTTTTGCATATTTGTGCGTAAATCTCGTCATCATACGCGTTGTGTAGAGAACATGCAAGCGTGATTTGTGTAAACATTGTCTTTTAGGCAGGTATTCACTGGGTACGGTAAGTTACTCCTAAAGGCCCAGGGGATATAGGCCGAAGTAGGGCCTGCATTGGCTACACGTGTCTGCTAAAAGGGGCGGATCCGTGGTACTCGGAGCAGAAAAAGTTAGTGGAAGAACTGTGAGGACTTCCACCGTTACTGTGTTTGGAGCATTTTAGGAAGTTTTCCCAGGTCAAAAGGGTCCACGATGGAAGCCAAATGTACAACACAGGGACGTTCCTCAGTCAGGGTTCAGACAACAGAATTGAGACCGAGAGGGTCAGCTCGGTTGGTAATGTGGGGGAAGTATGGTCCCCACACTGAGACCTTTTGTGATGAATGGACACGAATGACTGTGGGGGATAAAGCATAATTTCCTGGGATAGGTAGTTTTGAACCAGAGGTATTGCAGAATTTAAGGGTTAGGATATGTCTGATAAAATCCCAAAAGCAAAGGGTCAGACAAACAAACTGTTTACATTTATGGCAGCAAGAGGGCGATATGCAGAGGGAACTAGCTCACGCAGCCGGTTCCAAACCTAGCAGGAAACTGATGGCAACCGCACCACCACCACCGTACATTATAGGGGAGAAAGTGGCTACAGACAATGGCATACTGGTATATGATAAGAGTAAAGTTGATAAATGTACTAATGCTAACCCGTGCAAGTTGTATCCCATTATAAACTTCCTTCAGGACTACGAGCAAGAAGATGAGCCCAGCACGATATCGGCACTCTCTCTAGCAGCCACCATACAAGACACCCAGGTGGGCACGGCCCAACCAGTAACAGCAGTAGTAAAGGCCCCTAGCGGAGGAGTAGGTGAGGTCGTGTCCACAGGTAAGTACGGTACCGTACATTATGCAGAGACAATTGCAACTCACATTGTAGAAGCAACTCAGAATGATGTAATTGAATTAAATCCTGTCAGGGTGATCGCAGTCCCCAATGGGCGGACTGACGCTCAGGGAGTCACTCCCATCAGGAACATTGCTATGCATTGTCCTTGGTCCCGGACAGAATTGAGGACAATTATGTCTGAATTTCCCGATCCCAGAAAGGATCTAGTCGCATGCCAGAGGTTTATTAAAGAATTAGGTAATGCCACCAAACCCACAAACAAAGATTGGCAAACAGTGCTACGGGCATGTTTACCCTCCAATATTGACCCCGCGAAATTCATTACTGATTGTAAATTAGACGCAGTAGTACCTCTCACTGATGAGTACAATCAGGAAAATGTACGACAGATCATTCTGCAATTAGGAGTATATTTCCCTATTGTTGTCAAATGGAATAAAATCTTTTCCATAAGACAAAAAGAAGGTGAAACGGCATCTGAATATTTCCATCGAGCACTGCAGGAAATAGCTAGATACACTAGGGTCGAGGACATTAAGGAAAATGTACATCACAGGGAGGTAGCTGTGTCAGTATTAATGGACGGGTTAAAAGACACACTAAGAACCAGGGTACAGACCTCTCTACCAAACTGGAGAGGTATCTCGGTAGCTGCATTGAGAGAGTCCGCTGTCGAGCATGATAGGAACATCATTAGGCACAGGGAGGAACAGGGGGAAAGGCTGATGACAGTAAGTATACAGGCTCTTACAGCAAAGCCCCATCAGCCAAAACCCCAGACCTCTGACTCATGGAGAAAGCCAAGAGTTTGTTATCTGTGTAAAAGGGAAGGGCATTATGCCAGCAATTGTAACAGCACACAAAAAGTCAGACCCCCTAGACAAGAACACGAGCAAAGTTATGATACACGTAATTGGGATCAGGGATCACACAGAAAAAATTATGGGCCACACGCGGGGGAAACAAGGAGGTATCCACCTAGGAGGGACTGGCAGGCCTCCGAAAATTCTCTGTTACCCCCCTCACATATTGTAGCTGCCAGCGCGCTGCGTGAGGGTCACAATATACAATAGGGGTTGGGCCACGCCTGTAGTCTGCAACCAGTGAAGTTGATTGCTAGCCTTGGTTATGAACCTGAGGTCACAGTTGATGTAGCTGGTAGATCATTCCTTGTAGATACAGGGGCGGCCAGGTAAACTCTGTGATTTGTCTTCAAAATTTCCTCTTCATCTCTGACGTTCACCGACAGATTTACAGCTCAAACGTCACGTCTACTTGGTCTTTTCAGAGGTCTGCCGAAACCCAGTATATCTCACCAGCATCACTGTGCCTGGCCATGCACAAAGGGTGGAGAGTGGAAATACTGGTGAAGGGAGACTGTGCATAGATACCGATAGACATGATGGTGTGACAGCCTGATGGTGAACGCAAATCTGACAAATTTTCTTTTTATTATTTTCTCTCTCTTTTTCACTTTCCACGGATGGTTTACTTCACATAACTGATAATACACAACAGTTAAACACATTGTAATGCAAGATTTATGTTCCCTATAGAAAGGTCGCTGACTCGGAGAGAACATTGTATCACTGGAGTGTCTGTTCCGGGAAGGCTGAGAGGCAGGACTGTTGACACGACACCTGAGCGCGGAGAACAAAAAGACCAGAGGCGGTTGTCGCACCAGTTTTCTTTTTCGTTATTTTTATTTTCTCCATTACCCTCCTTTCCTCCCCCTTCTTGTTCCCTTTCTCCCCCCTTAACAAGATGGACTTACCCCAAGAGACTGCGTTCCGGGTTTTCTTGTTAATCCTGCTGTTGACGAGAACAGTCTGTTTCGGTGAGAGTACCAGAGAGGTCGAGAAAGGATCTGGAATGGGTTCTGATGGCAAGGACGGATTTGTAGAATTCCAAGAGCAACACATCACTCGAGCAAAGGCGAGTATCAGAAAATGATCTGGTAGTCAGGAAACTAGGAGGCACTGTGAAGGGTTATTGGCTGAGGAAAATTGCATTTGTAGGAATTGTGAAAACATAGTTGAGGATGGGTGCATCCAGAGATGTCAGTCCAGCCTTAATATCAACATGGACGGTCATCCATTGAGTGATTACCACTCACTAGTGGGTAAGGTCTTAAACCAGACAGAATGCTGGGTGTGCTCACAAGTATCTCAAGGTCAGAGCAAGTCAGGATTAGTACCGTACCCTTTAGCAATAGATGAGGTACTTGAATTACGGGGTGGGAGACCGGTGGACAAGAAATTTAATATTTCTAGGCCCCCTAGTTTGAAGCTCCACCAGTACCATGTAGATAGATCCTTAGTATGTTTCAACATTTACAATTCCCAAAAGCCGGGAAATTGGGAGGTGACATGGAATAACCAGACCATGGCATTTTCGCACAGAGCTGATAGGATACCCGTAGACTCTGAACTTATACGCCATATAGCCAACAGTGGAAGGTATTTTCGGTATAGGTATACTCAAGGAAGTAAGACCATGCGGGTTGGAGAAGTATCACCAGGGTACTGTGCGCATATCCTACAGCCTGATACATGTACTGAACAGATGAGATAGTTAGGGATAGGATTTTTCACCTGGAAAGTTTGCAATATGGTAATGTCATATTCTGTCCCCTATGTTCTCCCTGATGATGCTTATTTCATATGTGGGAGGAAGGCGTATAAGTGGCTTGCCCCAAACTCAGAGGGATTGTGTTACATTGGAAGAGTGTTGCCAGAGGAAATGACCATAACCCATGATAAGATGAAAGACGTTCACCGCAGTGCTCAAGCTCCTTATACTCATACTCATTATGAACACATCGTTAAGAGACACCTCATAGATAGGATAGAGCACGTAGCCTCTGATTTGATCCACGAATCCACCGGGATTCAATTCCTTCTCGCATTAGACATCACCCGTACTGCCAGAGGAATTATAAATTATAGGTACATCCATGCGCTAGCGAACTTGATAGATAATATCATTGAGATGTATGACGACACCTTCAGGTATACGGGTAGGGAGTTGCAAGCTTACAAAACGGAACTGATCCAGCACAGGATGGTCCTCAATTATATCACAGCCGTGACGGGAGGGTACTGTGTCAGATTGGCTACTCAATGTGGTGTGAAGTGCTGCACGTATATTACAAACAGCACTGATGACCCAACCGAGATCATCGATCAAAAGATGGATGATATCTTGCAGTTGAAGTGGGAGTTCCGAAGGAGACACAACCTTACCCTGACAGCTGTGAGTAATGAACTGACCGGCTGGGTCTCATGATTGAACCCACGAAATTGGTTCTCAGGATTAGGAGAGTGGGCTCAAAATGTCATTATGAGTGTAGGAAAGTTTATCCTTTGTATCCTGGGAGTCGTCATAATTATTGGTTTGATATTTAGGTGTGTTCGAATTTTAACGCGGCGCAAGCACGGCACAAAATTGATGAGTTTAAGGAGCGGGGGCATTGTTACAGCAGCAGATTTAATTTACGACCCATCCATAGAAACAATGTTATGATAAGGATTGCAAATGAATTCCATGGCCCGTTTCTTTCACCCGTTTTTCCTGTGTTTCCCCCTCAGCAAAAATACACCCATACGGAAAAGACTTCGATCAACACCCAAGAATGATTACGCAAATGTTATGTGAATGTATTTTAGATATGTGTCTTATCTTCATCTCTACAACCTTCAGTTAGTGACACACATAGTCGACAGGTGATATCCACATATATTAGCACTCACATATGTTCCCCCTCCATGTATCATCACCTAAATGTGCACCCCATTTGTTGGAACAAGAAGCCGAAAAGAGCTCGGTAGTGTTTGTTGGCCCACTTACGGGATGAGAAGGATTTAATGTATACTTCGCAATACCTCGAAGCTTATTTAGAACATATACGGCACGATGATACATGCCCCTCAGACATGGATTCATACATACATGCTTTTACTATCCCACTAGGTCATACATTTCCCACCTACACCTCTCCTCCTACCGTTCAATCAGTTGTAGATATTGTAGTATATATTTTTCTGTTTAGTGTTTAGATAGTGGCAGTTATTGTTGACTGCCAAAGGGTGGACTGTCAAAGTCGAAAAATATTGTAATGCATACATCATGTACTAACCACACACACATGCCCGCTGCGCGTGCACTTGTTCCGCCGTGCGTGCACATATCCGCAATTTGCGTATGATCGCTCCCGCGATGGGTATTTACGGCGGAGTTTGTGAGCGTATAGAGGGTTATCAGAACATTACATATTTAACCCAAATAGTGCACTTTGTACACATAGCTCCCCTGCACCACATCAGCAAGTATCAACAGTTTAAATGGTTCCAGGACTAAGGAATTCACCTTTGCATGATAGGAAGGGACAGACTAAGGTTATAGGGTGATGTCTAGTATCCAGCTGTAGGGTATTTTAAGGGTAACATTCCGGTGTTGGTTAGAGAGAGATCGCATGTTCCTGCGTATAGTTATGTGCAGAAGTAGAATATAGATATAAACTGTATTTACTGTATATTATGTATGCGGCGGGAATCCAGAGGAGACCACCCACAAGAGCAGTTGAGAAAGACATCGCCCACCTTTTCAAATCAACCTATGACCTCTCCTGTAATGTAAAGATGCATCTCTGTGTCCAATGAACAAAGGGATTACAGTAACCATTGTATTGTATATGGAAGTTGTGTATAAAAAGCCTGTTGTTGCCTGGCCGGTCAGAAGACTCTGAACGCTATCTACCTGATGAGCGGAGGACTGGTCCAGGTTGCGCAAGCGAACATTCTCACGTATGTACATTGACTGCAGCCATTATTCTGTTGTAGAATTATCTTGTTAGCCTTGTAGTGTATAACTTGTACTGTTATCCCCTTTTCAAATAATCCACTGTGGCGTTAGAACCCAGCGGTTAACTACAAATCGGAGTTGTGTCCTCATTTCCCTGCTAGGGTTTAAAGTGTATTTAACTGTATAAGGTTTAAGAGTGTATTGATAAGGTGTGTACGCACAGCGGGTACTTTATACCGTCAGCGCTGTATAAGGTTTAAGGTGTAACATCATTACAGTGTTTTGCGGCACAAGGTTTAGAGTGTAAGAATAACTTTGCATTGCATTACGAATAAGGTTTAAAGTTTATCAAGTGTGTGCACGCGCTGTGCGTACTTTGTACACCCAGCGCGGCGTGTGTACGCTAAGTACGTACTACGTACGGGACTCTGTACGCAAATAGCGTACAAAGTGCGTAGCGTGTATATTAAGTCTAGCGGCCGAAGTGGCTCCATGGTCAAGGTGTGATTTAGAGGTATAGCTTTATGTTTTAAGATAATATCAACATTATCAACATGTTCTGATCCTAAAATTGCATATTTATTATTTCTTGGTCCCCAAGTAGTAGACTTGAACTAGGATATATGATATATTTCAGATATGCGGGGTAAACCTGGAACTGATGAGCACACACTGTGAGAATAAAATGTTATAGAAATCAGAAACCGCCAGTCAACGAGCATCTGTAACACTGAAAGAGCTAACCGAGATATTTTGCTAGCCAAATAAAAGTAATGAGTTGCACATTTTAGACATCTGTTGAGGGAAACTGCTATGAGACTGTTGTAATGCATATAACACCGGGGAAGGAAAGGTCATTTTTATTTAGTGGAAGAGTCAATCTTTATATTTTTGATAACTGGTATAATATTTAATTTAATATAATCATCCCAGTGGCAATAATGATAATTACTAGATATTTTAATGTGTTTAACCAAACCAGTGGAAATTGTGAAAGCACTTATTGTACAGGCGTTGGTAGTGCTCGAAGTGGGAATATAGAAGTGGGGGTATGGGAGTTTGAATAGAGTGGCCCCGTGTCAGGGGCTGCCTCAGGCCCCCAGTAGCTTTCGGAAGTCTGATAATATGAGATTAATTTTAGATTATTTTTAGTTTTATAGACCTCATTCATCAGCAGATGCTGCTGTGATGCGATCACATTCCCCCGGGTTCCGGCACTTTGCAATGCGCATGGGTCGCTCTGCACGTGCGGGGAAGATGCGATCAGTGCTGCTATTTTAACAAAACTGCAACTGAAGCTGAATAAGGCCCTATGTAGTATGATATGAAACATATCCCTACTTCTCTCTCATCCGCCCCTGCACATGTCCTACCCTACTTACCTCTCATTTTCTGTACTTCTCACTCCCTGCTTCCTTCTCTCATCCCCTGAACACACTTCCTGCTCACACCCCCTGCCTGAGCTTGGGGCTGCAGCTGCCACATCCAGTCTTCATGTGTCTCTTCAGCCCCCACAGTGTCTCTCCAGCCCCATCACACTTCAGTCTTTCCAGTCTCCTTCTGTCTCTTCAGCACCACAGTGTCTCTCCATCACCCTTCAGTAGGCATGACCATAGACCATTGATGTTTCAAAATGGTTTATAGCCAATGCCAAATGCCATCAGTGGGGAAGAACCAGATGGTTTCCTGCCATCGATGCCGCAGAACCACCAGTTGGTTTTGTGTTTTCTTTTTTACGCAGAGCATAGCTCCTACCTCCAGGCTCCTAGTGACACACACCCCAGTTATTAGTAAAGCAGGGATGGCCATTGGTGGGTGAAACCATCAATGGTTCCCATGAAGATGGTTTTATACCATTGAGGCTAACCATCAATGGTACCATTGATGGTGACAAACGATGGTTAACACACCGATAGTCATCCCTAACCTGTTTCTACAGCAGCCCAGTGTCACTCCAGTACCCTTGTGTCTTCTCAGCCCCGTCTCTCTTCAGTTCCAGCCTTATACATCCTCCGTCTCCAGCCCCCTACATCTTATGGCTTCAACCCTCTAAACTCACATTATTCTACGTCTTATGGTTCTAGCTGCTTCTCTTCATGCCGGGGATCTTCTGCCTCTCAGCGGTGAAGTGCAGCGTGACTTGATGACATGCATAGTCATACTGTGCCCATTAAACAAGAAATAACTTTACTGCACCAGCCAGAAGATGACTACATGACAGGGCTCCCAGACCCTATACATGCCTTCACCCTAATGATCACTGCAGCAGTGCAGGCACAGGTGTGGGGGGCAGCACCAAAATGACTGCCTCCCATCTCTCTCCCCACCAGCCACCCCCCGTTTTAATCTCATCATAGTTTGGGTATACAGTACTTGCTCATTTGGCAATTGTCAGTTTAATCTAATAATAAAATAAGCCATGAGCTGTGACTTTTTATTTATTTGTAATCATATATGCGGATTTAATACCTAGGAAAGCCTGACACATGTCCTACTTGTCCTCCCTTAATATGGCATATGGTATGGTACAGTGGAAATATTTTGAAATAATTTTTTTATTGGACTGAAAGTGATAAAAATAAGTTTTCAAACGCCAGCCCCCACCATGTGCCGACCCTAGGAACATGCCTCACATGCCTAATGGGGGGTAGCAGGAGAAATGGCTGCTGTATACCCACTAGGTGTTGGGATACCTGGTGGTATATAATATGTATCACAGGTGATGTTGAGAAGAGAATACTTCCAGCAATCACTCTAGTACCAAAGCAGCAGTAAATCATTTTAAACCATTTCAAGACCCCTGGTTTAAATCCCATTTTGGTCATTACATACTACAGATAATTCATCTAATTGTATTAAACATCTTTGCAGCAACCAGTGCTGCTTTTAGAGTTAGCTGTAACTTGGTCATTAGATAGTACAGTATTATTGATATAGTGAATTTACCCAGACATCAGGCCAGTGTGATATCTATGGTGCGTATAACAAAGTTCAATCAGGATGCAGTCAAAATGCTGGCAGTCGGAATCCTGACTCCAGAATCCCGACAAGCACCCCTAATTCCCACTCGTTTGGTGGCTCCACATCACCAACTGAGTGGGAATAGAACCTGTGGCTAGCAAAGCTTGGGGAATCGCTGCCGGTATTCCGGAAGACAGGATGCCGCTGTCGGGATACTAACAGCCGGCATCCCGTCAGCCGGTATATCATACCGGACACCGTTTAATCTAGTAGTTAACATCTTATACCCCTTTCACACTGCAAAAGCCGCATCCCACCCGGGAATTGGAAATGGGTCCTTCCCGGGTGGGATCCGGCACTGGTCGCTGCTGCAGGCTTCCCCGACCCGGCAATATGCCGGGCGGGTTACCGTAGCAGCGGGGGGGCGGAGGTGGAGGCGGCGCTGGCTGCTGTAGTAACCGGGTCCCAGGACACATCGACCCGGGAGACCGTTTACGCAGCCACTGACCCGATATTCAACCCGGGTATAACACTGCTTTATTCCCGGGTTGAATTGCCAGGTCAGGCTACCCGGGATTTCAGCAATGCCCCTTTCACACCGCACGCTGACCCGTGTCGACCCGGGACTATGCCGGGTCGATACCGGGATATTTGTGCAGAGTGAACGGGGTATAAGAGGAAAATGGGACAGTAAATTCCCAGTTATTTGAATACTAAACCTGTATGGGAATTACTGTTTTCAGTGCAGCTAAGAAACATAGAGGGTACAGCATGTAGCTCATATTACCTGGTAAGTGGAAGACCAAAAGACTAGAATATATGTTGTAGATGTCAACTGAGATTGGGGAGGTAAAAATTTAATTGCTACTGTACATTATTTCCTCTATCAGTGCCGTAACTAAACATTTTGCTGCTTTCGGGGAAGGGGCATGGCCACAAAATACTACCAATTCACATTACCCCGCACAGTAGTGTCTGTTAGTCACATTACACCACACAATAGAGCCCTTGTACACATTACACCAAAAGAGAGACCTTTATACATGTTAAGCCACAGAAGAGCCCCTTATTCACATTATGCCAGATAGAGCCGTGGCTGACGGATGTGGCACTGTGTAAGGACAATCAGTACGCGTCCATCAGCCGAGGCTGCCCCGGCGCCACTGCTGCAGATGCAGTCACGCTTTCCGGATTCTCTACAAGAAGTGGCTAAGACCCTAAATTTAACTCCATGTTAAATTGCAGAGTTTATTATGTGTTCTGATTGACAGTGTTCTTAGCGTTGAGTGTGCATCTGCATTTCTTTTTTTTCTGTGTGTTATCACTTTTTAGCCAATTTTGAAGGGGCATGGCTTTGCTGCAAGGGGCGTGACCTTGCAGGAAAAGATTACCTTATACCCCAGTTTTGCAACCCACACGCCCAGACATTGCCTAGCACAGGGGGGGAAAAATCCTGATTCATGCTCCTTAGATTATTTGTCTTTTTTCCTCCAAATAGTAATGCCCATTACACATTATGCCACACACCATAATGCCCATTACACATTATGCTACACCATAATGCCCATTACACATTATGCGACACACCGTTATTCCCATTATGCAATATGCCACACACAGTAATGCCCATTATGCAGTATGCCACAAACCGTAATGCCCATTACACATTATGCCACACACCGTAATGCCCATTACACATTATGCCACATACCGTAAGGTCTATTACACGTTATGCTACACACTGTAACACCCATTATGCATTATGCCACACTCCATAATGCTCATTACATATTATGCCACATGCAGTTATGACCCTGGCACAATTTTATGCCCCACACACAATAATGCCCCTTACAAATTATGCCACAGAGTAAGGCTTCTAATTACTTTTAAATTGCCTGCCTGCTGTCAGGGATCTCATGCTCATTGCCAAGGGTTTCATGCACGTTGTCAGGGGTTTCATGCTCTGGATTCCATGCTCGTTGCCAGGGGTCTCATGCTCATTGCCAGGGGTCTCATGTCTGTTGCCAGGGGTTTTGTGCAGTTTGCCAGGGTTTTCATGAGTGTTATCAGGGGCCTCCTGTGCATTGCCAGGGGTTTAATGCATTTTGCCAGGGGTTTCATGTGCTTTGCCAGGGGTTTCATGCGAGTTGTCAGAGGTCTCCTGGGTGTTGCCAGGGGTTTCATGCACGTTGTCAGGGGTCTCCTGCTCATTGCCAGGTGTCTCCTACTCATTGACAGGGGTTTCATGCGCATTGCCAGGGGTCTCCTGCTCATTGCCAGGGGTAAGGGCGGGTGCGGGCTGTGAGAAAGCATACCACTAGCCCACACAGTCCCCGCAGTGGATTGAGACATGCCGGTGGCTGCGAAAGCACTTCCGTCGTAGCAGTGTAAAAAACTCTCTTAAAATGCCCACCGCCGATGAGACAGATGCTAGAGGTCAAATGTGACCCCTAGCATCTGTCTCCTCCTCGGCGTCAGCCATTTTTGGTGAGTTTTTTACACTTCTACAGGCGGAAGCGCTTCCACAGCCCCTGGCATGTCTCAATCCACTTTGGGGGCTGTGGGTGCTAGTGGCATGCTTACTCACAGCCTACACCCACCCTCCCAAAGTTTTCTGGCGTGACGGCCAGGACGTTCCGGTACGCCATTCCAGGTGACGTCATTTTTCAAAACACCTTCAGGAATGGCGTTCCGGAATGTACTGGTCCAAAAATAGCCTTGGTCTTAGATGTACTCAAACATGGGCTGGCTGGTACAATGCGGCATTGTAGAGCTGTATTACACTGCGTTCTCCATTTACAATGTGCAGTGTGTGGTAAATGGATACTTGTGCTTTACACTTGGTTTGCCTGTTGTTTGTGACAAATGCAGTCTTTGTGTACCCAATCAAAACTTCTGTGTTAGAGGTACTCACTAGCTGGACCTGTCTCAGCGGTTCTTTATTGCACAGGATGGCCGCGGTGTTCGCACTTTTCAGTAGACCTGGCAGGGTCTCACTCTCTCTCACCCGGCTCTCTGCTTGCCGGTAGCACCCCGCTGCTTCTGCTCTGCATCTCTGCTCTCACCACCCACTGTGAATATGAGGTTTGCATCCGTTACTCCGCTCCTCACTCAGTGTGTCCAGCCAGGCCCGGCGACAGGTGGGGGTCAAAGGGGACATCCCTCCCGGGCCCCAAGCTTCAGGGAGGCCCCATTATTTGCTCTGGTCCGGTTGGTCTCCTCTTTGTTGCCGTCATTATGCATACGGCATTCCGCTCTGCAATCCTGTGCCTGTCTGACCCATCTACTGCCGCTGCCGCTGAAGAGCCAGGCAGCAGAGAAGCAAACACCGGCTACACTGACTGTGTGAGTCAGGGCTCCTTATAGCAGCTGCCCGCAGCACTACCTCTGTCCAGTGCCAGATGAAGGTCCATATGGGCCTGGAGCTGAAATTTAGGAAGGGCCTACTGTGTGCCTCGGCAGGAGGTGTGAAGCGCTGCGGTGGTGTGACTAGTGATGTGATCAGTGTGGTGTGGGTGTGGTCTAAATAGGGTGTGTGGCCTATGCCATGTGAGTGACACAGTCACCACTTACTGACAGACACTTCTTACTGACACACACACACACACACACACAACACAAAGCTTACTGACACAATCATCAGTTACTGACAGACACTACTTACTAACACACACACACACGCAAAACTTACCGACACAGACACCACTTGTTGATAGATATTACTGACTGACACACATGCACAACACAGATAAACTTACTGACACAGACATTACTTACTGACACACACACACAACACAATACTTATACCGCTCTCACATCACAATGCTGGGTCCCACCTGGGAATTGGAAATGGGTCCATTCCTGGGTGGGACCCGGCATTTGACCCTACACACCGCCAACCCGACCCGGCAATTTGCCGGTTCAGGTTGCCATCCGTGGGCGGAGATGGAGTCGGCATCAGGGGCGGGTGCGGAGACAGTGCTGGGAGATGAGATCATCTCCGCGCCGCCACTCCCTATGCAGTGAACGGGTCCTGGGTTGCTTTATTCCCGGGTTGAATTACCAGGTCAGACAACCCGGAATTCGCCCATGACCCCTTTCAAAACGCACATCGAAACGTGTCGCCTCGGCAATATACCCGGTCTATACCAGGTTATTTTTGCGGTGTGAAAGGGGCATTACTGACACAGACACCCACCACTTACTGACAGACACTACTTACTGACACACACAGAGCAAAACCTACTGACAGACACACACACACACACACACACATCACAAAATTAACTGACATAGACACCACTTACTGATAGACACACACACAATGCAAAACATACTGACAAAAATACTACTTTCTGACACACAAACACAACACAAAACTTACTGACACAGACACCATGCAAAATGTACTGACACAAACACTACTTACTGACAGACACTTCTTACTGACACCAGTGGTGCACACAGAATTTTTTTCTCAGTGGTACTGTGCCTGCGCGCCGTGGGCATGGTCACATGTCATTAAGGGATGTAACCATGTGACACTAGGTGGAGTGGTTATATATTATGTGAATCCATGGCACAGACACCCCCTGTCCCTGCGGACTCCAGAGACAAGGACAGCAGGATGTGTCACTGGTTACAGAATAAAAAATATTATATATAAGATGTGTACCCAGCACTCATCCTGTTATGATGTGAATATTTGCTCCAGTGCCCTCCTTCGGTTTTTCAAGCTGTGGATAGAGTACAATGAGGCTGCACTCCCGAGTCTTGCTGGTGCAGTAAGATTTATTAAGTAAGATTTTGGATCAATAAATCTTACTGCACCAGCAAAACTCGGGATTGCCGCCTCATTGTACTTGTTGGGAGGGGTCCTGACCATTAGAGTTACTCGCCGGGGTGTAGTATGAGTTGCCGGCGGCCAGGTCCCCGGCGGCCAGCATACCGGCGCCGGGATCCCGACCGCCGTCTTCCCGACAACAGGGCGAGCGCAAATGAACCCATTTAGGGCTCGCTGCGCTCACCACGCTGTGGGCACGGTGGCGCACGTAAGCGCCACGCTATCCTTCCTCCAGGGGAGTCGTGGACCCCCAAGAGGGAGAAAAGGTGTTGGTATGCCGGTTGTCGGGATTCTGGCGCCAGTATAATGTGCGCCGGGATCCCAACAACTGGTATACTGAATAACACCCACACACCGCTGGCCAGGCACCCCACCGTCACTTTTTCTCTACCAGTCTGCCAGGTGCGGGAGGGTGATGACATCACCTTCATGCTCCCAGCAGTCCTTTTCCTGGAAAAGGAAGAAGGTGCTGGCGGCGCCTCCGAGCAAGGTCTAGGAGCTTGGTGGTGGTGTTTTACAGTGTGGCGGTATGCCGTACTGGCGGACACATTCTTAATGGTACGCCGTACCGGAGCGTACCGCCACACTTGCAGGACTGGCTGACACACACACACAACGCAAAACATACTGACACACACGGAACAACACAAAACGTACACAAACACCACTTACTGACAGACACTACTTATTGACACACACACACAATCACACACAATGCAAAACTTACTGACACAGACACAATACAAAACTTACTGACACTACTTACTGACACACACAACGCAAAACCTACTGACACTGACACTACTTACTGACAGACACTACTTACTTAGTGACACACACACACCCCTCAAAACTTACTGACATAGACACCACTTACATAGGAGACCTCAGGGCCTGGTGTGGGCTGCTACTCACATGGTTTTGCATGCCCCCTCAGTTGACATCCAGGGACCCAGTTTTCCTGAAAGACACCAGCCTCCTGTCAAGACCCTTCCCCTCTTTCATGAGGCATGTTATTGTATAAGCTGCAGCAGGAATGGTATGCTGTTGCAAAAGCATTTATGGTTTGATGGACGAGGGGGCGGGGCTTTGGATGGGCATGGGGCCGGAGCCTCGGATAGCTCCAAGGCTCCGCCCTCGTGCCCGTCCGAAGCCCCGCCCCCTTGTCCATCAAACCATAAATGCTTTTGCTGCAGCATACCATTCCTGCTGCAGCTTATACAATAACATGCCTCATAAAAGAGGGGAAGGGTCTTGACAGGAGGCTGCTGTCTCGGAGCTATTTCCGAGGCTCCGCCCCCGTGTCCGTCTGAAGCCCCGCCCCCTTGCAACACGAAGAGGTCAGGACACAGGTTACCCAGTTTGGGGTGGGGGTGAATGAGCAGCCGGAGGCCAGTGCACTGCTGTATGTGCCGACAGGAAAAAAAAATTTTCTTGTCAGCACTGGCTACTACCTGCACTGCAAGGAACTCTCTTGGCCTATTTTCAATGGGGGGGCTTGGAGCTGCAGCTCCATCCGCCCCATTGTTAATCCGGCCATGCCTCTGTCCATCCCTGCTCCCTACGTGCCAGCCTCACTGTCATATACTATGTCAAGGTACTGCCATATTTTTATATATATATATATATATATATATATATATAAATATAAAAAACACAAAGCTGGCAGGCTCGGCACTCACTTCTGGGCGCTGATTACTTGCTGCGGTGCCCTCTGGGAATGTTGCCATCCAAATATAATCACTGTAAAGCAGCGGCACTCAGCAGTCTGACGTAATAGAAGAAAAAAGCCTTTATTGCGGTCCTACGCCGTTTCGGGGATAAACCCCGTCTTCAGGGACAAAACAGTACAAGTGTTTGTACTGTTTTGTCCCTGAAGACGGGGTTTATCCCCGAAACGGCGTAGGACCGCAATAAAGGCCTTTTTCTTCCATTACGTCAGACTGCTGAGTGCCGCTGCTTTACAGTGATTATATATATATATATATATATATATATATATATATTTAGTGATGTGCAGCGGACATTTTTCGGGTTTTGGTTTTGGATTCGGTTCCGCGGCCGTGTTTTGGATTCGGACGCGTTTTGGCAAAACCTCACCGAAAAATTTTTGTCGGATTCGGGTGTGTTTTGGATTCGGGTTTTTTTTTTACAAAAAACCCTCAAAAACAGCTTAAATCATAGAATTTGGGGGTCATTTTGATCCCATAGTATTATTAACCTCAATAACCATAATTTACACTCATTTTCAGTCTATTCTGAACACCTCACAATATTATTTTTAGTCCTAAAATTTGCACCGAGGTCGCTGGATGGCTAAGCTAAGCGACACAAGTGGCCGACACAAACACCTGGCCCATCTAGGAGTGGCACTGCAGTGTCAGGCAGGATGGCACTTCAAAAAAATTGTCCCCAAACAGCACATGATGCAAAGAAAAAAAGAGGCGCAATGAGGTAGCTGTGTGACTAAGCTAAGCGACCCAAGTGGCCGACACAAACACCTGGCCCATCTAGGAGTGGCACTGCAGAGTCAGACAGGATGGCACTTCAAAAAAATAGTCCCCAAACAGCACATGATGCAAAGAAAAAAAGAGGCGCACCAAGGTCGCTGTGTGACTAAGCTAAGCGACCCAAGTGGCCGACACAAACACCTGGCCCATCTAGGAGTGGCACTGCAGTGTCAGGCAGGATGGCACTTCAAAAAAATAGTCCCCAAACAGCACATGATGCAAAGAAAAATTAAAGAAAAAAGAGGTGCAAGATGGAATTGTCCTTGGGCCCTCCCACCCACTCTTATGTTGTATAAACAGGACATGCACACTTTAACAAACCCATCATTTCAGCGACAGGGTCTGCCACACGACTGTGACTGAAATGACTGGTTGGTTTGGGCCCCCACCAAAAAAAGAAGCAATCAATCTCTCCTTGCACAAACTGGCTCTACAGAGGCAAGATGTCCACCTCATCATCATCCTCCGATTCTTCACCCCTTTCACTGTGTACATCCTCCTCCTCACAGATTATTAATTCGTCCCCACTGGAATCCACCATCTCAGGTTCCTGTGTACTTTCTGGAGGCAATTGCTGCTGGTGAATGTCTCCACGGAGGAATTGATTATAATTCATTTTGATGAACATCATCTTCTCCACATTTTCTGGAAGTAACCTCGTACGCCGATTGCTGACAAGGTGAGCGGCTGCACTAAACACTCTTTCGGAGTACACACTGGAGGGAGGGCAACTTAGGTAGAATAAAGCCAGTTTGTGCAAGGGCCTCCAAATTGCCTCTTTTTCCTGCCAGTATACGTACGGACTGTCTGACGTGCCTACTTGGATGCAGTCACTCATATAATCCTCCACCATTCTTTCAATGGTGAGAGAATCATATGCAGTGACAGTAGACGACATGTCAGTAATCGTTGGCAGGTCCTTCAGTCCGGACTAGATGTCAGCACTCGCTCCAGACTGCCCTGCATCACCGCCAGCGGGTGGGCTCAGAATTCTTAGCCTTTTCCTCGCATCCCCAGTTGCGGGAGAATGTGAAGGAGGAGATGTTGACGGGTCACGTTCCGCTTGACTTGACAATTTTCTCACCAGCAGGTAGTGCTCTGATTTCAACAGATTGACCACCCGTGAATCCTGGTTAAGCGAATTAAGGGCTCCATCCACAAGTCCCACATGCCTAGCGGAATTGCTCTGTTTTAGCTCCTCCTTCAATGTCTCCAGCTTCTTCTGCAAAAGCCTGATGAGGGGAATGAGCTGACTCAGGCTGACAGTGTCTGAACTGACTTCACGTGTGGCAAGTTCAAAGGGTTGCAGAACCTTGCACAACGTTGAAATCATTCTCCACTGCGCTTGAGTCAGGTGCATTCCCCCTCCTTTGCCTATATCGTGGGCAGATGTATAGGCTTGAATGGCCTTTTGCTGCTCCTCCATCCTCTGAAGCATA
This sequence comes from Pseudophryne corroboree, assembly GCF_028390025.1. Classification (NCBI taxonomy): domain Eukaryota; kingdom Metazoa; phylum Chordata; class Amphibia; order Anura; family Myobatrachidae; genus Pseudophryne; species Pseudophryne corroboree. Next base: position 176,936,198 of record NC_086454.1, on the reverse strand, counting down.
TAGAGGGTTGAATTCCACCTCGTTACCACCTCTTGCTTCAGATGATGGCAGGGCAGGTTCAGGAATGTTTGGTGGTGCTCCAGTCTTCGGCACGCGGTGGCTGAATGCCGAATGTGGCCCGCAATTCTTCGGGCCACCGACAGCATCTCTTGCACGCCCCTGTCGTTTTTTAAATAATATATATATATATATTATGTCGTCAAGTATACTATCCATCTAGATTCTATACCTGTGGTGCATTTTAGTTTTGCAGTTTGCTGACACAGTGACCACCAGCATATATAGCAGTACGGTACGGAAGGCACTGCTGTACCTACCTCTGTGTCGTCAAGTATACTATCCATCTACATTCTATACCTGTGGTGCATTTTAGTTGTGCGCAGTATATATAGTAGCAGGCCATTGCTATTGATACTGGCATATAATTCCACACATTAAAAAATGGAGAACAAAAATGTGGAGGGTAAAATAGGGAAAGATCAAGATCCACTTCCACCTCGTGCTGAAGCTGCTGCCACTAGTCATGGCCGAGACGATGAAATGCCATCAACGTCGTCTGCCAAGGCCGATGCCCAATGTCATAGTAGAGAGCATGTAAAATCCAAAAGACAAAAGTTCAGTAAAATGAGCCAAAAATCAAAATTAAAAGCGTCTGAGGAGAAGCGTAAACTTGCCAATATGCCATTTACGACACGGAGTGGCAAGGAACGGCTGAGGCCCTGGCCCATGTTCATGGCTAGTGGTTCAGATTCACATGAGGATGGAAGCACTCATCCTCTCGCAAGAAAAATTAAAAGACTTAAGCAGGCAAAAGCACAGCAAAGAACTGTGCATTCTTCTAAATCACAAATCCCCAAGGAGAGTTAAATTGTGTCGGTTGCGATGCCTGACCTTCCCAACACTGGACGGGAAGAGCTTGCGCCTTCCACCATTTGCACGCCCCCTGCAAGTGCTGGAAGGAGCACCCGCAGTCCAGTTCCTGATAGTCAAATTAAAGATGTCACTGTTGAAGTACACCAGGATGAGGATATGGGTGTTGCTGGGGCTGAGGAGGAAATTGACAAGGAGGATTCTGATGGTGAGGTGGTTTGTTTAAGTCAGGCACCCGTGGAGACACCTGTTGTCCGTGAAACGAATATGGCCATTGACATGCCTGGTCAAAATACAAAAAAAATCAGCTCTTCGGTGTGGAATTATTTCAACACAAATGCAGACAACAGGTGTCAAGCCGTGTGTTGCCTTTGTCAAGCTGTAATAAGTAGGGGTAAGGACGTTAACCACCTAGGAACATCCTCCCTTATACGTCACCTGGACCGCATTCATCAGAAGTCAGTGACAAGTTCAAAAACTTTGGGTGACAGCGGAAGGAGTCCACTGACAACTAAATCCCTTCCTCTTGTAACCAAGCTCCTGCAAACCACACCACCAACTCCCTCAGTGTCAATTTCCTCCTTACACAGGAAAGCCAATAGTCCTGCAGGCCATGTCACTGGCAAGTCTGACGAGTCCTCTTCTGCCTGGGATTCCTCCGATGCATCCTTGAGTGTAACGCCTACTGCTGCTGGCGCTGCTGTTGTTGCTGCTGGGAGTCGATCGTCATCCCAGAGGGGAAGTCGGAAGACAACTTGTACTACTTCCAGTAAGCAATTGACTGTCCAACAGTCCTTTGCGAGGAAGATGAAATATCACAGCAGTCATCCTGCTGCAAAGCGGATAACTCAGGCCTTGGCAGCCTGGGCGGTGAGAAACGTGGTTCCGGTATCCAGCGTTAATTCAGAGGCAACTAGAGACTTGATTGAGGTACTGTGTCCCCGGTACCAAATACCATCTAGGTTCCATTTCTCTAGGCAGGCGATACCGAAAATGTACACAGACCTCAGAAAAAGACTCACCAGTGTCCTAAAAAATGCAGTTGTACCCAATGTCCACTTAACCACGGACATGTGGACAAGTGGAGCAGGGCAGACTCAGGACTATAAGACTGTGACAGCCCACTGGGTAGATGTATTGCCTCCCGCAGCAAGAACAGCAGCGGCGGCACCAGTAGCAGCATCTCGCAAACGCCAACTCGTTCCTAGGCAGGCTACGCTTTGTATCACCGCTTTCCAGAAGAGGCACACAGCTGACAACCTTTTACGGAAACTGAGGAACATCATCGCAGAATGGCTTACCCCAATTGGACTCTCCTGGGGATTTGTGACATCGAACAACGCCACCAATATTGTGCGTGCATTACATCTGGGCAAATTCCAGCACGTCCCATGTTTTGCACATACATTGAATTTGGTGGTGCAGAATTATTTAAAAAACGACAGGGGCGTGCAAGAGATGCTGTCGGTGGCCCGAAGAATTGCGGGCCACTTTCGGCATTCAGCCACCGCGTACCGAAGACTGGAGCACCACCAAACATTCCTGAACCTGCCCTGCCATCATCTGAAGCAAGAGGTGGTAACGAGGTGGAATTCAACCCTCTATATGCTTCAGAGGATGGAGGAGCAGCAAAAGGCCATTCAAGCCTATACATCTGCCTATGATATAGGCAAAGGAGGGGGAATGCACCTGACTCAAGCGCAGTGGAGAATGATTTCAACGTTGTGCAAGGTTCTGCAACCCTTTGAACTTGCCACACATGAAGTCAGTTCAGACACTGCCAGCCTGAGTCAGGTCATTCCCCTCATCAGGCTTTTGCAGAAGAAGCTGGAGACATTGAAGGAGGAGCTAAAACAGAGCGATTCCGCTAGACATGTGGGGCTTGTGGATGGAGCCCTTAATTCGCTTAACCAGGATTCACGGGTGGTCAATCTGTTGAAATCAGAGCACTACATTTTGGCCACCGTGCTCGATCCTAGATTTAAAACCTACGTTGTATCTCTCTTTCCGGCAGACACAAGTCTGCAGAGGTTCAAAGACCTGCTGGTGAGAAAATTGTCAAGTCAAGCGGAACGTGACCCGTCAACATCTCCTCCTTCACATTCTCCCGCAACTGGGGGTGCGAGGAAAAGGCTAAGAATTCCGAGCCCACCCGCTGGCGGTGATGCAGGGCAGTCTGGAGCGAGTGCTGACATCTGGTCCGGACTGAAGGACCTGCCAACGATTACTGACATGTCGTCTACTGTCACTGCATATGATTCTCTCACCATTGAAAGAATGGTGGAGGATTATATGAGTGACCGCATCCAAGTAGGCACGTCAGACAGTCCGTACGTATACTGGCAGAAAAAAGAGGCAATTTGGAGGCCCTTGTAGAAACTAGCTTTATTCTACCTAAGTTGCCCTCCCTCCAGTGTGTACTCCGAAAGAGTGTTTAGTGCAACCGCTCACCTTGTCAGCAATCGGCGTACGAGGTTACTTCCAGAAAATGTGGAGAAGATGATGTTCATCAAAATGAATTATAATCAATTCCTCCGTGGAGACATTCACCAGCAGCAACTGCCTCCAAAAAGTACACAGGGACCTGAGATGGTGGATTCCAGTGGGGACGAATTAATAATCTGTGAGGAGGGGGATGTACACAGTGAAAGGCGTGAGGAATCGGAGGATGATGATGAGGTGGACATCTTGCCTCTGTAGAGCCAGTTTGTACAAGGAGAGATTGATTGCTTCTTTTTTTGGTGGGGGCCCAAACCAACCAGTCATTTCAGTCACAGTCGTGTGGCAGACCCTGTCGCTGAAATGATGTGATCGTTAAAGTGTGCATGTCCTGTTTATACAACATAAGGGTGGGTGGGAGGGCCCAAGGACAATTCCATCTTGCACCTCTTTTTTCTTTCATTTTTCTTTGCATCATGTGCTGTTTGGGGACAATTTTTTTGAAGTGCCATCCTGCCTGACACTGCAGTGCCACTCCTAGATCGGCCAGGTGTTTGTGTCGGCCACTTGTGTCGCTTAGCTTAGTCACACAGCGACCTTGGTGCGCCTCTTTTTTTCTTTGCATCATGTGCTGTTTGGGGACTATTTTTTTGAAGTGCCATCCTGCCTGACACTGCAGTGCCACTCCTAGATCGCCCAGGTGTTTGTGTCGGCCACTTGTGTCGCTTAGCTTAGTCACACAGCGACCTTGGTGCGCCTCTTTTTTTCTTTGCATCATGTGCTGTTTGGGGACTATTTTTTTGAAGTGCCATCCTGCCTGACACTGCAGTGCCACTCCTAGATGGGCCAGGTGTTTGTGTCGGCCACTTGTGTCGCTTAGCTTAGTCACACAGCGACCTTGGTGTGCCTCTTTTTTTCTTTGCATCATGTGCTGTTTGGGGACTATTTTTTTGAAGTGCCATCCTGCCTGACACTGCAGTGCCACTCCTAGATGGGCCAGGTGTTTGTGTCGGCCACTTGTGTCGCTTAGCTTAGTCACACAGCGACCTTGGTGCGCCTCTTTTTTTCTTTGCATCATGTGCTGTTTGGGGACTATTTTTTTGAAGTGCCATCCTGCCTGACACTTCAGTGCCACTCCTAGATGGGCCAGGTGTTTGTGTCGGCCACTTGGGTCGCTTAGCTTAGTCACACAGCTACCTCATTGCGCCTCTTTTTTTTCTTTGCATCATGTGCTGTTTGGGGACTATTTTTTTGAAGTCCCATCCTGCCTGACACTGCAGTGCCACTCCTAGATGGGCCAGGTGTTTGTGTCGGCCACTTGTGTCGCTTAGCTTAGTCACACAGCGACCTTGGTGTGCCTCTTTTTTTCTTTGCATCATGTGCTGTTTGGGGACAATTTTTTGGAAGTGCCATCCTGTCTGACACTGCAGTGCCACTCCTAGATGGGCCAGGTGTTTGTGTCAGCCACTTGGGTCGCTTAGCTTAGTCACATAGCTACCTCATTGCGCCTCTTTTTTTCTTTGCATCATGTGCTGTTTGGGGACTATTTTTTTGAAGTGCCATCCTGCCTGACACTGCAGTGCCACTCCTAGATGGGCCAGGTGTTTGTATCGGCCACTTGGGTCGCTTAGCTTAGTCACACAGCTACCTCATTGCGCCTCTTTTTTTCTTTGCATCATGTGCTGTTTGGGGACAATTTTTTTGAAGTGCCATCCTGCCTGACACTGCAGTGCCACTCCTAGATGGGCCAGGTGTTTGTGTCGGCCACTTGTGTCGCTTAGCTTAGTCACACAGCGACCTTGGTGTGCCTCTTTTTTTCTTTGCATCATGTGCTTTTTGGGGACTATTTTTTGGAAGTGCCATCCTGTCTGACACTGCAGTGCCACTCCTAGATGGGCCAGGTGTTTGTGTCGGCCACTTGTGTCGCTTAGCTTAGTCACACAGCGACCTTGGTGTGCCTCTTTTTTTCTTTGCATCATGTGCTTTTTGGGGACTATTTTTTGGAAGTGCCATCCTGTCTGACACTGCAGTGCCACTCCTAGATGGCCCAGGTGTTTGTGTCGGCCACTTGTGTCGCTTAGCTTAGCCATCCAGCGACCTCGGTGCAAATTTTAGGACTAAAAATAATATTGTGAGGTGTGAGGTGTTCAAAATAGACTGGAAATGAGTGGAAATTATGGTTATTGAGGTTAATAATACTATGGGATCAAAATGACCCCCAAATTCTATGATTTAAGCTGATTTTTAGGTTTTTTTTAAAAAAACACCCGAATCCAAAACACACCCGAATCCGACAAAAAAATTTCGGTGAGGTTTTGCCAAAACGCGTCCGAATCCAATACACGGCCGCGGAACCGAATCCAAAACCAAAACACAAAACCCGAAAAATGTCCGGTGCACATATGTGTGTGTGTGTGTGTGTGTGTGTGTGTGTGTGTGGAGAGTGCTGTGTGTGTGTGTGTGTGTGTGTGTGTGTGTGTGTGTGTGTGTGTGTGTGTGCGTGTGCATGTGTATATATATATATATATATATATATATATACACGGCATCAATAAATGGTTAACTTAAGTCTGACGAGTGCCGCCGCGTTTCCTGCATCTATATATATATATATATATATATATATATATATATATACTATTATTTTTAAAGTCAGTCTATGCTTTATAAAGGGATGGGGGGGTGACAAGGCAGGGTGGGAGGGCCTCAGAGATATTGGTGTACCGGGCCCCAAGATTTCTCTTGCCGGCCCTGTGTCCAGCACCTCCAACCACTTCCACTCAACTCCTCCTTCTTCCCACAAGGGGAGATGAATATGGTGAAATCACAGACTGGTGGAGGGGTCTGGGCCTAATTATGCTATTATATGCTAATTGCGTCATTTTAGCTCCGCTTCTATGCAAATATTGACCAGCCGCAGACTTTTCCCGTCTAGTGGGCGGATCTTAATGGCGCAATTAGCTCGGCCTCGCCCTCATCACCACCCACCTTCTTCTTCTCTCCAGACATCTCCCGGAGAGAAGATTAAAAATGTCTTTAGATATGTAGTGACGGATTTCCTACACAGAGCTATGGGTGCCACCTCCTGGCATGTGATTGTTTCCCCTCAATGCTGCTCCTGCGCACTCGCAATGACACATTAGAAACTGTTGCAAAGCCTTTTGCCGGTGCATGATGCTTAACGCTGGTTACCACAGCAAAGTCAACCTTCCAGAATTGCAGCAGTTACTTATTTACAAATCATTAAAAAAAATTACCACAGTATTTAGTAAATGTACTTAAATATATCCTTAAGTGTGGGATATCAGCCTCGTCCATCATGCACCTCCGAATTACTTAGTTTCCCAGGGGGAGAAGTATCATACTGTGGAAAGAGCTAAAAAGGAAAGAGGTAAAGTACCAACCAATCAGCTTCTAACTGTTATTTTTCAAACACGGCACGTAAACAGGCAATTAGAAGCTAATTGGCTGGTACTTTATCTCTCTCCACTTTATCTTTCTCCAAGGTTTGATACATCTCCCCACCAGTCTGTATTGGCCCCTATGTGAATGTCTTTCCCAAGCAAAAAACTGACATTTCCAATTTTCCATGGCCACAACAAGTACATTCAATATTACTTCAAGTCAAGCAATTAAGATTTTAAATTATAAAACGTCTGGCTCACTGATGTAACAAACACATTGAGCCCACATATAGAAAAAACTATTACATAATAATATGAGCAAGAACCACATGATGACAATATTTAGCAGTAACTAAGCATCTATCACTGTTGCTAAGGGCAATAAATAGCTAGATAAATTCAAACCCAGCTCTGAAAACACACACGCAAGTGTTAGTCTGCACAAAGGGTCCTTGATAGCCATGGATGAGATGTTAAATGGAGATCCAATGAATTGTATAACTGTAAAAGTTATATAACAATGTTTATGAGGAAGAAAAAAATGAGAACTGCAATTATTGCATCATCTAGAGAGTGAGTCAGTGAGTGATTAACCCTTTACTTGTGTTACATCTTTCCCTCATTATCATATCAGCCCCCTAAGCTCGCTGTGCAATGTCACCATGCTGACTTCTCCCAATGACTGCTGTGGTTGTGTTTGGCACTATCAAACCTCAGTAAGTAGACCCTAACAGAACTTGTATATGCTAAATAGCAAATAAAACATATTTTGAAGTGGGAATTTCTGTTTTGTTCTTATATGGTATGGACCAACCAAGGTGCCCTGTGTGCCCTCACCGATTCCGACACAAATCATTTCTATTCTAAACTTGTGTGGAGGGGGAGGCTGACTTCTTCTGTTCCTCTGTCAGGCTGCAAGAGTAAAATCATTGCCCAATGTCACGCTCTCAACTCATTGCCAGCATGGAGGAGCAACAGCCAAGAGCTTTACAGTAAAGACGCTGCTACTGTAGCTGCTGCACCTCCTGCTGCAGTCTGCAGGAAAGATACCGCTATTGTAGCTGCTGTACCGCCTACTGCAGTATGCAGGAAAGACACCGCTACCGTAGCTGCTGCACCTCCTGCTGAACCATAGCTGTTGCACCTTCTGTTGCAGTCTGCAGGAAAGACGCCGCTACTGTAGCTGCTGCAGTCTGCAGGAAAGACTCTCCTACTGAGGAGCAACAGCCAAGAGCTTTACAGTAAAGACGCTGCTACTGTAGCTGCTGCACCTCCTGCTGCAGTCTGCAATAAAAGCGCTGCTACCATAGATAATGCACCTCCTGTTGCAGTCTGCAGGAAGCCGCCATTACTGTAGCTGCTGCACGTCCTGCTGCAGTCTGCAGGAAAGACGCTGTTTCCATAGCTAATGCACCTCCTGCTGCAGTCTGCAATAAAAGCGCTGCTACCATAGATAATGCACCTCCTGTTGCAGTCTGCAAAAGAGTGCTGCAAGTAAAATAAGTACACAGAGGGCCTTATTCTGAGATGGACGTAAATGGAATCACAAAATGTGCCTGAAAACAAACAAACACATTTGCGGCCTATTCAGGGTTGGTTGCAAGTTTATAGCTGTGGCTCCCTCATCTTCATGTACCTGGGTCAAATGCGGCTGGAATACAACTAGTGGCATGGCTCCATTGTAAATCGCAGTACACAATGCATGTACATTTCATTCAATGGACGTGTAGTGCAGATAATATGTACCCAAGTAGATTGAAGCCTCTGAATTGCTAAGCAAGCTAGATGCAAATACATATTTTATTTTTTTAATGGGACCACTGAGGGGGAAATTGAATAAATTTAATTGGGTGCGAGGTTAGTAAGGTAAAAAAACATTGTAGACATCATGTCCAATTTTGGATTACCACAGGTATGCATGCTCCCACGGTATCTAATTTAAATAAAATGGTCTTTGTTTTTTCAGCTCTGTAAATTCAGCAGCCGGTGAATAAAAAAGATACTCATTTCTCTGGTGGTCTCCGCGGCTACCGGTGGTCTCACCTCCATGAATTAGGGGCCCTGCAGTGGGCATGTGTTCGGCATCCTTGCAGTCTGGATGCCGACGGTCATGTGAATCCCAACACCACTTGGGAGGCCTGTGCCTAACACTGACCGCCGGAAAGCCGTGGGTGAGTATCGGGGTTAGGGTTAGGGCCCGAGGGCGGGGGGGGGGGGGGGAGTTGTGAACAAGATCATGGCTATAGCCGCCACCCCCTGAAGGTTGGACCTAGCCGCCACCCCCCACTGATTAGCCTCCACCCCCACCCCCACCCCCTCAAGGGTTAGGGTAAGGGGCAGGAGAGAGGCGAAAAACTTACCCCTGTCTGGTGTCGGGATCCTCATTGTCAGGATGCTGTGGTTGGTTATGTGACCGCTAGCTTCCCGACCGCCGGTATTTCATACTGGACCCACGCCATTTTGCATATTATGAATTGGGGACCTTGCTGTGTGGATAATTATCAGTTGGGGGCACTACTGTGTAGCATTCTATAAATTGGGCACCAAAGATGGGTGGGTCTGATGGGCATTAAAAGGGCATGTGTGCTGGTCTGAAGGCATTGAAGGAGCCAGTGTGATGGTCTATATAGGTTTATGTTTTGGTTGCATACAATGTGCCTGATTGAGACAACGCATGCCGGAAGACATCCTTACTGTGCATGCACAAAAACAGAGTGTGATGGCATTCACTGTTAATTTAGACAAATTCTGTGATCCACGTGCTGTTCAGGGTGAAGACTGGGAGGTGACCTAAGTTCTACACAAATAGAGACGGTGTCATGGGTGTGTTTCAGCATACAACTGCGATCTTGTTCACAACACTGCAGCCACAGTGGCCATAGCTTAAGAAAGCTGGGCACCAGGTGGGAGCAGCCAGAGGAGTTGATGTTGCGACTACTGGTGCATTGATGTTGGAGACATCGGATCCACCAATGCAGTGTAACAATACTCTGATATGCAAAGTGGATGTCGCAGGGTTCGCTAAGTCCACCGCACGGTAGTGCACAAGGGGAATGCATAAACTCCTATTTACACATTTTCGCACTAGACAATCTGTGAGAATTGTCAGCTGTGAATGATTTGAGTGCACCTCTGAATTAGACCTAATGGTCTGGCTCCTAGACTCCTAAACTGGCTGCTAGATTTTGGAGCCCTGGAGTAGATGTACCTTGATAGAAGCTTTTGGGATGAGCATTATACAGTATGATGCAAATATAGGGTCAATACCTCACATAGGCTGGCACACCTTCCTAGAAACTAAATGGTCTAGCCCTATTAAGCCTTCTTATTTTGCAGTTTGGATAACTGGGTTCAGTAAATTACTTTAATATTAATCTGTGCCCCTCATTGGCATACTTTACAACATATTGGAGGTGGGGAGAGGGACGTGTGTGTGTGTGTGTGTGTGTGTGTGTGTGTGTGTGTGTGTGTGTGTGTGTGTGTGTGTGTCCAAAAAGGGGTGTGGCACACAGTGCAGGGGCATGATTTTGTGTCCACTTGGCATGTCCCCATTTTTTGCCAAGTTGCTGGGCTGCCCTCAGACTCTAACTTTAGTGTTTAGGTGCCATGCACTGTTGAGAGGGAGACCACCTAGCACCCAAACCACCCAGCGAGACACAGCGACTGATGGGTTGGACAGTGCCCAAAAAGCGTAACTGTATACTAGCCAACTCGTCATGATTGTCAGGGAGACTCCCTGAATTAGTAGCAATCTCCCTGACGCCCTAAACAGTCTAGCAATCTCCCTGATAGCACCTCCCCCCCCCCCCCCCTCATTATGTAGCTGTTATAAACTTGGAGAGAGAAAAAATCAGAGATACATATTATACATTCCTCGTTATGCCGTGAGTAAAATACCTAACTTTTGTGTAAAATAACTAAGCGCATGCGCATTAAGCGACTAATCGCAATATAGCGAAAATTGGCAACGAGCGAACAACTCGGAATGACCACCATTGAGCCATCAAAAAACAAAGGTTTCACTATCTCACTCAAAAAAAGTCCGTATTTCAGAATATTCCGTATTTCGGAATATTTGGATGTGGGATACTCAACCTGTATTTCGATTCTTTCCACATAGACTAAGCATTTGCTTATCAAATGTTTTTCAACAACTACTTGACAAGAATGATCCGCCAATATAAAGTGGTTGTTTTCTGGGTTTCGCGCATGTTTTACATCTCATGTTCTATTTTGATTAAGATAATTTGTACTATACATGGTGCTTATTTGTAAGACTTGTATGTGTGGTACTGTTCCTATTTCATATCATTGTGATTCATGTAACAAAAGGGGATCCGGTCTGAAGATCGACAGTGTTTAGGTCGACCACTATAGGTCGACAGTCACTAGGTCGACATGGATGGAAGGTCGACAGGGTTTCTAGGTCGAAATGTGCTAGGTCGACAGGTCTAAAGGTCGACATGAGTTTTTTTAAAAAAAAATTATTATTATTTTCATACTTAACGATCCACGTGGACTACGATTGGAATGGTAAAGTGTGCCGAGCGAAGCGGTAGCGGAGCGAAGGCACCATGCCTGAAGCATGGCGAGCGAAGCGAGCCATGCGAGGGGACGCGGTGCACTAATTTGGGATCCCGGTCACTTTACGAAGAAAACGACACCAAAAAAAAAAAATCCTCATGTCGACCTTTAGACCTGTCGACCTAGCACATGTCGACCTAGAAACCCTGTCGACCTCCCATCCATGTCGACCTAGTGACTGTCGACCTATAGTGGTCGGCCTAAACATTGTCGACCTAGATACTGTCGATAAAACGAACCACACCCTAACAAAAGTCATTGGAAACATTTATGTTTTCAACTACAGAATCGCTAATAAAAATATTTTGAAAGAAAAAAAAAAGCTGAGTTTTCTCGTGGCCACTTTTATGGAACCTCCTGTAAAACACAGTAAACATGTAAGCCCTGAGAAGCATCACATTTTTTCCTCTCAACAAGTAGATCTTACTAGCTCCATTGGGGTTCATTTACATTTGGAGTCATTTTTATGACACACATCTCAGATGTAGCAGTGCCAGTACACATCTGCACCTATGGGATGTAGTCACGTTGCCGGCGTTCAGGATCCCGGTGGTCAGCAATGCTGACAGCCAGAATGCCGACTTACAGGGGCTATTCCTACTAGTGGGTGTCCACGACACCCGTACAGTGGGAACAGAACATGTTGCGAGCGCAGCGAGCCACCGAGTCTGCGGCGTGCCAAGCACAGCAAGCCCGCAAGGGTCTTCGATGCGCTCGACAACCCCCCGCCCCTCCAGCCGCCGGCATTCCGGCGGCCAGGATCTCGGCATCAGTATGTTGACCACGGGATCCTGGCCGACAGCATACCATACCCAAGCCACGCTTATAGGTGTTACTTTCACAGTGTCACTGAAATCCTTTTACAAAAGTAAGCAATTATATGTGCCTGTCCTGCCAAAATCAGGATGGATGAGCCGGAACTTTAGGGCAAGTGCAGGAGTCTGGGGGAGCGATAGAAAAACCTAGTAACGTCCCTGGACATTAATGTAAACATTGGTCCTTTTATCCAATGGATACTATATGGAATACATTATTAATATTTAACACTATGGGCCTAATTCAGACCTGATCGCTGTGCTGCAAATTTGCAGAGGTCTGCGGTCATATAGTCGCCACCCAGGGAGAATGAAAACCTGCCCAGTGCAAGTGTGCGAATGCATGTGTACGCCGTGCGAAAATTCCGCCAGACAGCGGACAGCTGCAAATCCGTTCACAACTCACTCACCATCTAATGATTTTTCCTGTCTGTGCGTAGCCCAGGACTTACTCCTACAGTGCGATACAAACAGGCTGATTAGGGCTGGAGCTGACGTCACACACCCTCCCTAAAAACGCCTGGGAAAGCCTGCCTTTTTCCTGACACTCTCTGAAAGCGGACAGTTACCATCCGCAAATATTCTCATCCTGTCAATCACCTTGCAAACGCCTTGCGATCTAAATGTTCGCACCATCCTGTCGCTGTTTGGCGATGCGCCTGAGCACTGCGCAGTCATTCAATAATCACCTGCTGTGCGAATTCACACAACAGCGATCAGCTCTGAATCGGGCCCTGTATGTGGTCTATAGTATAGGCTGTATCAAGCATGTTTAAATAATAGAAATACCGGTAAGTTAAGTGGTCAGAAAAAGGTTAATCATACCATAATAAATAAATAAATACCCAAACATAATAGAACCAGTACTGTACTTTTTAAGAACACATTCTCCCACCTCATGGTAAGGCTCCTGTCTCTTCTTCCTGGCAGCTACTCTCTGGGACAATGCACTGATTGAGAACACACTCACAGCAAACTTGGTAGAAGAAGCTGCTACCACTGGGCATGTGCCGCATCTCTGCTCTGTCCCTTAAACTACATGTTGTGGCGGCAGCTCTAGTAATCTAATTATATACCATACCTCCCAACTTTTGGGTGTAATTAAGCCGACCCAAAAAGGGGGTGTGACCCGCCTCGCCAGCGGCCCGTTTTTCTGCCTTTTGGGGGCGTGCCCAGCGCTCCCCGAGCAGATGGGCAGCCCCGGCTCCCCTCCTAGCTCTGAATACATGCCGTGCGCGTGCGCACAGCATGTATTCAGTGATCACCGGCTGCTTTCCAGAGCAGAGCAGTGGGTGATCAAAGCCTCCCCCCAACTGCCCCCCCACCCGCGGGACACTGCTGCCCGCGGATGGGACAGCGGGACAGGGTCCGAATATCGGGACTGTCCCGCTGAAAGCGGGACAGTTGGGAGGTATAATATACTATTGCCATAATTTGAGTAGTGATGAGCGGGTTCGGATCCTCGGAATCCGACCCGCCCGAACTTCACCTTTTTTTTACACGGGTCCGAGCGACTCGGATCCTCCCGCCTTGCTCGGTTAACCAGAGCGCGCCCGAACGTCATCATCCCGCTGTCGGATTCTCGCGAGACTCGGATTCTATATAAGGAGCCGCGCGTCGCCGCCATTTTCACACGTGCATTGAGATTGATAGGGAGAGGACGTGGCTGGCGTCCTCTCCGTTATAGTAGAACACAGAGTGACTTAGTTAGTTATAATTGTGGGGAGGATTGGGGACGGGGAGCAGCTGTTAGGGAGTACAGTACAGGGTTTTGATTATACCACCAGTGAGTTTAATCCTTTGTTTCTCTGCCTGAAAAAAACGCTCCGACCACCATATCTGTGCTCACTCAGTGTGCTGCACTGCTGCATGATATATCTGTGCTGAGTGCACTGCTCTGCTCACACTGCCTAATTGTGGGGACTGGGGAGCAGTTATAGCAGGAGTACAGTGCACAGTTTTGCTGACAGTGACCACCAGTCCAGTATACGTTTGTCTGCCTGAAAAACACTCCTGTGGTTTTTTTTCTTTTCTTCATACTAGTTTAGCAGTCTGCTGACAGTGTCCACCAGGTCCGTTATACAGTATATTATATATATAAGCAGCAGTACGGTAGGCCACGGCTGTACCTACCTCTGTGTCGTCAGTGCACTCGTCGTCCATAAGTAATATAATACTATACTATCCATCCATCTACAATGTATACCTGTGGTGTTTTTTTTTTCTTCATACTAGTTTAGCAGTCTGCTGACAGTGTCCACCAGGTCCGTTATACAGTATATTATATATATAAGCAGCAGTACGGTAGGCCACGGCTGTACCTACCTCTGTGTCGTCAGTGCACTCGTCGTCCATAAGTAATATAATACTATACTATCCATCCATCTACATTGTATACCTATGTTGTTGTTTTTTTCTTCATACTAGTTTAGCAGTCTGTTGACAGTGTCCACCAGGTCCGTTATACAGTATATTATATATATAAGCAGCAGTACGGTAGGCCACGGCTGTACCTACCTCTGTGTCGTCACTCGTCGTCCATAAGTAATATAATACTATACTATCCATCCATCTACATTGTATACCTGTGGTGTTTTTTTTTTTCTTCATCCTAGTTTAGCAGTCTGCTGACAGTGTCCACCAGATCCGTTATACAGTATATTATATATATAAGCAGCAGTACGGTAGGCCACGGCTGTACCTACCTCTGTGTCGTCAGTCACTCGTCGTCCATAAGTAATATAATACTATACTATCCATCCATCTACATTGTATACCTGTGGTGTTTTTTTTTTTCTTCATCCTAGTTTAGCAGTCTGCTGACAGTGTCCACCAGATCCGTTATACAGTATATTATATATATAAGCAGCAGTACGGTAGGCCACGGCTGTACCTACCTCTGTGTCGTCAGTCACTCGTCGTCCATAAGTAATATAATACTATACTATCCATCCATCTACTTTGTATACCTGTGGTGTTTTTTTTTTCTTCATACTAGTTTAGCAGTCTGCTGACAGTGTCCACCAGGTCCGTTATACAGTATATTATATATATAAGCAGCAGTACGGTAGGCCACGGCTGTATCTACCTCTGTGTCGTCAGTGCACTCGTCGTCCATAAGTAATATAATACTATACTATCCATCCATCTACATTGTATACCTATGTTGTTGTTGTTTTTTTCTTCATACTAGTTTAGCAGTCTGCTGACAGTGTCCACCAGGTCCGTTATACAGTATATTATATATATAAGCAGCAGTACGGTTAGCCACGGCTGTACCTACCTCTGTGTCGTCACTCGTCGTCCATAAGTAATATAATACTATACTATCCATCCATCTACATTGTATACCTGTGGTATTTTTTTTTCTTCATACTAGTTTAGCAGTCTGCTGACAGTGTCCACCAGGTCCGTTATACAGTATATTATATATATAAGCAGCAGTACGGTAGGCCACGGCTGTACCTACCTCTGTGTCATCAGTGCACTCGTCGTCCATAAGTAATATAATACTATACTATCCATCCATCTACATTGTATACCTGTGTTGTTGTTTTTTTCTTCATACTAGTTTAGCAGTCTGCTGACAGTGTCCACCAGGTCCGTTATACAGTATATTATATATATAAGCAGCAGTACGGTAGGCCACGGCTGTACCTACCTCTGTGTCGTCACTCGTCGTCCATAAGTAATATAATACTATACTATCCACCCATCTACATTGTATACCTGTGGTGGCTTTTAGTTGTGCGCAAAATATGGAGAACAAAAATGTGGAGGTTAAAAAAATAAGGAAAGATCAAGATCCACTTCCACCTCGTGCTGAAGCTGCTGCCACTAGTCATGGCCGAGACGATGAAATGCCATCAACGTCGTCTGCCAAGGCCGATGCCCAATGTCATAGTACAGAGCATGTAAAATCCAAAACACAAAAGATCAGTAAAAAAATGACCCAAAAATCAAAATTAAAAGCGTCTGAGGAGAAGCGTAAACTTGCCAATATGCCATTTACGACACGGAGTGGCAAGGAACGGCTGAGGCCCTGGCCTATGTTCATGGCTAGTGGTTCAGCTTCACATGAGGATGGAAGCACTCATCCTCTCGCTAGAAAAAAGAAAAGACTTGCGGCAAAAGCACAGCAAAGAACTGTGCGTTCTTCGAAATCACAAATCCCAAAGGAGAGTCCAATTGTGTCGGTTGCGATGCCTGACCTTCCCAACACTGGACGGGAAGAGCTTGCGCCTTCCACCATTTGCACGCCCCCTGCAAGTGTTGAAAGGAGCACCCGCAGTCCAGTTCCTGATAGTGAAATTGAAGACGTCAGTGTTGAAGTACACCAGGATGAGGATATGGGTGTTGCTGGCGCTGGGGAGGAAATTGACAAGGAGGATTCTGATGGTGAGGTGGTTTGTTTAAGTCAGGCACCCGGGGAGACACCTGTTGTCCGTGGGAGGAATATGGCCATTGACATGCCTGGTGAAAATACCAAAAAAATCAGCTCTTCAGTGTGTAAGTATTTCAACAGAAATGCGGACAACAGGTGTCAAGCCGTGTGTTGCCTTTGTCAAGCTGTAATAAGTAGGGGTAAGGACGTTAACCACCTCGGAACATCCTCCCTTATACATCACCTGGAGCGCATTCATAATAAGTCAGTGACAAGTTCAAAAACTTTGGGCGACAGCGGAAGCAGTCCACTGACCAGTAAATCCCTTCCTCTTGTAACCAAGCTCGCGCAAACCACACCACCAACTCGCTCAGTGTCAATTTCCTCCTTACCCAGGAAAGCCAATAGTCATGCAGGCCATGTCACTGGCAAGTCTGACGAGTCCTCTCCTGCCTGGGATTCCTCCGATGCATCCTTGAGTGTAATGCCTACTGCTGCTGGCGCTGCTGTTGTTGCTGCTGGGAGTTGATCGTCATCCCAGAGGGGAAGTCGGAAGACCACTTGTACTACTTCCAGTAAGCAATTGACTGTCCAACAGTCCTTTGCGAGGAAGATGAAATATCACAGCAGTCATCCTGTTGCAAAGCGGATAACTGAGGCCTTGACAACTATGTTGGTGTTAGCTGTGCGTCCGGTATCCGCCGTTAGTTCACAGGGAACTAGACAATTTCTTGAGGTAGTGTGCCCCCGTTACCAAATACCATCTAGGTTCCACTTCTCTAGGCAGGCGATACCGAGAATGTACACGGACGTCAGAAAAAGACTCACCAGTGTCCTAAAAAATGCAGTTGTACCCAATGTCCACTTAACCACGGACATGTGGACAAGTGGAGCAGGGCAGACTCAGGACTACATGACTGTGATAGCCCACTGGGTAGATGTATTGCCTCCCGCTGCAAGAACAGCAGCGGCGGCACCAGTAGCAGCATCTCGCAAACGCCAACTCGTTCCTAGGCAGGCTACGCTTTGTATCACCGCTTTCCAGAATACGCACACAGCTGAAAACCTCTTACGGCAACTGAGGAAGATCATCGCAGAATGGCTTACCCCAATTGGACTCTCCTGGGGATTTGTGACATCGGACAACGCCAGCAATATTGTGCGTGCATTACATCTGGGCAAATTCCAGCACGTCCCATGTTTTGCACATACCTTGAATTTGGTGGTGCAGAATTATTTAAAAAACGACAGGGGCGTGCAAGAGATGCTGTCGGTGGCCCGAAGAATTGCGGGACACTTTCGGCATACAGGCACCGCGTACAGAAGACTGGTGCACCACCAAAAACACCTGAACCTGCCCTGCCATCATCTGAAGCAAGAGGTGGTAACGAGGTGGAATTCAACCCTCTATATGCTTCAGAGGATGGAGGAGCAGCAAAAGGCCATTCAAGCCTATACATCTGGCCACGATATAGGCAAAGGATGTGAAATGCACCTGTCTCAAGCGCAGTGGAGAATGATTTCAACGTTGTGCAAGGTTCTGCAACCCTTTGAACTTGCCACACGTGAAGTCAGTTCAGACACTGCCAGCCTGAGTCAGGTCATTCCCCTCATCAGGCTTTTGCAGGAGAAGCTGGAGGCATTGAAGGAGGAGCTAAAAAAGAGCGATTCCGCTAGGCATGTGGGACTTGTGGATGGAGCCCTTCATTCGCTTAACCAGGATTCACGTGTGGTCAATATGTTGAAATCAGAGCACTACATTTTGGCCACCGTGCTCGATCCTAGATTTAAAACCTACGTTGGATCTCTCTTTCTGGCAGACACAAGTCTGCAGAGGTTCAAAGAACTGCTGGTGAGAAAATTGTCAAGTCAAGCGGAACGCGACCCATCAACATCTCCTCCTTCACATTCTCCCGCAACTGGGGGTGCGAGGAAAAGGCTACGAATTCCGAGCCCACCCGCTGGCGGTGATGCAGGGCAGTCTGGAGCGACTGCTGATGCTGACATCTGGTCCGGACTGAAGGACCTGCCAACGATTACTGACATGTCGTCTACTGTCACTGCATATGATTCTCTCACCATTGAAAGAATGGTGGAGGATTATATGAGTGACCGCATCCAAGTAGGCACGTCAGACAGTCCGTACGTATACTGGCAGGAAAAAGAGGCAATTTGGAGGCCCTTGCACAAACTGGCTTTATTCTACCTAAGTTGCCCTCCCTCCAGTGTGTACTCCGAAAGAGTGTTTAGTGCCGCCGCTCACCTTGTCAGCAATCGGCGTATGAGGTTACTTCCAGAAAATGTGGAGAAGATGATGTTCATTAAAATTAATTATAATCAATTCCTCCATGGAGACATTCACCAGCAGCAATTGCCTCCAGAAAGTACACGGGGATCTGAGATGGTGGATTCCAGTGGGGACGAGTTAATAATCTGTGAGGAGGGGGATGTACACAGTGAAAGGGGTGATGAATCGGACGATGATGATGAGGTGGACATCTTGCCTCTGTAGAGCCAGTTTGTGCAAGGAGAGATTGCTTCTTTTTTGGTGGGGGCCCAAACCAACCAGTCATTTCAGTCACAGTCGTGTGGCAGACCCTGTCGCTGAAATGATGGGTTGGTTAAAGTGTGCATGTCCTGTTTATACAACATAAGGGTGGGTGGGAGGGCCCAAGGACAATTCCATCTTGCACCTCTTTTTTCTTTCATTTTTCTTTGCGTCATGTGCTGTTTTTGGAGTATTTTTTGGAAGGGCCATCCTGCGTGACACTGCAGTGCCACTCCTAGATGGGCCAGGTGTTTGTGTCGGCCACTAGGGTCACTTAGCTTACTCACACAGCTACCTCATTGCGCCTCTTTTTTTCTTTGCGTCATGTGCTGTTTGGGGAGTGTTTTTTGGAAGGGCCATCCTGCCTGACACTGCAGTGCCACTCCTAGATGGGCCAGGTGTTTGTGTCGGCCACTTGTGTCGCTTAGCTTAGCCATCCAGCGACCTCGGTGCAAATTTTAGGCCTAAAAATAATATTGTCAGGTGTGAGGTGTGAGGTGTTCAGAATAGACTGGAAATGAGTGTAAATTATGGTTATTGAGGTTAATAATACTATGGGATCAAAATGACCCCCAAATTCAATGATTTAAGCTGTTTTTTAGGGTTTTTTGAAAAAAACACCCGAATCCAAAACACACCCGAATCCGACAAAAAAAATTCGGTGAGGTTTTGCCAAAACGCGTTCGAACCCAAAACACGGCCGCGGAACCGAACCCAAAACCAAAACACAAAACCCGAAAAATTTCCGGTGCACATCACTAAATTTGAGCCACTTGTCAAAAGGAGGAGGGTTTCTGGGCAACCGGAAACTCCTCCTGCGTTTGACTATGGGATGAGCAGTCTGCACTAACAGCTTAATAAGTTGCTGAAATCTCTAGATCTCAGAAGTTCCCCCCTATGTTTTACCATGCAGATGATAAACATATATTTCTGTATTTGATAGCTTACATAGATAAATGTAACACTGAGTATGTATTATGCATCTTATCTGCATTACATATGATGTTGTAAATATAGTTTAATACAGACTGTTCACGCTATCTCTGTTCCAATGGGCTACCTTCCAGGTTATTAGTAACTGATTAGGATGTTACATGATCTCATTATCCAAACACACAACATGATATGTTATTCTCACATGACCACTGAGTTTCTAAGATACAAAATATTGCTGTATTATCACTGTCATACATAAATATAATGGTATTCAGATTCATACTTCATCCCACAGTATCACCTGTCAACTTACAAACTATCTAAAGTAAGAAAAATATATTGCAAGGACCAAAATACTAAAAGCATTACAAGGAATAAAGTCTAATCTAACATTATATTGCAAGATACAGAGTTTTCCAATCGATAACCCGTCACAGTACTGCTCACATTCTAAAATCGCTAGATTAGACCTGGGTCAAGAATGAAAAGTGCAATCTCTAGCACTTACCCAGTGTTAGCACTTAGCACAAGGGGCCTATTTCAGACCTGATCGTAGCAACAAATTTGTTAGCAGATTGGCAAAACCATGGCCCTCATTCTGAGTTGTTCACTCGCTAGCTGCTTTTAGCAGCAGTGCAAATGCTAAGCCGCCGCCCTCTGGGAGTGTATCTTAGCTTAGCAGAAGTGCAAACAAAAGGATCGCAGCACTGCTATAAAAAAGATTGTGCAGTTTCTGAGCAGCTCCAGACCTACTCCTCCTACTCCTAGCTTGCGAACACCTCAGACTGTTTAGTTCCTGATTTGACATCACAAACATGCCCTGCGTTCGGCCAGCCACGCCTGCGTTTCTCCAGGCATGCCTGCGTGTGTATCTGACACGCCTGTGTTTTTCCACACACTCCCAGGAAACGGTCAGTTACCGCCCAGAAACACCCACTTCCTGTCAATCACTCTGCGGCCAGCAGTACAACTGAAATGCGTCGCTAGACCTTGTGTAAAACTACTTTGGATGTTGTGAAAGTACATCACGTGTGCGCAGTGAGCCTCATACGCATGCGGATAACTGCCATTTTTTTTGCCTGATTGCTGCGCAGCGACCGAAAACAGCTAGCGAACAACTCGGAATGACCACCCATGTGCACTGCAGGCTGGGCACATATAACATGTGCAGAGAGAGTTAAATTTGGGTGGGGTGGGTCCAAACTGAAATCTAAAGTGCAGTGTAAAAATAAAGCAGCCAGTATTTACCCTGCACAGAAACAATATAACCCACCCAAATCTAACTCTCTCTGCACATGTTATATCTGCCCCTCCACTGCAGTGTACATGGTTTTGCCCAACTGCTAACAAATTTGCTGCTATGATCAGGGCTGAATTAGGCCCAAGATATGAGCAGTATGTACTGAGCTGACCTTGGCCATACCTCCCAACTGTCCCGATTTTCGCGGGACAGTCACGTTTTTTGGGGACTGTCCCGCTGTCCCACCCGCGGGCCACAGTGTCCCGCGGTGGGGGGGGGGGGCAGTTGGGAGGCTCTGTCACCCGCTGCCCTGCTTAGCAGAGCAGCGTTGAATAGACGCTGTGCGCATGCGCACAGCGTCTATTCAGTGCAGCCAGAGGGAGAGGGGACATGCCAGCGGCTCACAGAGCGCTGGGCATGCCCCCTCAGTGACGAAAATGGGGGCGTGGCCCGCGATTGCGGCCCTCCCGTGAAGCCACGCCCCCTGTTTCTTAGACCACACCCCTTTTCGGGAGCGCGCGAGGCTTCGCCGCGCGTGTGTCCCGCTTTATAAAGAAGAAATGTTGGGAGGTATGCCTTGGCATAGGCCATATAGGCAAATGCCTACGGTGCAATACCTCCATGGGGGCACCCATCAGGCACAATGGCCAGCCTCCATGTTGACCAGCACACAATGACAGGAGGAGCTGACAGCAGACATTGCCTATCTACAGGGGCGATACAGTTGGTGCTGTAGCTCTGCTTTTAGTTGAGGTTGCGTGAACTGGCAGTTTCTCCACGTGTCTCTCCACCATGGTCCTCATTCCGAGTTGTTCGCTCGCTAGCTGCTTTTAGCAGCATTGCACACGCTAAGCCGCCGCCTACTGGGAGTGAATCTTAGCTTTGCAGATTAGCGAACGAAAGATTTGCAAAATAGCAAATAGAATAGCGATCAGAAATTTCTTTGCAGTTTCCGAGTAGCTCGATACTTACTCTGCCACTGCGATCAGTTCAGTCCTTTTCGTTCCTGGTTTGACGTCACAAACACACCCAGCGTTCGCCCAGACACTCCCCCGTTTCTCCAGCCACTCCCGCGTTTTCCCAGAAACGGCAGCGCTTTTTCACACACTCCCATAAAACGGCCAGTTTCCGCCCAGAAACACCCACTTCCTGTCAATCACACTCCGATCACCAGAACGAAGAAATTTCTTCGTTAAGCCGTGAGTAAAATACCAAACTTCTTAGCAAATTTACTTGGCACAGGCGCGGTGTGAACATTGCGCATGCGCAGTTTGCAGAAAATCGCTGTGATGCGATGAAAAATAACGAGCGAACAACTCGGAATGAGGGCCCATGTCAGAGCCAGCGAGAAGTTGGCTGGGGGCCCTGCCAGCAGACCACATGATCTCTCCCAGAAGACCGTTCGAGATGCCAGTGAGGAGACGAGATTGACTGCAATTTTTGGCGCACCAGTTAAAATCTTGCCTAAGGCAACAAACTGGTCAGGGCCAGCACTACATTGTACTGATAAGATTAAAAACCCTCTCTCCTCAGCTTTTATGGAAGCAAGGTTGTGAAGAGGAGGCTGCGTGTTTCATGTACTTCGTCCCTCTTACCGAAGATAGATTAAAAGCAGGGAGATGAAAGTCGGTATACTGCCTCTGTAACCATTCTATCACAGCCACTTTCTAAATGAGCAAAGAAAAAGCTACAGTTATGTTCAGTACAGAGTATATAATATCTACATAGCTATATCATTATTGGGTCTACTAAGTATACTCAATAATCGCATATCTCAGCTGTAGATTACGATATTGAAGTTACCTCCATATAAAAGGGCAGTAAAAAGTCTGGCGAAAACGTTTTCTCTTTTCAGTTGTCACAGAAGAACTTTCAGCCCTATAGGATGTAATGGGGGATAATACCAGGTGATATTTACAGTATATAAAGGACAGAAGCAAAGCTTCTCTCAACTTTTTTGACAAACATAACCCCATCTGTAGATAGCATTACGTGCCTTCTTATGTGTTGAAACCGAGGAAGGCAGGGAGGAAATCTCACCGGCACAGGTCTTTACCACAAGGGCTGTCCTGGCACTTAAATATAAAGATTAAAACAAAGAGAAAAGCATATTTTTTGTGGTGCTTTTCACTTGTTTATTAAATAGGCCCCTATATCATTATCTGTCACTCTCATCTTACAGCTAATACTGCCTTCTGTAGGCCTCTTTCTAAATGCTGTTATGGTAAACACTGACACCATGTGGTAAAGTTCATAAATTACAAAATGTTCTCATATTCTGCATATTCTGTACTAGTTAAAAGCCCGTCAAAATGATGGCCACCAGGGCCGGTTTATAATAGGAGGGCGGTCACTACTCACACAGGAGCTGGCAGGATTCTGGCAGTCCTGTCATTGTGTGTGTGTGTGTGTGTGTGTGTGTGTGTGTGTGTGTGTGTGTGTGTGTGTGTGTGTGTGTGTGTGTGTGTGTGTGTGTGTGTGTGTGTGTGTGTGTGTGTATGTGTGTGTGGGGTCAGGGACATGCGATGAGGTAAAGGCCCGTACACACTGGTCGATATATCGGCCGTTCTCCTGAACGGCCGATATATTGCGGGACCGTCGGCCAGTGTGTACGGCCGATACGTCTGTGAACTCCGTCGTTCACAGATGTATCGCGTCGTCCGCGCAGCACAGCCGACCGCAAATATATCTACCGATATATTGGCGCGTCGCTGTGTGAGTACACATGCTGCGGCGGCCGGCGGTGATTGACAGCTGAACTGGGCGGGCGTGTGTACACACCCGCCCAGTTCATGACGTCAGTCCCCGACGGATCGGGCAGTGTGTATGCACAGCACACTGCTTGATCCGTCCATAGATATATCTGCAGATCAATTGATCTGCAGATATATCTATTAGTGTGTACCCACCTTAAGGAGGCACTGCCTAGTACCAGAGCCAGATTTAAACGCAATATATGAGCCCAAGGTTGCATGTGGGCATTATACACAGATGCAGCAGTGTATACTGCTGGAAATTTGGTGAGTTTTGATCAGAGATGTGCGGAAAGTACAGGCAGGGGAGGCACTGCCTCAACTGTCATAGACTTTTTACTGCAGAGTTTTGACTATAAAAATGATTACAATAACACAAAAAAGATATTTCTAATATATGCTCTGTATTTTTCATATACTTTATATAGTCAAAACTCTGGCATATAGTTAATGGAGTAAAAATGAAATTCTTGGGGGTAATGAGCGGTCGCACTGCCGAGACACAGCCCCGTCCAGCACTGGCCGGCTTGCGATGTGACTGTTAGGTTCCTGGTGCTCAGAACAAGGGAGATGTTGCGTAGTGAGTCCTGAGCACCAGAACGTGACGCTGAAACAAGGTGTGGTGTGGAAATAGCCCCTAGCACCCTACCTCCGTTGTTTTACCCGTGTGGTCAGTTCACGCCTGCATGACTATGGGTTCTTGGGCCCATGGCAGCCGCGTTTGAAGAGCGGATTAGGTCTGCCCAACTCCGATGCCCCCACAGGTCTTAAAGGGAGACAAAGCGTGAACTGATACAGGGTAATAACAAGGGGACCTCTAACTGAAACAACCAAAGCCAGGGGCTACTGACTAGCCTAAAACTAAATGTATGTGCGGCTTGCCGCCAAAGGAAAAGAACAACCAAAGGAAATGCTGTCCACACGCCGACACAATACTTTTGTGTACCGGCGGTGACAGCATAAGCAGAACCCTCTGCAAAACACCAGTAACTAAATATAACAAAGGAATACAGCGGCCTAGGCCGACGGACGCAGCAAAGCCGCTACTCACAGAACTGGTACAAATACTGGCAAACGGACAGGAACCCCCAATGCTGCCGACACAGACTCTCAGAACTGGAGGACAGGCAGAATCCCAAACGACAGACCGGTGGACACCAAGAAGCCAGAAACTCGACCAGGCACATGCAAAGCCACAGGACTTCTGGACAGGAAAGCTTCATGGCAGGACACGGAATCAGACACGGGAACTGACACAGGAATCGACACAGGAACCGACACCGGAAGCAGCTAGACAGACACTGCTAGACAGGAGCTCAGGTACTGGCAGGGACTAGCTCAGAACTCAAGAACTCTGGAACCCAGGAAATATCACCAGCGTCTGTGAATTGCACTGAGCCAGCATATAACAGAGAGGCCTAATTAATTATGTCGTGCAGCTACCCTGTTGCATGACTCCAAACTGACAAGATGCAATTAGCAGACAGGTGAGGCCAACCACATGGAAACAGGCTGCAATTACACAGACTCACCACTGACAGAAAAACAATAATCTTCTAAACCAGAGCAAAGGGAAATCCTGGCCTGCAAGAGAACTAAAAACATAAAATAGGAATGAACCACTACCTGTGGTTCATAACGGTATCCTCTCCTTAAGGGTGAGCTCCGAGCACCCCATGACACCCACGGGGAACATAAACAGAAGTATAACATAAAATACATAACCAAAATGCAAAACAGGAATGAGCCACAGCCGTGGCTCATAACAGTGACGTGGTGACTGTCAGGGCCAAGTGTTTTTGTGAATCCGTTAACCCTGGACCAACCAAAGGTGTAGGTGCTGTTGTATGATGAAAGCAGGGAGGACGAAGAAAGTTCCATTTCATATATTTATTAAAGGCAACAATTCCAGTAAGGAGTTAAATGACAAATTATTAATCACCATATATATACTGACATATTGCAATGAATGGTATAATGATAAGCAGGAACAGTCTTCTAGATGCATTGGATAAATGTTCATATAACTGAGTTTTTAAACAGGCTTGTGAATGAATGACAAATTGTCCAAATGAAGCAATGATTGGCGCCAAACTGTAAGGAGTGTTAACTGGATATTGCAGACATAAATGAATAACTGTAGAGACTTGTACTGAAGCTTAAAGATTAAACTGGAAGGCTGTGAAGAATTGTCCTTGATTGCAGCAACAATGAAAAAACAATACTGAATAGAATACTTGCAAGTTGTGAAGATAACACAGCATTGTGAAACTGCAGCAGACGACAATGGTGATGAATGGGTTAAGCTGAGAGCTGATTAAACGAGCACCTGAGTTTAGTAGAATCTTCCACAGGCTGTGTGATTGAAGCAGGCAGACAGGGTAACTTCTCACAAAACTTTGGAAATCCACTTGTTGCCACTAGGAGAGCGATTGACTGACAGCACAGCAGGGAGCTGGTGGATCTTTTGCAGTGAAGGCTGCAGGCAGACCTCTGGGAGCGGAGGCGATATCTGGACCACTGGAATCACACGGAAATCCACGGAGAGAGCACAGAGCTAGGGCATAGAGTAGATACAACAAAGTACTGGCTCAGAGTAACATAATCCCAGCCTACTTAAAGGCAGCACAAGCACGGGATTGGCTAACACCTACCCACAGGTGTTTCACAACTGCTCTCAGGTGCTCATTTGGTCTCCAACATGGCCGCCTCCTATACTGCAGACACACAGCGGTGCCTTTCCCCATTTGGTCCCCGCACTCCTGGCTCCCAGAACCTGCATCACCTCTGCCGCTGACCACGCCGCATCCCCACACGGCCGCACAGCACCGTGAGCGGATGGACCCCATAACCTGCAGAGGTGAGTGATCGGTTTGTGACAGTGACGTCATACCGCGCTCCCTCCTGCCCACCCTGCGCTGTGCTCCTAGACGCCCTGTGCTGTGTTCCTGGCCGCGGTGTGATGCTGCTCTACCTCACCTCACCACATGTCACTGGTGTGTGTTGCGTTAACCTTTTATAAATATAGATGCTGTGTATCTGTAATGAGCAGACTATAATTATGCTGCACTATTTAAATCAGTACTGGCACGTGTAAGCTCACCATTCCCCGTACAGCTCCCAGCCAGTCTGGGGGTAGAGGACACCAGTGGCCACCAGCAGCTGGCCGGAGGTGTCTGGGCATGGCCTGTGTGGGGTGTGGGAGGGGCGAGCACAGAACCCTGCCCCTCCATTGGCACACACTATATATAAAGCAACTGAGCCGGTTGCCTCCTCCTCACCCGCATTATATGTAGCCCCAGCACCGACCCCTCTCCTCCCGGTCACTGCACTGCTCACCCAACACAGGGTCTCAACTCTTTCTGCCAGACTGATTCCCCTTCTCCTCCCGCCGGAAAGTGGTCAGACGTGTCCCTGATTCCTCCGCTGTGAGCGCTGTGGGAGCTTCTGGTGGTTCCTGCAACAGTTTCCTGGTTACTACTGCTACTTGTTGCCGAGTCCCAGGATGGCAAGTAACCTGGAGCATAGTATGTAGAGGAAGGGGTGCAGAGTATGCAGCATATGGTGGGATCAGTATATGGAGGAGGGGGTGCCCTGTATATGGGGGGCACTATATGGAGGGGTATGGGGTTGCAGTGTGTATATAGGGGCAGTATATAGTAGGGATGTGCACCGGAAATTTTTCGGGTTTTGTGTTTTGGTTTTGGGTTCGGTTCCGTGGCCGTGTTTTGGGTTCGAACGTGTTTTGGCAAAACCTCACCGAATTTTTTTTGTCGGACTCGGGTGTGTTTTGGATTCGGGTGTTTTTTTTAAAAAACCCTAAAAAACAGCTTAAATCATAGAATTTGGGGGTCATTTTGATCCCAAAGTATTATTAACCTCAATAACCATAATTTCCACTCATTTTCAGTCTATTCTGAACACCTCACACCTCACAATATTATTTTTAGTCCTAAAATTTGCACCGAGGTCGCTGGATGACTAAGCTCAGCGACCCAAGTGGCCGACACAAACACCTGGCCCATCTAGGAGTGGCACTGCAGTGTCACGCAGGATGGCCCTTCCAAAAAACACTCCCCAAACAGCACATGACGCAAAGAAAAAAAGAGGCGCAATGAGGTAGCTGTGTGAGTAAGCTAAGCGACCCTAGTGGCCGACACAAACACCTGGCCCATCTAGGAGTGGCACTGCAGTGTCAGGCCGGATGGCCCTTCCAAAAAATACTCCCCAAACAGCACATGACGCAAAGAAGAAAAAAAAGAGGCGCAATGAGGTAGCTGTGTGACTAAGATAAGTGACCCTAGTGGCCGACACAAACACCTGGCCCATCTAGGAGTGGCACTGCAGTGTCACGCAGGATGGCCCTTCCAAAAAATACTCCCCAAACAGCACATGACGCAAAGAAGAAAAAAAAGAGGCGCAATGAGGTAGCTGTGTGACTAAGATAAGCGACCCTAGTGGCCGACACAAACACCTGGCCCATCTAGGAGTGTCACTGCAGTGTCACGCAGGATGGCCCTTCCAAAAAACACTCCCCAAACAGCACATGACGCAAAGAAAAATGAAAGAAAAAAGAGGTGCAAGATGGAATTGTCCTTGGGCCCTCCCACCCACCCTTATGTTGTATAAACAGGACATGCACACTTTAACCAACCCATCATTTCAGTGACAGGGTCTGCCACACGACTGTGACTGAAATGACGGGTTGGTTTGGACCCCCACCAAAAAAGAAGCAATTAATCTCTCCTTGCACAAACTGGCTCTACAGAGGCAAGATGTCCACCTCATCATCATCCTCCGATTCATCACCGTGTACATCCCCCTCCTCACAGAATATCAATTCGTCCCCACTGGAATCCACCATCACAGCTCCCTGTGTACTTTGTGGAGGCAATTGCTGCTGGTGAATGTCTCCATGGAGGAATTGATTATAATTCATTTTAATGAACATCATCTTCTCCACATTTTCTGGAAGTAACCTCGTACGCTGATTGCTGACAAGGTGAGCGGCGGCACTAAACACTCTTTCGGAGTACACACTGGAGGGAGGGCAACTTAGGTAGAATAAAGCCAGTTTGTGCAAGGGCCTCCAAATTGCCTCTTTTTCCTGCCAGTATACGTACGGACTGTCTGACGTGCCTACTTGGATGCGGTCACTCATATAATCCTCCACCATTCTTTCAATGGTGAGAGAATCATATGCAGTGACAGTAGACGACATGTCCGTAATCGTTGGCAGGTCCTTCAGTCCGGACCAGATGTCAGCATCAGCAGTCGCTCCAGACTGCCCTGCATCACCGCCAGCGGGTGGGCTCGGAATTATGAGCCTTTTCCTCGCACCCCCAGTTGCGGGAGAATGTGAAGGAGGAGATGTTGACAGGTCGCGTTCCGCTTGACTTGACAATTTTCTCACCAGCAGTTCTTTGAACCCCTGCAGACTTGTGTCTGCCGGAAAGAGAGATACAACGTAGGTTTTAAATCTAGGATCGAGCACGGTGGCCAAAATGTAGTGCTCTGATTTCAACAGATTGACCACCCGTGAATCCTTGTTAAGCGAATTAAGGGCTCCATCCACAAGTCCCACATGCCTAGCGGAATCGCTCAGTGTTAGCTCCTCCTTCAATGTCTCCAGCTTCTTCTGCAAAAGCCTGATGAGGGGAATGACCTGACTCAGGCTGGCAGTGTCTGAACTGACTTCACGTGTGGCAAGTTCAAAAGGTTGCAGAACCTTGCACAACGTTGAAATCATTCTCCACTGCGCTTGAGACAGGTGCATTCCACCTCCTATATCGTGGTCAGTTGTATAGGCTTGAATGGCCTTTTGCTGCTCCTCCAACCTCTGAAGCATATAGAGGGTTGAATTCCACCTCGTTACCACTTCTTGCTTCAGATGATGGCAGGGCAGGTTCAGGCGTTTTTGGTGTTGCTCCAGTCTTCTGTACGTGGTGCCTGTACGCCGAAAGTGTCCCGCAATTCTTCTGGCCACCGACAGCATCTCTTGCACGCCCCTGTCGTTTTTTAAATAATTCTGCACCACCAAATTCAAGGTATGTGCAAAACATGGGACGTGCTGGAATTTGCCCAGATTTAATGCACACACAATATTGCTGGCGTTGTCCGATGCCACAAATCCACAGGAGAGTCCAATTGGGGTAAGCCATTCTGCGATGATCTTCCTCAGTTGCCGTAAGAGGTTTTCAGCTGTGTGCGTATTCTGGAAAGCGGTGATACAAAGCGTAGCCTGCCTAGGAAAGAGTTGGCGTTTGCGAGATGCTGCTACTGGTGCCGCCGCTGCTGTTCTTGCGGCGGGAGTCAATACATCTACCCAGTGGGCTGTCACAGTCATATAGTCCTGAGTCTGCCCTGCTCCACTTGTCCACATGTCCGTGGTTAAGTGGACATTGGGTACAACTGCATTTTTTAGGACACTGGTGAGTCTTTTTCTGAGGTCTGTGTACATTTTCGGTATCGCCTGCCTAGAGAAATGGAACCTAGATGGTATTTGGTACCGGGGACACAGTACCTCAAACAAGTCTATAGTTGGCTCTGTAGTAATGATGGATACCGGAACCACGTTTCTCACCGCCCAGGATGCCAAGGCCTCAGTTATCCGCTTTGCAGCAGGATGACTGCTGTGATATTTCATCTTCCTCGCAAAGGACTGTTGGACAGTCAATTGCTTGGTGGAAGTAGTAAAAGTGGTCTTACGACTTCCCCTCTGGGATGACCATCGACTCCCAGCAGCAACGACAGCAGCGCCAGCAGCAGTAGGCGTTACACTCAAGGATGCATCGGAGGAATCCCAGGCAGGAGAGGACTCGTCAGAATTGCCAGTGACATGGCCTGCAGGACTATTGGCATTCCTGGGGAAGGAGGAAATTGACACTGAGGGAGTTGGTGGGGTGGTTTGCGTGAGCTTGGTTACAAGAGGAAGGGATTTACTGGTCAGTGGACTGCTTCCACTGTCGCCCAAAGTTTTTGAACTTGTCACTGACTTATGATGAATGCGCTGCAGGTGACGTATAAGGGAGGATGTTCCGAGGTGGTTAACGTCCTTACCCCTACTTATTACTGCTTGACAAAGGCAACACACGGCTTGACACCTGTTGTCCGCATTTCTGTTGAAATACTTCCACACCGAAGAGCTGATTTTTTTGGTATTTTCACCAGGCATGTCAATGGCCATATTCCTCCCACGGACAACAGGTGTCTCCCCGGGTGCCTGACTTAAACAAACCACCTCACCATCAGAATCCTCCTTGTCAATTTCCTCCCCAGCGCCAGCAACACCCATATCCTCCTCATCCTGGTGTACTTCAACACTGACATCTTCAATCTGACTATCAGGAACTGGACTGCGGGTGCTCCTTCCAGCACTTGCAGGGGGCATGCAAATGGTGGAAGGCGCATGCTCTTCACGTCCAGTGTTGGGAAGGTCAGGCATCAATTGGACTCTCCTTGCGGATTTGTGATTTCGAAGAACGCACAGTTCTTTGCTGTGCTTTTGCCAGCTTAAGTCTTTTCATTTTTCTAGCGAGAGGCTGAGTGCTTCCATCCTCATGTGAAGCTGAACCACTAGCCATGAACATAGGCCAGGGCCTCAGCCGTTCCTTGCCACTCCGTGTGGTAAATGGCATATTGGCAAGTTTACGCTTCTCCTCCGACGATTTTATTTTAGATTTTTGAGTCCTTTTTTTACTGATATTTTGTGTTTTGGATTTTACATGCTCTGTACTATGACATTGGGCATCGGCCTTGGCAGACGACGTTGATGGAATTTCATCGTCTCGGCCATGACTAGTGGCAGCAGCTTCAGCACGAGGTGGAAGTGGATCTTGATCTTTCCCTATTTTTGGAACCTCAACATTTTTGTTCTCCATATTTTAATAGGCACAACTAAAAGGCACCTCAGGTAAACAATGGAGATGGATGGATACTAGTATACTTATGGATGACGAGTGACTGACGACACAGAGGTAGCTACAGCCGTGGACTACCGTACTGCGTCTGCTAGTATAGAGATGATAATGATATAAAATATATATATATATCACTACTGCAGGTATATATAATATAATGACGGACCTGCTGGATACTGTCAGCAGACTCCTAAACTACTAGTATGAAGAAGATAGAAAAAAAAAACCCACCACAGGTAGGTATACAATTATGGACGAGCACTGACGACACAGAGGTAGCCACAGCCGTGGACTACCGCACTGCGTCTGCTAATATAGAGATGATAAAGATGATAGAGATGAACAAAAAAAATATAACACTACTGCAGGTAAATATTTATATAATATAATGAATGACGGACCTGCTGGACACTGTCAGCAGAATGCGTTTATAGAATAAAAAAAAAAAACACCACAGGAGTGTTTAACTTTTTCAGGCAGACAATATACTGGTGGTCACTGGTCAGTCACACTGGCAGCAAAAGTGTGCACTGTACTCCTGCTATAACTGCACCCCAGTCTCCCCCACAATTCAGCTGTGTGAGCAGTGAGCACTCAGCACAGTCAGATATACATAGATGATATTATCATGCAGCACACTGAGGCTGAGCACAGATATGGTATGTGACTGTGTATCGTTTTTTTTCAGGCAGAGAACGGATTATATTAAATAATAAATAAAACTGGTGGTGGTCACTAGTAACTATCAGCAAAACTCTGCACTCTGAGTACTCCTAATGCTCCCCAAAATTACTAAGTTAGTAGTAAATCAACTCAAGTGTCTCTATCTATTCTAACGGAGAGGACGCCAGCCACGTCCTCTCCCTATCAATCTCAATGCACGTGTGAAAATGGCGGCGACGCGCGGCTCCTTATATAGAATCCGAGTCTCGCGATAGAATACGAGCCTCGCGAGAATCCGACAGCGGGATGATGACGTTCGGGCGCGCTCGGGTTAACCGAGCAAGGCGGGAAGATCCGAGTCTGCCTCGGAACCGTGTAAAAATGCTGAAGTTCGGGGGGGTTCGGATTCCGAGGAACCGAACCCGCTCATCTCTAGTATATAGTGGGGGGTGCAGAATATGGTAGAGAATGGTGGTGCAGTATATATAGGGGCAGTATATGGTGTGCTTATCACATACATCTGTCTGCTTATAATATTGTATTAGCGCTGTTTGTTTTTGTATAAGTGTATTATTTGGATTGACTATCCAATTTTTCACAGCTGCTTAGAGAGATCACTCTAATCAAGCGCGTGGTAACCCAGTTTTTAAGTGAGGTTAGTTCCTACTTTGCAGTATATGGTGTGGGATGCAGTGTGTGTGTCTGTGTCACACAGAGGTGACTGTATTGAAAAAAATCGGCATCCCTCCACTGTCCCTATCTGCCCCTACCAATTCACTCTCTTCCTAGTTGCTAACTAACCCAATCCCCCCCTCCTCTCCCCCCCCCCATTGCCTGTGGTCCCCTACACTCCTCTCTCCCCAGTCCCTATCTGCCTCAACCCTCCTGCCCTCTTTCTTTCTCCCCTAGTCCCTATCTGCCCCTTCCCCACTGTCCACCTCCCATGCCCTACCTGCTCCTACCCCCACTTTCTCTCCCCATGCCCCTCTCTCCGTATGCAGCAAGTGTGAAACAGTCAGATCAGTATTATTAATATTAGCAGCAGCAGGGTAGGAGGCTGTAACATCTCCCTGCAGTCAGAGGTGTAGCTACTGTAGGTGTCATGGTGCCTGGAGCAAAGTATGTTTCGGTGCCCCCCTCCCCTGTACTGAATTAGGGGGGTGGCCACCTGGGCCGGTTCTAGACCTTGTGGCACCCAGGGCGAAAGTTTCCTTTCCCTCACACACACACACACACTCCTAGGTGGAACGTAGTGCGCGCCGAAGGCGCGCGGATAAAAAAAAGGAGCGTGGCTTCATAGGGAAGGGGCATGGCTACAGTTATGCCCCCTGCAGTTATGGACCCAGTAGTTGTGCCCCCTGTAGCTGTGCCCCCTGTAGATTTGCCCCAGTAGTTGTGCCCCCTGGTGCTGTGCCCCCTGTAGCTGTGCCCTCAGTAGATTTGCCCCCAGTAGTTGTGCCCCCTGTAGTTGTGCCCCTGTAGCTGTGCCCTCAGTAGATTTGCCCCCGGTTGTTGTGCCCCCTGTAGCTGTGCCCCTATAGATTTGCCCCCAGTAGTTGTGCCCCCTATAGATTTGCCCCTAGTAGTTGTGTCCCTTGTAGCTGTGCCCCCAGTAGTTGTGTCCCCTATAGATTTGCCCCCAGTAGTTGTGCCTCCTGTAGTTGTGCCCCCTGTAGCTGTGACCCCAGTAGTTGTGCCCCCTGTAGCTGTGCCCCCTATATATTTGCCGCTAGTAGTTGTGCCCCCTTTAGCTGTGCCCCCTATAAATTTGCCCCCTGTGGTTGTGCCCCCTGTAGCTGTGCCCCCTGTAGCTGTACCCTCAGTAGATTTGCCCCCAGTAGTTGTGCCACCTGTAGATTTGCCCCAGTAGTTGTGCCCCCTGCAGCTGTGCCCCCTGGTTTGTGCCCCCTGGTAGCGCCGCTTACACACACTAAAGAAAAAAAAACAATATTCACCTGCCCCGCTCCAGCTTGCCATTGCTGCTACTCCGTCTCCGCAGTCCTGTGGAGTCTGGCCACGTCTCCATCCGTCTGACGTCATGACGTCAGACGCCCGTGCATCACGGAGCGCGGACGGGTAGAGGGGAGGAGGGAAGGAGGTAGAGAGCTGACGCTGCTCAGGTTCGCAGCTGTCAGTGACTGACAGCTGCGAGCTCCGTGCAACCAGGCGGAGGTTCCGGCGGAGTCTAGCTGCGGCGCCATGTACTGTCTTGGGCGCCTGGAGCTCGAGCTCCACCGGAACTGCCCTCCCTACGCCCCTGCCTGCAGTATTAGTTTCACTTTGAGCTCTGTCAACTTCCAGCACATAAAGGAATCATTCGGTCCATGTGGCGGCCTCTAGTGGCTGGCAGCATGCATAGCAGAGGTGAGGAGCAGACTTGACTTTTATTATATAGGACACGCAGTAGTGTTATATAGGATGAGCTAATGTGTGAATAGTCCATGTTTATACTAGATTTAGGGGTCTATGGGGGTCATTCTGACCCGTTAGCTCACTGCGTTTTAACACAGCCGAGCAAACGGGTCTCTACTGCGCATGCCAGGCCGGCGCCGTAGTGCGCCGGCGCATGCCAGGCCGGCCGAAGGATATAGCAGGGATGCGATTGCTTCTGCCTGATTGACAGGCAGAGGCGATCGCTGGGCGGGAGAGGGCGGAACGGCAGCGTTTGGCCGCTGTTTCGTGGGTTTGGTCCGGCCAATAGAGGCATGGCTGGACCGAACTGGGGGCATGCCGCAGCGGCTGCATGTCGTCACACGCATCCGCTGCGGGGCGTGGAGCGATGAGTAGCTCCCGGCCAGCCCGCTAAAGCTACGCTGGCCGGGAGCTACTCCTGAAGTGCAAAGGCATTGCCGCTGTGCGATGCCTTTGTACTTCTGCGAGGGGGGGCCGGACTGACATGCGGGGCAGACTAGCCCTGTGCTGGGCGTCCCCCCGCATGTCAGGGAAGAAGATCGTAACTGTGCTAAATTTAGCACAGCTACGATCAACTCGGAATGACCCCCTATATAAGAATCATTGAAGACCCATTTTGCTGCCGTAAACGGCTTCACAATGGTATAATAAAAAGCAGCGGTACAACATTCTGTATCCCAGGCATGATAATAAGCAGCGGTACAACATTCTGTATCCCAGGCATGATAATAAGCAGCGGTACTACATTCTGTATCCCAGGCATGATAATAAGCAGCGGTACTACATTCTGTATCCCAGGCATGATAATAAGCAGTAGTACAACATTCTGTATCCCAGGCATGATAATAAGCAGTAGTACAACATTCTGTATCCCAGGCATGATAATAAGCAGTGGTACAACATTCTGTATACCAGGCATGATAATAAGCAGCAGTAGAACATTCTGTATCCCAAGCATGATAATAAGCAGTGGTACAACATTCTGTATCCCAGGCATGATAATAAGCAGCGGTAGAAGAACATTCTGTATCCCAGGCATGATAATAAGCAGCGGTACAACATTCTGTATCCCTGGCATGATAATAAGCAGCGGTACTACATTCTGTATCCCAGGCATGATAATAAGCAGCGGTACTACATTCTGTATCCCAGGCATGATAATAAGCAGCGGTACAACATTCTGTATCCCAGGCATGATAATAAGCAGCGGTAGAACATTCTGTATCCCAGGCATGATAATAAGCAGTGGTAGAACATTCTGTATCCCAGGCATGATAATAAGCAGCGGTACTACATTCTGTATCCCAGGCATGATAATAAGCAGAGGTAGAAGAACATTCTGTATCCCAGGCATGATAATAAGCAGCGGTACAACATTCTGTATCCCAGGCATGATAATAAGCAGCGGTACTACATTCTGTATCCCAGGCATGATAATAAGCAGTGGTACTACATTCTGTATCTCAGGCATGATAATAAGCAGCGGTAGAACATTCTGTATCCCAGGCATGATAATAATCAGCAGTAGAACATTCTGTATCCCAGGCATGATAATAAGCAGCGGTACAACATTCTGTATCCCAGGCATGATAATAAGCAGAGGTACAACATTCTGTATCCCAGGCATGATAATAAGCAGCGGTACTACATTCTGTATCCCAGGCATGATAATAAGCAGCGGTAGAAGAACATTCTGTATCCCAGGCATGATAATAAGCAGCGGTACAACATTCTGTATCCCAGGCATGATAATAAGCAGCGGTACAACATTCTGTATCCCAGGCATGATAATAAGCAGCGGTACTACATTCTGTATCCCAGGCATGATAATAAGCAGCGGTACTACATTCTGTATCCCAGGCATGATAATAAGCAGCAGTAGAACATTCTGTATCCCAGGCATGATAATAAGCAGCGGTACTACATTCTGTATCCCAGGCATGATAATAAGCAGTGGTAGAACATTCTGTATCCCAGGCATGATAATAAGCAGCGGTAGAACATTCTGTATCCCAGGCATGATAATAAGCAGCGGTACTACATTCTGTATCCCAGGCATGATAATAAGCAGTGGTAGAACATTCTGTATCCCAGGCATGATAATAAGCAGTAGTACTACATTCTGTATCCCAGGCATGATAATAAGCAGTGGTAGAACATTCTGTATCCCAGGCATGATAATAAGCAGCGGTACTACATTCTGTATCCCAGGCATGATAATAAGCAGCGGTAGAAGAACATTCTGTATCCCAGGCATGATAATAAGCAGCGGTACAACATTCTGTATCCCAGGCCCCGGCGCATGTGCAGTTCTGAACCAATTGCTGCGCTGCGATAAACTGCAGCGAGCGATCGGGTCGGAATGACCCCCAATGTTTTTAGTAGCAAAACAAGTGATGTTTTGTTTCTAAAAGAGTTGCCCTATTAAGTTTAAAGACACTGGGTGTGGTGGCTTTTACAAGCCACTCTTATTTAAATTAACCCCTTTGTCTCATTACAATAAGTGACAATTCACAAATACACAGTTACAATATAATAAATCCGCAGAGCCGGCCATAGGCATAGGCAAACTAGGCAATTGCCTAGGGCATTTGATATGCCTAGGGGCATCAGCAGCTTCTGCTGATTAAAATGATATGCGGCACGCCTATATTCTTTATGTAGCATTTCATATGCAGATACAGCCACAGTCTCACACAGTATATAGGCATGCTGCATATCAGTTTAATCAGCAGAAGCTGCTTGTGCATCCTAGCCACATAGCAATGCAAATAAGATACATTTTCATTTAAAAAAATGTGCCCGACGTTAGCATTGATGCAAGATTTGTGAGGACACGTCTGTATCCAAGCAGAGGCAGAGGTCACAGTGTTAGTGGAAGTGTGAGTGCTGTGTGCATGTGAGTGGGTTGGATGTGCAGTAGTGTTCAGAATATGTGTAAGGAGCATTATATGTGTCATGTAAAAATGCATTACTAATGTGCAACATATGTGTAAAGGGCCACTATGTGTGTCATTATGTGTATAAGGCCATTAATAATGTGCGGCATATGTGTAACAGGGTACTACTGTATGTGTGTCATTCTGTGTATAGGGGCACTAATAATGTGCAGCAAATGTGTAGGGGGCACTATGTGTGTCATTATGTGTATAAGGGCATTAATAATGTGCGCCATATGTGTAAGGGACATTATGCGTAAAAGGGCATTAATAAAGGTTGTCATAATGTGTAAGGCGCATTATGTTTATAAGGACATTAATGTGTCTCATATGTGTAAGGGGCATTACTGTGCGGAATTGTGTAGAAATGCATTACTAATGTGTGGCATTATGTGTATAAGGTGCTCTACTATGTGGCATTGCGTATAGAAAGGGCACTACTGTGTCATCTAATGTGAATAAAGAGCAATAAGGTGTGGTGTAATGTGAATAAGGAGCTATTCAGTGTGATGTAATGTGAATAAGGGGCTCTACTGTGAGGAGTAACGTTTATAAGGTAAAGTGATACTACTGTGGGATGTAATATGAATTATGGACACTATCGCAAGATAAAATGTGAATAAAGTTGCAGCACTGTGTGGCGTAATTGGAATTGGGGTTACTATTGTGTGACCATGCCCCTTCCCAGCAAGAAGATGCCCCTTTTTGGGCTGTGTGTCAAATGTGCGAACTGTTCCTATTTAAAATATAGGGGGTACAAGGACTGCTATGGGTGAGGGGTGATGGTGCTGGGAAAGAGGTGCAAGGTCAGAGGCAGAACCAGCGGTGGTGCTAGAGGGCACCAGCCAAAATCTTGCCTAGGGCATCATATTGGTTTGGGACGGCTCTGTAAATCCCTTATTGTTTTCAGTAGTTTGGTATGTTATGGTATTCTTCAGTACAGTTCTCATCATGAAGGAATTCCAATATACAAACTATTACTTTGGAATAACATAATAATGGTGCTTGCATATTGGGCCTAATTCAGATCTGATCGCAGCAGGAAATTTGTTTGCTGATGGGCAAAACCATGGGCCTAAGCAGGGCTGTCTTTTCGTATGGGCTCAATGGGCTCTTGCCCAATGGGCCCCAGGAGTGAAAGGGCCCTAGGCTGATAGCTGAGGGTCCCCTCTTTCCAGGGGTACCAGATTTTTTAAAAACGGCCCTGGGGAACCGGAGATATCTGACTTCAAAGCAGTGGTCCCCATCTAAGCATGTTCATTGTTTTTCCCAGCCAAATATCTCAGGTTCTGTCTGACTTAAGGCCCGTACACACTGGTCGATGTATCGGCCGTTCTCTCGAACGGCCGATACATCGCGGGACCGTCGGCCAGTGTTTACGGGCGATACGTCTGTGAACTCCCTCGTTCACAGACGTATCGCGTCGGCCGCGCAGCACAGCCGACAGCCAATATATCTAACCATATATTGGCGCGTCGCTGTGTGTGTACGGGGCGGTCGGCCGACCGCCCGTACACATGCTGCGGCGGCCGGTGGTGATTGACAGGTGAACTGGGCGGGCGCGAGCGCCCGCCCAGTTCATGACGTCAGTCCCCCGACGGATCGGGCAGTGTGTATGCACAGCACACTGCCCGATCCGTACATAGATATATCTGCAGATCAATTGATCTGCAGATATATCTAATAGTGTGTACCCACCTTTAGAGTTTTTCTGAGGATTTACTCAAAAGCTGGACACTGGCAGCTTGTCTCTACTATGCCCAGAACCAGAGTTATCAGCCTTTCAGCAGCTGGTCCCTGCTCCAGCTCCACATGCCTAATATGCAATTTAAAATTTTTGTTGGTGGATTGCTCTGGCTACTGAAGTCTGATCCCCAAGTCCCCAGTACCTCCTGACAGGTGTCCCCAGTACCTCCTGACAGGTGGGACTCTCTAGTTTTTTTTTTTATCCCATTAAAGCTAAGAAATATATTTCCAGGAACTGAAGATATCTGCAGTAAAGCAAGCTGCCCTGACCCCCAGAAAATGATGAATATTAAGCCCACTCCACTATCCACCCCTCTCCTGTGTATTACACACCCCCTACCACCCTGGAAGTCATGTACCGGGGCCCCTTCATTCAGTACAATGTCCCCTTCTACAGTTTAGCGTTCTCCTTCCCGCACCATTTATGCAGTAAAGGAGTAATTAGCAGAAATGATTTCTCCAGGTGCTACATTCTGAGTGAAAGATAGAACACCCCCTACCGCCCACGGGACATCAAATCTGCTGCTGATGGCACCCCCCACTCCTACCGCTGATGGGTGGGTAGGGGCCGCAGTGCATTGCTGTGCCCAGGGGCCTACACTGCTGTTAAGACGGCTCTGGGCCTAAGGCCCTCATTCCAAGTTGATCGCTCACTGGCTAGTTTTAGCAGCCGTGCAAACCCTATGCTGCTGCCCACTGGGGAGTGTATTTTAGCTTAGCAGAAGTGCGAATGCATGTGCAGCCGAGCTCTGCAAAATCAGTTTGTGCAGTTTCTGAATAGCTCTGAACCTACTTAGCGATTGCGATCACTTCAGCCTATTCGAGCCCGGATTTGACGTCATACACCCGCCCAGTGAACGCCCAGCCACGCCTGCGTTTTTTCAGACACGCCTGCGTTTTTTTGTAAACACTCCCTGAAAACAGTCAGTTGACATCCAGAAACGCCCCCCCTCCTGTCAATTTTCTTGCAGCTGTCAGTGCGACTGAAAACTTTGCTAGAACCTGTGCACAACCACAACGGGCTTTGGTGGTCATTCCGAGTTGATCGCTTGCTAGCAGTTTTTAGCAGCCGTGCAAACGCTGTGCTGCCTCCCACTGGGAGTGTATTTTAACTTAGCAGAAGTGCGAACGAAAGGATCACAGAGCGGCTACAAAATAAATTTGTGCAGTTTCAGAGTAGCTTCAGACCTACTCAGCGCTTGCGATCACTTCAGTCTATTCAGTCCCTGTTTTGACGTCACAAACACGCCCTGCGTTCGCCCAACCACGCCTGCGTTTTTCCAGGCACGCCTGTGTTTTTCCAAACACTCCCTGAAAACGGTCAGTTGACACCCAGAAACGCCCTCTTCCTGTCAATCACTCTGCTGCCAGCAGTGCGACTGAAATGCTTCGCTAGACCTTGTGTGAAACTACATCGTTCGTTGTAATAGTACGACGCGCATGTGCATTGCGCCGCATACGCATGCGCAGAAGTGCTGATTTTTTGCCTGAACACTGCGCAGCAAATGAAAGCAGCTAGCGATCAACTCGGAATGACCCCCTTTGTACCCATATGTCGCGCGTGCGCATTGCAGCCCATACCCATGTGCAGAAATGCCAATTTTTAGCCTGATCGCTGCGCTGCAAACAGCGGCAGTTAGCGATCAACTCAGAATGACCCCTAATTCAGTGTTGATAACAGCAGAAAATTTGTTAGCAGTTGAGCAAAAACGTGGGGGTCATTCCGAGTTGATTCCTTCGCTAGCTACTTTTTGCAGCCGAGCGGTACAAAAATAGTTTGTGAAATTTCTGAGTAGCTCTGAACTTACTCAGCCCTTCTGATCACTTCAGCCTGTCCGGTCCCGGAATTGACGTCAGACACCCGCCCTGCAAATGCTTGGATACGCCTGCGTTTTTCCAACCACTCCCAGAAAACGGTCAGTTGACACCAATAAACACCTTCTTCCTGTCAATCTCCTTGCGATCAGCTGTGCGAATGGATTTTTCGCTAAATCCATCGCCCAACAATGATCCGCTTTGTACCCATACGACGCGCCTGCACATTGCAGTGTATACGCATGCACAGTACTGACCTGATCACTGCGCTGCGAAAAACAGCAGCGTGCGATCAGGTCGGAATGACCCCCCATGTGCAGTGCAGGGGGGCAGATATAACATGTGCAGAGAGAGTTAGATTTGGGTGTGGTGTGTTCAATCTGAAATCTAAATTGCAGTGTAAAAATAAAGCAGCCAGTATTTACCCTGCACAGAAACAAAATAACCCACCCAAATCTAACTCTCTCTGCACATGTTATATCTGCCCCCCCCCCCCCCTGCAGTGGTTTTGCCCATCTGCTAACAAATTTGCTGCTGTGACCAGATTTGAATTACCCCCATTGTCAGGAAGGGTTGGGTATGAAATGCTGGTGGTCAACATCCCAATGGTCAGAATGCCAAAGGATCCCGGTGAGATACTAACCCTAACCCTAACCTATACCTCCCTCAGCCTAACCCTAACTATCCCCTCCTGCAGCCTAACCCTCCCCCTAGTGCCTAACCCTATAACTAACCCTAATCCTCACCTTCATGACCTGTTGGCATTATGACCATCGGGGCTTCCGCTGTTGGGATTGTGACCGTTGTGATCATGACTTCCTGGGATCCTGAACACATCCTGTAAGGAAGGGTGGAAAACTGTGTTGCCTAAACCAGTACCAAAATATGCCACTCTAGAGTGTGTGCTGGTCTGGATTTACAGATTTTCTAATAAGGATACTGGGATAGATGTATGAAATGTTGATATGGGGGAGAAGTGGTATCAGCACACATTGGGCCTAATTCACGTTGGATCGCAAGTCGCAATCCAACCGGAATTTTTACGATCGGCCCAGGGGAATATGTGCAGCGCCCGTCCTGCGTGTGCGCCCGTACTTTCTGTGGGGGGGGGCAGCAGAAAATGCAATAGACTCTGCCTGTTGATCAGGTAGAGGCTGTCATGGGGTGTGGGTGGGTCGGGCAAATATCCGCTTTCAGGGAGTAGACGGCGCATTGCGGGGTGCGTGCGGCACGAACAGGGGGCGGAGGCGGCCGAATTTGGGCACGTTGGGGGTGTGATCATGGTGGCTGCATGACATCACACGCAGCCGCCGCAATCAAGGTGGCGGGACTCCTGCGGGCGCAGCTGAGGAGCCGTCCTCTGTTTCTGCTAACAAACAGAAATTATGATACGATCGCAATTTCTGCTCGTTAAAGGGGTGAGGCGACGGTCAGCATGATGGGTGGCCCCCAGCATGCTAGGAAAAGGATAGCAAATTCTGCTAAATAGAATTGGACTGTGGACTTTGAAGTGGACCTGCCAGCATAATGCTAGTGTTGTTTTATATCAAATAAATGGGGAAGTAGAATGTGGTGACACGGAGAAAGTGGGTCACCATCAGTGCTGTGGAGGGGGATGCTGCCACTATGAAGGACCCACCTTCAGGTGAGAGATGCCAGTCTGTGCTGGCTGCTGCAGGCGCTGATGGTGCGGGAGTCAGGGGAGGAAGAGAGCGATGATAGCAGAGGGAGATTGCTGCTGTACTGGATCGCTGCCACCCTGGGCGGCTTCCCCTCATCTCCCATGGTGACCGGCCCCAGGATGTAGGAGCTGTCAGCGCATAGCCCCTGCCTGAACAGCACCAGCAGCGGCGGGAACTGCTTATCCAGCTTTTTCTCCCCGCTGGACAACAGCATACAGGGCAACTGGACTTCCAAGTTTCCTGAGGTTCTGGGGCCCCTCAGAATCATAGGGCCCATCACCAATGTCCCCTTTGACCCCCCTGTCGCCGGGCCTGGCCCCTTATATAGGAATTATCTACATGGGTGTCCCTTATATAGGAAATATCTACATAGGGTTTATATAGCCACTGGACGGCTGACTGGCAGGTCGCTCATCCAACCTCTGTGTCTGCATTCTGCTTCCCCTGTACCCCCCCTGCTGACCTCTCCTCAAGTTGCAGTGTGAGGAAAGGCTCACAGCTGGCAGTAGTGTAGTAGGCAGACCCCCTTGTATGAAAACAGAACAATATGAGTGCTGGTGTATATGTGCTGTGGGATGGGGGAATGAAGGGGAAAGGTAACAAACAACACTTAAAACAATAAGACAGAAAAATATAATTCTGTTCCTTTAAAATTCATTAATCAATTCAATCTCATGGCATCCATTAACATATTTGTCCACACTGTCAGTACCCTTTTACTACCCCCACT
Organism: Pseudophryne corroboree; assembly: GCF_028390025.1. Taxonomy (NCBI): domain Eukaryota; kingdom Metazoa; phylum Chordata; class Amphibia; order Anura; family Myobatrachidae; genus Pseudophryne; species Pseudophryne corroboree. The sequence goes on along the minus strand of NC_086454.1, from coordinate 176,892,319 downwards.
CAGCACCTGTTAATCCATTCACACAGAACACTCATTGACCCACCTCAGAGCACAAATTACCCTTCGCCCACCCATCACGTATTAATTTTCCTCCATTACCCATTAATCCCCACCTGCCACCACCAAACACCTATTAATCCATTCACCACTAGTACCAATTCATTCCCCCCACCAAGCACCTATTAATCCATTCACCCTTAAGGCATTAACCTCAAAGCACAAATTACCCCATGCCCATCCATCACATATTAATCATTCACTCTCAGCACCCATTAACCACCCCCCCAGACACACTAACTAGCAACTATTACTCCATTTACATCCGGCACCCATTAACTCCCCTCTCACAGTACCTATAAAATCCATTCACCCTAAGCACCCGATAACCTCTGTCCACCCAGCACCTATTAATCCATTCACCCCGAACATTCATTAACCCTCCTCACAGCACAAATTACCACATGCCCATCCATCACATATAAATCTATTCACTCACAGCACCTATTAACCCCCACCAACTAGCACCTATTAATCCATTCACCCCCAGCACCCATTAACCTCTCTCCACCAAACACCTAATAATAGACTGACTTTCAGCACCTATTAACCTTAATTACACACCAAGAAGCCAATTAAAATTCCCTTACCTGTCTGGCTCCTGCTACTCATTCAGCACCTCATTTTTTTTTTTGTGTGCAGCCTATGAGGTGAAGCTTGCATAATTGCCTGTGATTAGAGGTAAGAGGCGGAGAGGGAAGGGGTGCCCACTTTGCTGCACTTGGCTGATGAAACTGATGGCCAGAGGAGCAAGCTGCAGCACATATAAATAAATAACAATTTGCTGCACCTGCGGACATGGCTGTCACCAACAGTAAGCATAATAAGAATATCAGAGACATCCTTTTATCTCATAGGCAGCCTTAGTGGGCTGCCCTTTCAGGTCCCGGCACCCATAGACGGCTGCCTAATGGAAGAGCCGGACCTGCTCATAGGATCGATTTGCAGACCCATGAGAAAAGCTTAGGGCAGCTTTAGTCATCCGACATATTGCAGTTTTGCGCAGGGCCTTAGTGAGCCCTTAGAAAAAATTTACAAATAAAAAAGTACCTTAAGTGCGTGCGTGAAGTGATACTGTGCACTGGATGGGGGGCGCAGTGGGTACCTCAGCAAGGGGCAAATCTAGGAGGGGGCATCGCTACCTCCCAGGGGCAAATGCAGGATTTTGTCAGGGGGATTTCCCTGGGTGTGTATGTGTGTGTATAGATAGATAGATAGATAGATAGATAGATAGATAGATAGATAGATAGATAGATAGATAGATAGATAGATAGATACTAACTGGTGTACCCAGTGTTGCCCGGGATTTTAAGAATGTCTGTTTACAAAAATAAATTTATATATTAAACACACAGTATAAATAACATTGTAGATAGCTGAATACCCATGCTTTGCTACAGGATGAGGATGGTAAATTAGAATGATAGTTGTTCATTAATTTACGTCGGTTGGAGATCTAGTATATAGGCATATCTTGCTTCCCTGATACACTTTGTGTAGTGGCCGGACCCCTTTTTGGTCCCCCAAGGGACCCTGCTCTTCCCACTATACAACTGTCAGTCTGTGGCTTCCTGCTGCCTCCATTCCCCTCCTCACATCATGTCAGTGCCCCTGTGAAATTATCGATTTTTTCACAGTTTCTTATAGAGCGCAGTACATTATGTATCTCCTGATATACTCTGTGCTGCTGGGGGACCGTGCTACTTCCACTATACAACTCTCAGTGTGTGGGTTTGTGCTACCTGCATTCCCCTCCTGACATCATGTCACTGGCCCTGTCACATGCAGCCCTGTCATCACTGACATGCTTGTCCTCATATACTCTGTGCTGCAGGCCCACCCCTATTGGTGCTAGTGGTGTGTTACCCCCACAGCGTTTGTTACCAGAGTGTAAGTCATTTGTGTAGCAAGTTTGGTGTACATTGCTCCAGGCATTCCAGAGTTATGTGGTCTGCTGAAAAACTCTGTGCTGCTGCCTCACTCCTAGGGGTGCTAGGGGTGTCTTACCCCCACAGTGTTTGTTCCCAGCCTGTAAGTCATATGTGTACCAAGTTTGTAGTAAATAGGTCCAGGCATTCGGGAGTTATGCTGTCTCCTCAAATACTCTGTGCTGCTGTACCACCCCCTAGGGGTGCTAGTGATGTGTTACCCCCACAGTGTTTGTTCCCAGAGTGTTTAAGTCATATGTGTAGCAAGTTTGGTGTAAATTGCTCCAAGCATTCCAGAGTTATACTTTCTGCTGAAAAACTCTGTGCTGCTGCCTCACCCCTAGGGGTGCTAGGGGTGTCTTACCCCCACAGTGTTTGTTCCCAGATTGTAAGTCATATGTGTACCAAGTTTGTTGTAAATTGGTCCAGGCATTTGGGAGTTATGCTTTCTCCTTAAATACTCTGTGCTGCTGTCCCACCGCTAGGGGTGCTAGGGTGTCTAACCCCCACAGAGTTTGTTCCCAGATTGTAATTCATATGTGTACCGTTTGGTGTAAATTGCTCCAGCCTGTCCACAGTTATGCTGTCTGCTGAAATACTCAGTGCTGCTGCCTCACCCCCAGAGGTGCTAGGTGTGTCTGACCCCCATAGTGTTTGTTTCCAGAGTGTAAGTCATATGTGTGCCAAGGTTGTTGTAAATTGCTGCAGGCATTCTAGAGTTATGCTGTCTGCTGAAATACTCAGTGCTGCTGCATCACCCCTAGGGGTGTTAGGGGTGTCTTCCCTCCCACAGTGTTTGTTCCCAGATTGTAAGGCATATGTGTACCAATTTTTGAGTACATTGCTCCAGCAATTCCGGAGTTATGCTGTCTCCTGATATACTCTGTGCTGCTGTCTCCCCCCTAGGGGTGCTAGGGATTTCTCATTTTTTTAGTTGCCTCCACCATTTTTTAATACGCTTGTATGTCAAATTTCACGATCTTCACTTGTAAACTGTGGATTTGTATTGAAATACAGACAGAAGGAAAAATTTTCTCTTTTATATAGTAGATAAATCATACAAATTTTCAGTGCTGTGGAGTAAAGCCTACTGTGTAGCGGTCGGGATCCCGGTGGTCAGAATACCGACACTGGGATTCTGAGTGCCAGAATGCTGGCATCGCCGCCACAGCTATTCCCACTCCTGGGTGTCCACTAGAGATGAGCGGGTTCGGTTCCTCTGAATCCGAACCCGCCCGAACTTCAGGTTTTTTACACGGGTCCGAGCAGGCTCGGATCTTCCCGCCTTGCTCGGCTAACCCGAGCGCGCCCGAACGTCATCATCACGCTGTCGGATTCTCGCGAGGTTTGGATTCTATCGCGAGACTCGGATTCTATATAAGGAGCCGCGCGTCGCCGCCATTTTTACACGTGCATTGAGAGTCATAGGGAGAAGACGTGGCTGGCGTCCTCTCCGTTTAGAGAAGAGAGAGACACAGTATTTTGGGGAGCATTATTAGGAGGAGGAGTACTATACTGTATACTACTATACTACTTGCTGAAGTGATATTTTATACTAGATTAGATAATAGATAGTGTGACTGTAAGTGTATTATCTGACTTGTGGGGGAGACACTGACAGTGGGGAGCAGTTAGAGTCTGAGAGCAGGACTCAGGAGTACATATAACGTACAGTGCACACTTTTGCTGCCAGAGTCAGTGCCACACTGCCATTGTTGTGACCACACTGACCACCAGTATAATAATATATTTTGTGATTGTCTGCTTAGGCCTCGGAGTACTAGTTGCAAGTTGCAACGTGACCTGAAGTGACCACCAGTTTAATAATCAATCACCACCAGTTTAATATATATATATATATATATATATATATATATATATATAATTGTATATAATATATATATATATAATATTGTATACCACCTACCCGTGGTTTTTTTTTTTTTCATTCTTCTTTATACATACTACTATAGTAGCTTACTGTAGCAGTCTGCGGTGCTGTGCTGACCTGACAGTGTCCAGCAGGTCCGTCATCAGTCATTACATAATAAATATATATAGTACCTGTCCGGCTGCAGTACTAGTGATATTATATTGATTTCATCTCATTATCAATAATTTATCATCCAGTCTAGACTCTATATTAGCAGCAGACACAGTACGTTAGTCCACGGCTGTAGCTACCTCTGTGTCGGCACTCGGCAGTCCATCCATAATTGTATACCACCTACCCGTGGTTTTTTTTTTTTCTTTCTTCTTTGTACATACTACTATAGAGTATAGTAGCTTACTGTAGCAGTCTGCGGTGCTGCTGAGCTGACAGTGTCCAGCAGGTCCGTCATCAGTCATCATTACCTAATAAATATATTATCTACCTGTCCGGCTGCAGTACTAGTGATATTATATATACATACATATATATATATTGATTTCATCTCATTATCAATCATCCAGTCTATATTAGCAGCAGACACAGTACGTTAGTCCACGGCTGTAGCTACCTCTGTGTCGGCACTCGGCAGTCCATCCATAATTGTATACCACCTACCCGTGTTTTTTTTTTCTTCTTTCTTCTTTGTACATACTACTATAGTATAGTAGCTTACTGTAGCAGTCTGCGGTGCTGCTGAGCTGACAGTGTCCAGCTGGTCCGTCATCAGTCATCATTACCTAATAAATATATATCTACCTGTCCGGCTGCAGTACTAGTGATATTATATATACATACATATATATATATTGATTTCATCTCATTATCAATCATCCAGTCTATATTAGCAGCAGACACAGTACGTTAGTCCACGGCTGTAGCTACCTCTGTGTCGGCACTCGGCAGTCCATCCATAATTGTATACCACCTACCCGTGGTTTTTTTTTTCTTTCTTCTTTGTACATACTACTATAGTATAGTAGCTTACTGTAGCAGTCTGCGGTGCTGCTGAGCTGACAGTGTCCAGCAGGTCCGTCATCAGTCATCATTACCTAATAAATATATTATCTACCTGTCCGGCTGCAGTACTAGTGATATTATATATACATACATATATATATATTGATTTCATCTCATTATCAATCATCCAGTCTATATTAGCAGCAGACACAGTACGTTAGTCCATGGCTGTAGCTACCTCTGTGTCGGCACTCGGCAGTCCATCCGTAATTGTATACCACCTACCTGTGGTTTTTTTTTTTCTTTCTTCTTTGTACATACTACTATAGAGTATAGTAGCTTACTGTAGCAGTCTGCGGTGCTGCTGAGCTGACAGTGTCCAGCAGGTCCGTCATCAGTCATCATTACCTAATAAATATATTATCTACCTGTCTGGCTGCAGTACTAGTGATATTATATATACATACATATATATATATTGATTTCATCTCATTATCATCCAGTCTATATTAGCAGCAGACACAGTACGTTAGTCCACGGCTGTAGCTACCTCTGTGTCGGCACTCGGCAGTCCATCCATAATTGTATACCACCTACCCGTGGTTTTTTTTTTTCTTTCTTCTTTGTACATACTACTATAGTATAGTAGCTTACTGTAGCAGTCTGCGGTGCTGCTGAGCTGACAGTGTCCAGCAGGTCCGTCATCAGTCATCATTACCTAATAAATATATTATCTACCTGTCCGGCTGCAGTACTAGTGATATTATATATACATACATATATATATATATATTGATTTCATCTCATTATCATCCAGTCTATATTAGCAGCAGACACAGTACGGTAGTCCACGGCTGTAGCTACCTCTGTGTCGGCACTCGGCAGTCCATCCATATTTGTATACCACCTACCCGTGTTTTTTTTTTCTTTCTTCTTTGTACATACTACTATAGTATAGTAGCTTACTGTAGCAGTCTGCGGTGCTGCTGAGCTGACAGTGTCCAGCAGGTCCGTCATCAGTCATCATTACCTAATAAATATATATCTACCTGTCCGGCTGCAGTACTAGTGATATTATATATACATACATATATATATATTGATTTCATCTCATTATCATCCAGTCTATATTAGCAGCAGACACAGTACGGTAGTCCACGGCTGTAGCTACCTCTGTGTCGGCACTCGGCAGTCCATCCATAAGTATACTAGTATCCATCCATCTCCATTGTTTACCTGAGGTGCCTTTTAGTTGTGCCTATTAAAATATGGAGAACAAAAATGTTGAGGTTCCAAAATTAGGGAAAGATCAAGATCCACTTCCACCTCGTGCTGAAGCTGCTGCCACTAGTCATGGCCGAGACGATGAAATGCCAGCAACGTCGTCTGCCAAGGCCGATGCCCAATGTCATAGTACAGAGCATGTCAAATCCAAAACACCAAATATCAGTAAAAAAAGGACTCCAAAACCTAAAATAAAATTGTCGGAGGAGAAGCGTAAACTTGCCAATATGCCATTTACCACACGGAGTGGCAAGGAACGGCTGAGGCCCTGGCCTATGTTCATGGCTAGTGGTTCAGCTTCACATGAGGATGGAAGCACTCAGCCTCTCGCTAGAAAACTGAAAAGACTCAAGCTGGCAAAAGCACCGCAAAGAACTGTGCGTTCTTCGAAATCCCAAATCCACAAGGAGAGTCCAATTGTGTCGGTTGCGATGCCTGACCTTCCCAACACTGGACGTGAAGAGCATGCACCTTCCACCATTTGCACGCCCCCTGCAAGTGCTGGAAGGAGCACCCGCAGTCCAGTTCCTGATAGTCAGATTGAAGATGTCAGTGTTGAAGTACACCAGGATGAGGAGGATATGGGTGTTGCTGGCGCTGGGGAGGAAATTGACCAGGAGGATTCTGATGGTGAGGTGGTTTGTTTAAGTCAGGCACCCGGGGAGACACCTGTTGTCCGTGGGAGGAATATGGCCGTTGACATGCCTGGTGAAAATACCAAAAAAATCAGCTCTTCAGTGTGGAGGTATTTCAACAGAAATGCGGACAACAGGTGTCAAGCCGTGTGTTGCCTTTGTCAAGCTGTAATAAGTAGGGGTAAGGACGTTAACCACCTCGGAACATCCTCCCTTATACGTCACCTGCAGCGCATTCATAATAAGTCAGTGACAAGTTCAAAAACTTTGGGCGACAGCGGAAGCAGTCCACTGACCAGTAAATCCCTTCCTCTTGTAACCAAGCTCACGCAAACCACCCCACCAACTCCCTCAGTGTCAATTTCCTCCTTCCCCAGGAATGCCAATAGTCCTGCAGGCCATGTCACTGGCAATTCTGCCGAGTCCTCTCCTGCCTGGGATTCCTCCGATGCATCCTTGCGTGTAACGCCTACTGCTGCTGGCGCTGCTGTTGTTGCTGCTGGGAGTCGATGGTCATCCCAGAGGGGAAGTCGTAAGCCCACTTGTACTACTTCCAGTAAGCAATTGACTGTCCAACAGTCCTTTGCGAGGAAGATGAAATATCACAGCAGTCATCCTGCTGCAAAGCGGATAACTGAGGCCTTGACAACTATGTTGGTGTTAGACGTGCGTCCGGTATCCGCCGTTAGTTCACAGGGAACTAGACAATTTATTGAGGCAGTGTGCCCCCGTTACCAAATACCATCTAGGTTCCACTTCTCTAGGCAGGCGATACCGAGAATGTACATGGACGTCAGAAAAAGACTCACCAGTGTCCTAAAAAATGCAGTTGTACCCAATGTCCACTTAACCACGGACATGTGGACAAGTGGAGCAGGGCAGGGTCAGGACTATATGACTGTGACAGCCCACTGGGTAGATGTATGGACTCCCGCCGCAAGAACAGCAGCGGTGGCACCAGTAGCAGCATCTCGCAAACGCCAACTCTTTCCTAGGCAGGCTACGCTTTGTATCACCGCTTTCCAGAATACGCACACAGCTGAAAACCTCTTACGGCAACTGAGGAAGATCATCGCGGAATGGCTTACCCCAATTGGACTCTCCTGTGGATTTGTGGCATCGGACAACGCCAGCAATATTGTGTGTGCATTAAATATGGGCAAATTCCAGCACGTCCCATGTTTTGCACATACCTTGAATTTGGTGGTGCAGAATTTTTTAAAAAACGACAGGGGCGTGCAAGAGATGCTGTCGGTGGCCAGAAGAATTGCGGGACACTTTCGGCGTACAGGCACCACGTACTGAAGACTGGAGCACCACCAAAAACTACTGAACCTGCCCTGCCATCATCTGAAGCAAGAAGTGGTAACGAGGTGGAATTCAACCCTCTATATGCTTCAGAGGTTGGAGGAGCAGCAAAAGGCCATTCAAGCCTATACAATTGAGCACGATATAGGAGGTGGAATGCACCTGTCTCAAGCGCAGTGGAGAATGATTTCAACGTTGTGCAAGGTTCTGATGCCCTTTGAACTTGCCACACGTGAAGTCAGTTCAGACACTGCCAGCCTGAGTCAGATCATTCCCCTCATCAGGCTTTTGCAGAAGAAGCTGGAGACATTGAAGGAGGAGCTAACACGGAGCGATTCCGCTAGGCATGTGGGACTTGTGGATGGAGCCCTTAATTCGCTTAACAAGGATTCACGGGTGGTCAATCTGTTGAAATCAGAGCACACATTTTGGCCACCGTGCTCGATCCTAGATTTAAAGCCTACCTTGGATCTCTCTTTCCGGCAGACACAAGTCTGCTGGGGTTGAAAGACCTGCTGGTGAGAAAATTGTCAAGTCAAGCGGAACGCGACCTGTCAACATCTCCTCCTTCACATTCTCCCGCAACTGGGGGTGCGAGGAAAAGGCTCAGAATTCCGAGCCCACCCGCTGGCGGTGATGCAGGGCAGTCTGGAGCGACTGCTGATGCTGACATCTGGTCCGGACTGAAGGACCTGACAACGATTACGGACATGTCGTCTACTGTCACTGCATATGATTCTCTCACCATTGAAAGAATGGTGGAGGATTATATGAGTGACCGCATCCAAGTAGGCACGTCACACAGTCCGTACTTATACTGGCAGGAAAAAGAGGCAATTTGGAGGCCCTTGCACAAACTGGCTTTATTCTACCTAAGTTGCCCTCCCACAAGTGTGTACTCCGAAAGAGTGTTTAGTGCCGCCGCTCACCTTGTCAGCAATCGGCGTACGAGGTTACATCCAGAAAATGTGGAGAAGATGATGTTCATTAAAATGAATTATAATCAATTCCTCCGTGGAGACATTGACCAGCAGCAATTGCCTCCACAAAGTACACAGGGAGCTGAGATGGTGGATTCCAGTGGGGACGAATTGATAATCTGTGAGGAGGGGGATGTACACGGTGATATATCGGAGGATGATGATGAGGTGGACATCTTGCCTCTGTAGAGCCAGTTTGTGCAAGGAGAGATTAATTGCTTCTTTTTTGGTGGGGGTCCAAACCAACCCGTCATTTCAGTCACAGTCGTGTGGCAGACCCTGTCACTGAAATGATGGGTTGGTTAAAGTGTGCATGTCCTGTTTATACAACATAAGGGTGGGTGGGAGGGCCCAAGGACAATTCCATCTTGCACCTCTTTTTTCTTTAATTTTTCTTTGCGTCATGTGCTGTTTGTGGAATGTTTTTTGGAAGGGCCATCCTGCGTGACACTGCAGTGCCACTCCTAGATGGGCACGGTGTTTGTGTCGGCCACTAGGGTCGCTTATCTTACTCACACAGCTACCTCATTGCGCCTCTTTTTTTCTTTGCGTCATGTGCTGTTTGGGGAGTGTTTTTTGGAAGGCCCATCCTGCGTGACACTGCAGTGCCACTCCTAGATGGGCCCGGTGTTTGTGTCGGCCACTAGGGTCGCTTATCTTACTCACACAGCTACCTCATTGCGCCTCTTTTTTTCTTTGCGTCATGTGCTGTTTGGGGAGGGTTTTTTGGAAGGGCCATCCTGCGTGACACTGCAGTGCCACTCCTAGATGGGCCCGGTGTTTGTGTCGGCCACTAGGGTCGCTTATCTTACTCACACAGCTACCTCATTGCGCCTCTTTTTTTCTTTGCGTCATGTGCTGTTTGGGGAGGGTTTTTTGGAAGGGCCATCCTGCGTGACACTGCAGTGCCACTCCTAGATGGGCCCTGTGTTTGTGTCGGCCACTAGGGTCGCTTATCTTACTCACACAGCTACCTCATTGCGCCTCTTTTTTTCTTTGCATCATGTGCTGTTTTGGGAGGGTTTTTTGGAAGGGCCATCCTTCGTGACACTGCAGTGCCACTCCTAGATGGGCACGGTGTTTGTGTCGGCCACTAGGGTCGCTTATCTTACTCACACAGCTACCTCATTGCGCCTCTTTTTTTCTTTGCGTCATGTGCTGTTTGGGGAGTGTTTTTTGGAAGGGCCATCCTGCGTGACACTGCAGTGCCACTCCTAGATGGGCCCGGTGTTTGTGTCGGCCACTAGGGTCGCTTATCTTACTAACACAGCTACCTCATTGCGCCTCTTTTTTTCTTTGCGTCATGTGCTGTTTGGGGAGGGTTTTTTGGAAGGGCCATCCTGCGTGACACTGCAGTGCCACTCCTAGATGGGCCCGGTGTTTGTGTCGGCCACTAGGGTCGCTTATCTTACTCACACAGCTACCTCATTGCGCCTCTTTTTTTCTTTGCGTCATGTGCTGTTTGGGGAGTGTTTTTTGGAAGGGCCATCCTGCGTGACACTGCAGTGCCACTCCTAGATGGGCACGGTGTTTGTGTCGGCCACTAGGGTCGCTTAGCTTAGTCATCCAGCGACCTAGGTGCAAATTTTAGGACTAAAAATAATATTGTGAGGTGTGAGGTATTCAGAATAGACTGAAAATGAGTGGAAATTATGGTTTTTGAGGTTAATAATACTTTGGGATCAAAATGACCCCCAAATTCTATGATTTAAGCTGTTTTTTAGTGTTTTTTAAAAAAAACACCCGAATCCGACAAAAAAAATTCGGTGAGGTTTTGCCAAAACGCGGTCGAACCCAAAACACGGCCGCGGAACCGAACCCAAAACCAAAACACAAAACCCGAAAAATTTCAAGTGCACATCTCTAGTGTCCACGACACCCATGGAGTAGGAATAGAACCTGTGGTGAGCACAGGGAGACACCAAGCCCGCAGCATGGCGAGGGCAGTGAGCCCGCAAGGGAATTCACTGTGCTCGCCCCCTGCTGACTGCTGGGATACCGTACCCATCCCTAGTATACATACTGTATATTTTATACATAACACCAGGGGCTGGGAGGCAGGAGCAAACTGGTGGCACTGTGAGGACGGAGGAATCTGCTCAGCCAGCAGCTTCCCCCGGACATTATCTATGCAGACTTGCAGAGAGCTACATAGAGGAGGCTTTTGCTAAGACAGAGACACTTCGTCTCAAAAATTAAAAAAACTGACTCATCAGAGGGGGTTTTCAGGTACTCAGAAACCAGCCCTGTGTGCGCCACTGGCCCCCAGCCGTACAGGCAGCAGCATGTGCTGCACTGAGGAGAAAAGATCCTACTGCTGGTGCCAGTAAGGGGAGGGGGGGACCCAATCCCCCGTTGGGCCCAGTTTATTAGTACCTGCTCCTCCCCCCCATGCTCAGGCCAATGGTTTTGTGCTGCACTAAGTTCTCAAAGTGTAGTTATCAAGATATTAATAACTATAGGCTGCTTCTATCACCCCATTGTCCTGGAGAAGTCATTACGGTCATTAGGTCGACAAGACTTGGGTCGACAGCCATTAGGTCGACAACTATTGGTCGACATGCACTAGGTCGACATGGTCATTAGGTCGACATGTTTTTCACATTTTTTATTTTTTTAACTTTTTCATACTTGACGATCCACATGGACTACGATTGGGAATGGAAACCTGTGCCGAGCACAGCGGTAGTGGAGCGAGGCACCTTGCCCGAAGCATGGCGAACGAAGCGACTTGGTGCACTAATTGGGGTTAACCATCACTTTTCGAAGAAAAAGACACCCAAGAAAGTAAAAAAAACTCATGTCGTCCTTTTTCCATGTCGACCTTGTTCACGTCGACCTAGTCACCCTGACGACCTACTGCAGTTTGACCAACAGTGGTCGACCTAATGACCCATACCCAGAGCCGGATTAAGGGGGGGGCTCGAGGGGCACGTTACCCTGGGCCCCCTCTATGAATGGGGCCCCCCAGCTTTGGTTACAGCTGCAGTGCAAAAGTGCACTGCGAGCTGTAGAAAATTAAAGTAATCAGGAGAGGGGACTGAGGAGGAAGAGGGGTGGAGTTCGTGCATGGGGGCGGGGCTTCACGGCACTGTGCATTCAGTGCTTGGCAAGCAGCATGGGGGAGAGGAGGAGAGCTTGGAGGCAGGACGGGATCAGATGCACACAGTGTGCCTGCAGTGCCCACCCAGTGATTTTAGAGGGAGGAGTGGGGGAAACTGTGTGAGAGGGGGGAGGGGGACACTGTATGAGGGAGGAGGGGGACACTGTATATAAATATGTGTGAGGGGGAGGCGGACACTATGTATATGAATATGTGTGAGAGGGGGGAGGGGGACACTATGTATATGAATATGTGTGAGAGGGGGGAGGGGGACACTATGTATATGAATATGTGTGAGAGGGGGGAGGGGGACACTGTATGAGGGAGGAGGGGACACTATATAAATATGTGTGAGAGGGGGGGGACACTATGTATATGAATATGTGTGAGAGGGGGGAGGGGGACACTATGTATATGAATATGTGTGAGAGGGGGGAGAGGGACACTATGTATATGAATATGTGTGAGAGGGGGGAGGGGGACACTGTATGAGGGAGGAGGGGGACACTATATAAATATGTGTGAGAGGGGGGGACACTATGTATATGAATATGTGTGAGAGGGAGGAGGGGGACACTATGTATATGAATATGTGTGAGAGGGGGGAGGGGGACACTATGAGGGAGGAGGGGGACACTATATAAATATGTGTGTGAGGGGGTACACACTATGTATATGAATATGTGTGAGAGGGAGGAGGGGGACACTATGTATATGAATATGTGTGAGAGGGGGAGGGGGATACTGTATATGAATATGTGTGAGGGGGGAGGGGGACACTGTGTATGAATATGTGTGAGAGGGAGGAGGGGGACACTGTATATGAATATGTGAGAGAGGGGGAGGGGGACACTGTATATGAATATGTGTGAGAGGGGGGAGGGGGACACTGTATATGAATATGTGTGAGAGGGAGGAGGGGGACACTGTATATAAATATGTGTGAGAGGGGGGAGGGGGACACTGTATATGAATATGTGTGAGAGGGGGAGGGAGACACTATGTATATGAATATGTGTGAGAGGGGGGAGGGGGACACTATGTATATGAATATGTGTGAGAGGGGGGAGGGGGACACTATGTATATGAATATGTGTGAGAGGGGGGAGGGGGACACTATGTATATGAATATGTGTGAGAGGGGGGAGGGGGACACTATGTATATGAATATGTGTGAGAGGGGGGAGGGGGACACTGTATGAGGGAGGAGGGGGACACTATATAAATATGTGTGAGAGGGTGGGGAACACTATGTATATGAATATGTGTGAGAGGGAGGAGGGGGACACTATGTATATGAATATGTCTGAGAGGGGGGAGGGGGACACTGTATGAAGGAGGAGGGGGACACTATATAAATATGTGTGAGAGTGGGGGGGGATACTATGTATATGAATATGTGTGAGAGGGAGGAGGGGGACACTATGTATATGAATATGTGTGAGAGGGGGGTGGGGGACACTGTATATGAATATGTGTGAGGGGGGGGGGGGGGACACTGTATATGAATATGTGTGAGAGGGAGGAGGGGGACACTGTATATGAATATGTGTGAGAGGGGGAAGGGGGACACTGTATATGAATATGTGTGAGAGGGGGGAGGGGGACACTGTATATGAATATGTGTGAGAGGGAGGAGGGGGACACTGTATATAAATATGTATGAGAGGGGGGAGGGGGACACTGTATATGAATATGTGTGAGAGGGGGGAGGGAGACACTGTGTATATGAATATGTGTGAGAGGGGTGAGGGGGACACTATATATGAATATGTGTGAGAGGGGGGAGGGGGACACTATGTATATGAATATGTGTGAGAGGGGGGAGGGGGACACTGTATGAGGGAGGAGGGGGACACTATATAAATATGTGTGAGAGGGGGGGACACTATGTATATAAATATGTGTGAGAGGGAGGAGGGGGACACTATGTATATGAATATGTGTGAGAGGGGGGAGGGGGACACTGTATATGAATATGTGTGAGGGGGGAGGGGGACACTGTATATGAATGTGTGAGAGGGAGGAGGGGGACACTGTATATGAATATGTGTGAGAGGGGGGAGGGGGACACTGTATATGAATATGTGTGAGAGGGGGGAGGGGGACACTGTATATGAATATGTGTGAGAGGGAGGAGGGAGACACTATGTATATGAATTTGTGTGAGAGGGGTGAGGGGGACACTATGTATATGAATATGTGTGAGAGGGGGGAGGGGGACACTATGTATATGAATATGTGTGAGAGGGTGGAGGGGGACACTGTATGAGGGAGGAGGGGGACACTGTATAAATATGTGTGAGAGGGGGGGACACTATGTATATAAATATGTGTGAGAGGGAGGAGGGGGACACTATGTATATGAATATGTGTGAGAGCGGGGAGGGGGACACTGTATATGAATATGTGTGAGGGGGGAGGGAGACACTGTATATGAATATGTGTGAGAGGGAGGAGGGGGACACTGTATATGAATATGTGTGAGAGGGGGGAGGGGGACACTGTATATGAATATGTGTGAGAGGGGGGAGGGGGACACTGTATATGAATATGTGTGAGAGGGAGGAGGGGGACACTATGTATATGAATATGTGTGAGAGGGGGGAGGGGGACACTGTATATGAATATGTGTGAGAGGGGGGAGGGGGACACTGTATATGAATATGTGTGAGAGGACACTGTATATGAATATGTGTGAGAGGGAGGAGGGGGACACTGTATATGAATTTGTGTGAGAGGGGGGAGGGGGACACTGTATATGAATATGTGTGAGAGGGAGGAGGGGGACACTGTATATGAATATGTGTGAGAGGGGGGAGGGGGACACTGTATATGAATATGTGTGAGAGGGGGGAGGGGGACACTCTATATGAATATGTGTGAGAGGGAGGAGGGGGACACTATGTATATGAATATGTGTGAGAGGGGGGAGGGGGACACTATGTATATGAATATGTGTGAGAGGGGGGAGGGGGACACTGTATATGAATATGTGTGAGAGGGGGGAGGGGGACACTGTATATGAATATGTGTGAGAGGACACTGTATATGAATATGTGTGAGAGGGAGGAGGGGGACACTGTATATGAATATGTGTGAGAGGGGGGAGGGGGACACTGTATATGAATATGTGTGAGAGGGAGGAGGGGGACACTGTATATGAATATGTGTGAGAGGGGGGAGGGGGACACTGTATATGAATATGTGTGAGAGGGGGGAGGGGGACACTGTATATGAATATGTGTGAGAGGGAGGAGGGGGACACTATGTATATGAATATGTGTGAGAGGGGGGAGGGGGACACTGTATATGAATATGTGTGAGAGGGGGGAGGGGGACACTATGTATATGAATATGTGTGAGAGGGGGGAGGGGGACACTGTATATGAATATGTGTGAGAGGGGGGAGGGGGACACTGTATATGAATATGTGTGAGAGGACACTGTATATGAATATGTGTGAGAGGGAGGAGGGGGACACTGTATATGAATATGTGTGAGAGGGGGGAGGGGGACACTGTATATGAATATGTGTGAGAGGGTGGAGGGGGACACTGTATATGAATATGTGTGAGAGGGGGGAGGGGGACACTGTATATGAATATGTGTGAGAGGGGGGAGGGGGACACTGTATATGAATATGTGTGAGAGGGAGGAGGGGGACACTATGTATATGAATATGTGTGAGAGGGGAGAGGGGGACACTGTATATGAATATGTGTGAGAGGGGGGAGGGGGACACTGTATATGAATATGTGTGAGAGGACACTGTATATGAATATGTGTGAGAGGGAGGAGGGGGACACTGTATATGAATATGTGTGAGAGGGGGGAGGGGGACACTGTATATGAATATGTGTGAGAGGGAGGAGGGGGACACTGTATATGAATATGTGTGAGAGGGGGGAGGGGGACACTGTATATGAATATGTGTGAGAGGGGGGAGGGGGACACTGTATATGAATATGTGTGAGAGGGAGGAGGGGGACACTATGTATATGAATATGTGTGAGAGGGGGGAGGGGGACACTATGTATATGAATATGTGTGAGAGGGGGGAGGGGGACACTGTATATGAATATGTGTGAGAGGGGGGAGGGGGACACTGTATATGAATATGTGTGAGAGGACACTGTATATGAATATGTGTGAGAGGGAGGAGGGGGACACTGTATATGAATATGTGTGAGAGGGGGGAGGGGGACACTGTATATGAATATGTGTGAGAGGGAGGAGGGGGACACTGTATATGAATATGTGTGAGAGGGGGGAGGGGGACACTGTATATGAATATGTGTGAGAGGGGGGAGGGGGACACTGTATATGAATATGTGTGAGAGGGAGGAGGGGGACACTATGTATATGAATATGTGTGAGAGGGGGGAGGGGGACACTGTATATGAATATGTGTGAGAGGGAGGAGGGGGACACTGTATATGAATATGTGTGAGAGGGGGGAGGGGGACACTGTATATGAATATGTGTGAGAGGGAGGAGGGGGACACTGTATATGAATATGTGTGAGAGGGGGGAGGGGGACACTGTATATGAATATGTGTGAGAGGGAGGAGGGGGACACTGTATATGAATATGTGTGAGAGGGAGGAGGGGGACACTGTATATAAATATGTGTGAGAGGGGGAGGGAGACAGTGTATATAAATATGTGTGAGAGGGGGGAGGGGGACACTGTATATGAATATGTGTGAGAGGGAGGAGGGGGACACTGTATATTAATATGTGTGAGAGGGGGGAGGGGGACACTATGTATATGTGTAAGAGGGATATGTTTATGTGTGTGACTGTATGTTTATGACCTTGTGTGACAGTGTATATATGTGTGATTGTATGAATGTGTCTAACTGTACATATGTATGTGTATATGTGTGTGACTACTTATGTGACAGTATGCATGTGACTGTGTGTGCGACTGTACATACTGTATGTATATTTATGTGTGTGACAGTATGTATGTGTATAAGTACTGTATGTGACTGTATTTATGTGTCTGACAGTATATATGTTACAGTATGCATGTGACTGTGTGTGCGACTGTACATACTGTATGTATATTTATGTGTGTGACAGTATGTATATGTATAAGTACTGTATGTGACTGTATTTATGTGTCTGACAGTATATATGTATGTGTACTGTATATGTGCATATGCATATCGCCCCAACAATCACAATGTGATGGGACAGTACAGTTTTTTGGGTTCTGTCCCATCAGTGGGCAGGAGCAGAGGGAGGGACATAATTCTCTGAACTACTGTGCGCATGAGGCTGGGGCTGCTGGGGAAACAATGTCCATGCCCCCAGCATGAAGTGAAATGGGCGTGTGACTTGTGGCCACACCCCAGTTTATGTGCACACTGAAGGCTTGCACACTAAGGAGGTCATTCAGATCTGATGGCTGGGCAGCGTTTTTTGCTGTCCTGCGATCAGATAGTCGCCACCTACAGGGGAGTGTATTTTGGCTGTGCAAGTGTGAGATCACATGTGCAGCTGAGCTGCTAAAAAGCAGTTTGTGCAGTCTCTACGCAACCTGGGACTTACTCTTCCCGTGCGATTGATTCCTGCTGATCGGGGCTGGAGCTGACGTCAGACACCATCCCTGAAAACGCTTAAGCCCATCTGCGTTTTTCCGGACACTCCCTGAAAACGGTCAGTTGTAACCCACAGACGGCCTCTTCCTGTCAATCACCTTGCGAACGCCCGTGCGAATGGTTCCTTCGCACCATCCTGTCGCTGACCACCTATGCCCCTTGTAGCTGTCCGACGCGACTGCGCATTGTGGTACATACGCATGCACAGTTCGGATCTGATACCCGCTGTGCGAAAACACACAGCAGCGATCGGATCTAAATGACCTCCTAAGACCCGATCCAAAAATGTTAATCTTTAGGGCCCCCCAGTATTAAGTGCCCCAGGCCCCCCAAAGCCTTAAACCAGCTCTGCCCATACCCAAATAATAAAACATTACTCCCATGTAGAATGCTGGATTTCTCCTTGTGGTTTATTTATGAAACTGTAGCTTTGGAGCTGGAACACAAGGCTCATACTTTCTTATTTTACAGGCACATCCATCACAAAGTTAATCCTGAAAACAACGTCTTACTTACAACAGATAGCATTACCAATTGTAATGGATTCCAGGTCAGTATGAAACACGACCAGCCACAGAAGAGACACATCCTGCCAGAATATACAGATTTTTCCTCCTCTACAGACAGAGTTCCTGATCTAACATATCTCATGGGCACAAGAAGTGACTAATTGTAATAATACCATACAGAAATAGAACAAGAATTCCCATTGCTTACATTACTATTTATATCGTGTGTCCTTCTATAATTGTTGCTCATTTGAATTTTTCACATCATCTCAACCATGAAAACAGAATGTTAATTATTATTATTTTTTGTTTTTTTGTCTTTTTAAATCTCCCAGTAGTTGATGTATGAAATGACCGAAGAGATGATTTGTGAGCTCTTTGCAGGCCTCCTGAAAGGGCCCCAGAGATCTGTTACTTTCAATGTATTTTTGTATATGGTTACGAACCCTACGGTCGCCTCTTTCCCACTATAGCATAAACAAAAACACTGAAGAATTTGATATTTTCCATTTCCCTTATTTGTTTTTATTGACGTCTCTCCTGCGGTTCCCTAAAGTGATGGCCAACTTGTGGGAAAATCTGCACAGCATATAATGAATGTGTGGTTGATCTAAATAAGATGAAAGAAAAACAGTTACTGAAATGGTTTTACTAAGAGTCAGGGTTTAGTACTCAACCAAGGCAGGCTATGGAAACTCTATCCATTGTTCCTTTTACGTGTATAGTTGGCCATTGACCATCAATGCGTGCAAACCATTGATGGTTAAACAGCAATATTAGATGTTTTTGCCAATGGTTCTCCACCATCAATGATATAGAGGCCCCAATTTTTTTTTATTTTTTTTTATTTCTTACTTGGTGCCAGGAATTGATGCACCCATGAAGCCCCACCCTCAGGTTTTGATTGACCAGCAGCCCAGTGAGTAGTAGAGCATGGATGACCATTGGCGGGTGAAACCATCAATGGATCATCTGTGAATTTTTTAATTTTTTTATTCCGTCAATGTTAACCACACTAAGGGGGGTATTCAATCAAGGGCAAATCAGTGCAACAATAGCCGCGCTGTACGGCAAATCAATCTCACAAAAAAGTGTTCTCTGACGACAGAGCAAAGGGCGCAAGATGGGGTGCTGTTGCCAGCTGCAATTTGCCAGCCTCATTAATTTCTTCTGAAGACTACCTATAAAGCTTACAGGGACTGTAGGAGTCTGGGTAACAAATATGCAAATAACACACTTGAGCTCTATCCTTTCAGCAGAGTAGAATTCCTCCTAATCAACACTTAATATAAGATAGCAGCTCCAGAACGGTATCCAGATGATAGGTCTACAGTTAAGAGGTCAACAGTCAATAGGTTGACACCAAATGGTCGACATGGTCAAAACGTCGACATTTTCAAATTGTTGGCATGACAACGGTCTACGCAAAATATGGTCGACAGGTTTTTTTTGTTTGTTTGTTTTTCCAACTCTCGTACTTTACCATCCACGTGGACTATGATTGGGAATAGTAACCTTGCCCGAGGCATGACGAGCGAAGCGATGCACTAATTGGGGTTCCATGTGCTACAAGGTAAAATTTTACACCAAAAGAACATGAAAAACTCATGCTGATCTCTTCATGTGTCGACCATTTGGTGTCGACCTAGGATCTGTCGACCTTTTGACTGTCAACCTATTGTACCATAAAAATACCGGCCAATGTAAATGTAAATGGTTAATGCCATCTGACGACCAAGCTCTGGAAAGCTTTGCATTTTGGAGCTTGGGAAAGTTACATTTTGCGGTCAATAATGGTGGATCAGATATATGCAGCGGTCCCCCATATAGGGTGTGGTATGCAGGGCCGTCTTTTCGCATGGGCTCAATGGGCTCTTGCCCAAGGGCCCCAAGAGTATAAGGGCCCTATGCTGATAGCTGAGGGTCCCCTCTTTCCAGGGGTACCAGATTTTTTTTAAATCGGCCCTGGGGAACCGGAGATATCCGACTTGAAAGCAGTGGTCCCCATCCAAGCCTGTTAATTGCTCTTCCCAGCCAGATCTCTCGGGTTCTGTCTGAATTAGAGTATTTCTTAGGGTATTCTCCAAAAGGTGGGACTCTCCCCTTTTAGTGGACACTGGCAGCTTGTCTCTACTATGCCCAGAACCAGAGATATCAGCCTTCAAGCAGCTGGTCCCTGCTCCAGCCTCACGCGCCTAATATGCAGTTATAGATTTTCGTTGGTGAATTGCTCTTGCTCCTGAACTCTGATCCCCAAGTCCCCAGTATCTCCTGACAGGTGGGACTCTCTAGTTTTTTATCCCATTCAAAGCTAAGAAATATATTTTCAGGAACTGGAGATATCTGCAGTCAAGCAAGCTGCCCTCCCACCGGAAAATGATGAATATTAAGCCCACTCCACTATCAACCCCTCCCCTGTGTATTAAACAACCCCTACCACCCCGGAAGTCATGTACCGGTGCTTCTTCATTCAGCCCAATGCCCCCTTCTACAGTTTAGCCCCATCTGTGCAGTAAAGGAGTAATTAGCAGAAATTACTGCTCCAGATCCTACATGCTGAGCGGTAGCTAGAACACCCCCTACCGCCCACGGGACATCAAAGCTGCTGCTGATAGCACCCACCACCCCTACCGCTGGAGGATGGGTAGGGGGCCCAGTGCAGTGTTGTGCCCAGGGGCCTACACTGCTGTTAAGACGGCTCTGGTGGTATGCTATGAATACGTCCAGAATTTTGACAACAGAATGTCAACTTACTTAAATAACATCCATAAGAGTACTCCAAGTGTAACAAACTTCAAAAAGAACTGAATGTCCTTCTCTTGCGAGAGTCGGCACGGGGTAATAGAGAATTCGATTCCACACGTAATGCTCTGGTACCAACGAAGGTTCACTTTATTGATTAATGGCTGCTCATTCCTTGGTTAATCAAAGTACCATAAATTCATATATAGAAATCATATAATATAACTTTACAGTTGTGGAGAAATAACACATTCATCGCAAGGCATTTTATTACACAGGAACCGGAATTTCACAATGTTTTCTCCCTCTGCGTTGGATCCCTATAAATAGATCAATCTTATACGCACACCTTTAAACAAATTTAGTACTAGGTTGAGTTTGACTCAATATACATAACCATCGGTTAAATATTTATTATTTACTCAACTGTAACTAAAGCAAACCTCTCACTAACTGGGTTAACTCACAGAATTTTCTTAGCGGTTAAGACCTGAAGGGTTAAAATAATAGAATATACTTTCCACCCCATGCGAAATAAAACAATCCCTTTCGAGCACGTGCACAGCTAAATGTGTCTTAAAGAGAGCTCTTTTACTGTTCGTTGCCCGGGTTAAGTGTAGCCTGATGTGTTAAGGTTCTTATCTGATATCCCTAAGCACTGCCGACAAGATCACCAGCCGGAACGGTTCCTGAGTAAAAACTGCTCTGCTCCAGAAAGTCTACGCTTCCCTTGTCACTTGGTGAGGTTTTATTACCTCTTAAATTCCAAGTCCCTATGGTGTCATCTCTCCGACATGAACCTTGTGGCTGTTACTTTATCTCCCTTGCGACGCACCACACAATTAACTTATTCCTGCATAATGCTTGGACGGCTGTGCGGAACTAATGGTTATTTTATAACTTGATATAATTCTGTGTGGATTATCCTAGTCAGCTTCACTCGCTCCTCACTGGCTGCTATTCTGGAGACAGTATCCGGTAGCGCTGTTAATTCTCTCCCTCACTAACTAGTTTGATGTCTCTAAAGGTGTCTTTATGACTGAGTTTATTAATTAGCATAGACAGGGTATTAAGGAGAGTGGGGAGTTTCTCGTATAATATGGCTTTGCTGCTCAAATGTCGCTGGGTTCTCGCTATGTCTGGGCTGTGTCCGGGGTCACAGCTGAATATACCTTTCTAACTGGGTATTAGCTGGGTAAAACGCTGGCTGGGAAGCTACTGCTACTGATACTGCAGCTCAGAGGGAGTGAAGAATAGAGTTTCACCTACGTGCCTCCAGTTAGCTTGACAGCCTTCTCCGTCCTCCTCTCCGCCTCCTGGTGTGGCTGCTGGGAGTGAACCCCCTCCGGCAGTTTTAGCTGTAAGTAAACGGGGGAGTGTCGTTCCTGTAAATTAGTGTGAGCTCCGCCTCTCTGTCCTCCTCCGTGTTGATACCCGGGCTGGCTGCTTTTTATATGCCGCGCCTCCGCTCCGCCTCTCGCCGGCTTCCGGACCGTCTCTCGGCATGACCAGGACTCCTAGGGTCCGCCTTACTCCGCCTCCCGCTGATAGATCTGCGGCCCAGCTAGCTCCGCTGTGACTGCCGCCGGTCTCCCTAACTTCGGCTACGATGCGGGGTATCCCTCTCGTTCCGCCGGAGCCACGTAGCCCAGACCCCTCTGGACACACGGGACTCCCGGTAAGTGCGCAGTCTCCTCTCTCTAGTCCTAACGGCTCCCCCAGCGTTCTCGTGCTCCCTTTCAGCCAGCGCGTGGGGAACATCCGACAGTTGATTTTGGCACGCGCTGGCCCCCGGTACCTGCTCCTCTACGGCTACCATGCAGGCCGTACCAGGCAAAGGGCACTCCTTTAACTAAAGTCCACCATGCCTCATTTTTATATTCTACAGAGTGTCTATACAACTATATATGTATATAGATAACGAAGGTAACCTACAGTGGGGGTGTCACATACCTCCCTAGCAAAACGATGCGTGTCCTCATGCATCCAACAGTTCCAATATAAAGTGCAGACATTAAACTTACTGTTGTCATATATTACAAATAGTAATACTATACTTATACCGATTATGATGACTTAATCTCTATACCTTAGAGCAGGCTTTTTCAACCAGTGTGCCGCGACCAGTTGCAAGGTGTGCCGCGGAGCCAGAGCAGCTTCCTGCACCTTCAGAGTGTACTGTTGTCCTGGGCTCTTCTTAGAGGATCAGTCATGCTCTGGCCGTGACCTATGCCTCGAAGACATGGTGGTGTCACGGCTGCCGCATATCACCACCCAGCCAGCCCTTCCGCCTGCATACACATCTTCCAGTTCCTGCCTGCATACACAGCTTTCCTTGCCGACCCATATCCACACCTGCCCGACCGCCCGCTGCTCAGTATTCGCAGCACTCCACTATGAACAACCCCCGCCACTGGGGAACGGGGAGGCGGTCAGCTGACCAGTAGGGGCTAATATTTGTTATTTTATTTCTCCTGTGGGGAACAATAGGATTTCAATAGAATTTATGTGGGGAGAATAAGGATTTCTGGATTTATGGGGGGAACAATGTGAATAATTCATGTGGGGAGCAATAGGATTTATGTGGGGAGCAATGTGATTGTTTTTTCTGTGTAGGCCAATGTATGTGTGGAATTTTTTTTACTGTGAGGGCCAATGTGTGGGGGGTTTTTTCTGTGGGGAACTGATGGTGTGCTTTGAGAATTTTAAAATATTGTTCGGTGTGCCGCGAGTAAAAAAAGGTTGAAAATCACTGCCTTAGAGGTAAGGTTCCTCTGGTACTACGTTTCGGTCTCCCATTGGTTGGATTAAGAGCCTTACCCTTGGCCTGAACGTTTTCACCACAAGTGGAATCATTCCGGTCAACAGACCCTTCAACTATGGAGTCAGGGGTTATAACTTCTACGGAGTTTGGGGTAGTAGAGCCGCCAATGAACAATATTAGCTCCATAGGATCATGGAATGGTATGAGCTCCGAGGCGCCCGGACCATCTGCCACTGGCAAGTCTCCTCCTTCCTCAGGAATTTTTGCAGTACAAGGTTTGATTTGTTCACGGGACACTACACTGACTGGTCCCTCCGGACCACGGCAGATCTTATAAGTATAGTCTTCTCCGTCCGGAACACTGATCACAACATAGGGGAGGTCTTCCCACAACGTATACAATTTACTATGGCGGTGGTTCCTTCTCCTCCAAACTCTATCCCCGACTTTTATAGGCACGGGTCGGATATGTGCATTATAATTCTCCTCTTGCCGCTGATGGACCACCCCTAGTCGTTTTTCCACAATTGTTTGGGCTGTTTTCATCCTCCGTTGGTGTTCACGGACCCAGTCAGTTTGAGGGTTATCAGTACGAAACTCCGTAGGCAACAATTCCAAGTCCTGAGGTAACTTCCACACGCCGGCCAAACATATGATAG
The DNA here is from genome assembly GCF_028390025.1 of Pseudophryne corroboree. NCBI lineage: Eukaryota > Metazoa > Chordata > Amphibia > Anura > Myobatrachidae > Pseudophryne > Pseudophryne corroboree. Next base: position 176,867,849 of record NC_086454.1, on the reverse strand, counting down.
TAAGGCGTAAACCCTTTGGAGCAATGTTCCGTATTGTTATATATATAGGTAAGCTCCTGAAGTAGAGTTGGCCATTTGGACCGATCCCCCGTCGGCAGAGTCCTCAACATACTAATGATGGTTTGATTAGCTCGTTCGCACAGGCCGTTCCCCTGCGGATGGTAGACTGTAGTTCTCGCCTTCCGACAACCATAATAAGAACAAAGTTCCCGAAAAAGTTGTGATTCAAACGTAGGACCTTGGTCCGTCAGGATACAATCGGGGTACCCATAAGGCTGAGTGAAATGTTTGAGGAACAGTTCAGCGGTGGTCTTTGCTGTAAAATCCTTAGCTGGTACCACGATCAGGAATTTACTATAATGGTCAGTCATAGTCAAGGCATACTGATACCCGCTGGCGCTAGGTTTCAGCTTCACGTGGTCCAGAGCGTCAATCTGCAATGGGTATCGACTCTTAATGGGGTGTAATACATCTTTCTGGCTAGCATCGGGATGTCGCTTAAGATTACACGGCACACAGTTCCGGCACCACTTTTCAATATCCTCTCTCATGATAATCCAGAAGTATCTCTTCCTCAATATTGCTTCTGTTTTTTGCACTCCGAAGTGTCCGGATCGATCATGATAGGCCTCTAATAGCAGGGTGACCTGTTCTCTGGGAACGAGAATTTGAGAATCGTCTGATGAGTGCCGGGATCTGTGCTGACTCTTACTAGAAGGTCTTGTTTCAGCTGGATACGATCCCGATGTCGCAGCCATTTTACCAATTCTGGATCGGCTTCAGCTCGTTGGGTCCTGTTTAACCGGCGGTTCTGTTGGAGTAAAGTTAATAGTTGTCTTAACACGGGGCTTTGCCGTTGAATACTTGACCAGTCACAGGGGACTGGATCACTCGGTGAGTCCATATTCTGTGACTCAATGAAGGCAGACAAGGGGTCAGAAGTGACAGTTCGATTTGTTCCACAAAATTTGAACGCTGGGGTCTCGATGTCCTCGTCAATATCTTCACCTTGTTCTGCGACAGACGTGATGCAAACTCATGTATGTTTTTTGATGTAATAATTGGTTTGTAATTGGCATTGCATGTGTGGGGAAGTTGCACAGTGAAACATAGTTTATTATTGCATGCTCTCTGGTGTTTACCTCCTTTGATCATTTGGTCATTGTGGTCAGGTGTACTATATCTTTACATTTAGGGAGGTGTATTCATGGTGTAAAGGAAACAGTGTGATTCCTGATTAGTAAAAAAAAATTGAGATATATATATATATATATATATATATATATCAAACACATCCCCAAACAGGTAATTTCAACTTTAAACTTGTCATTTATTTTGTGCAGTCTGGACATGGCTACTAATAACAAATGCACAGACAAAAATCTTAAAGCTATGTGTGCAAATGCTAGGAGCTTAGGAGACAAGATTCCAGAGCTAATTGCGATAATGACAAGGGATAACCTGGATTTTGTGGCAATTACAGAGTTATGGTGCAATGAAAATCATGACTGGGACATAGCTATACCAGGATACAATTTATTTAGGAAGGATAGAATAGGAAGAATAGGAGGAGGGGTAGCAATGTATGTGAAAAAAAAGCATAAATGCTACTTTAATACAAAATATTGAAGACAAAACTGAGCCCTTTGGGTCACCATAGAAACCGGGGAGAAGGATGTTATTCGCATTGGGGTGATCTATAGACCACCAGGCCAGGGGCAGGATTTGGACAGAAACCTATTGTTGGACATCACTAAAATGGCTTTAAAGGGAGAAGTCATAATCATGGGAGACTTTAATTTACCTGATGTAAATTGGGAGGGGTATTTTGCAAATTCAGCTACAAGTGGCAAATTTCTACATTCCTTACAGGGAGCATCTCTCAAGCAATTGGTGACGGAGCCCACTCGCAAAGATTCAATATTAGATTTAATTCTTACAAATGGTGATAGGATATCCGACATATATGTGGGTGAGCACCTGGGATCCAGTGATCATCAAGCAGTATGGTTTAGTATAAAGACAGGATCCAACTCCTGTCACACAAAAACAAAGGTGTTGGATTTTAGAAATGCTGATTTTGCAAAAATGGGGAGATGTTTAAGTGATTAATTGGCGGACTGGTGGAACTTGGAAGGAGTGCAGGAGAAGTGGGAAAAACTGAAAAGTGCAATACTAAGTGCAACTGATCTTTGTATCAAAAGGGTTAGGAAAAGCATCAGGAAAAGGAAGCCAGTGTGGTTCACAAAAGAAGTATCAACTAGTGTGAAAGCAAAAAAGATGGCTTTTAGGAAATACAAACAGACTCAAAATAATAATGACAAAGAGGTGTATCTTGACAGACGGAAGGATGCTAAGAAAGTGATCAGACGTGCAAAGGCAGAAGCTGAGGAAAAAATGGCCCAGTCAGTAGATAAAGGGGGCAAAACTTTTTTTAAGTATATAAGTGAAAGGAGAAAATCAAATGGAGGAATAATAAGACTTAAGACAGAGAGTGAGAATTTGGTGGAGGGAGACAAGGCAATAGCAGATCACCTAAATAATTATTTTTGCTCAGTATTTACTACAGAAAAAGGGATGGGGCCACAGTTAAGTTGCAAGGACATTCATAAAAATAAGGTAGATGAAAGTACATTTACAGAGGAGAAGGTCCTAACAGAACTTTCACAACTAAAAGTGGATAAATCAATGGGACCAGATGGGATACACCCAAGGATACTCAAAGAGCTAAAAGATGTGCTGGTTACACCGTTAACAGAATTATTTAACCAGTCACTAAATACAGGTGCCATTCCAGAGGACTGGAAAAGAGCAAATGTAGTTCCACTGCACAAAAGTGGAAGCAAGGAAGAAGCAAGTAACTACAGACCAGTAAGCCTTACATCAGTAGTGGGGAAAGTAATGGAAAAACTATTAAAAGAAAGAGTTGTGGAATATCTTAAATCAAACCACTTACAGGATCCAAAACAGCATGGATTTACTGGTGGTAGATCATGCCAAACAAATCTTATTGACTTTTTTGACTCTGTGACAAAAATAATAGATCAATGGGGAGCTGTAGATGTAGCATATCTAGACTTTAGTAAGGCATTTGACACTGTCCCACATCGCAGACTGCTAAATAAACTTGAAAGCGTGGGGGTGGATTATAAAACAGTTAAATGGATAAGAACCTGGTTGCAGGAGGGGGCATGGCTTGGCCGGCACCAGGGAAAGCTGTGATTCCGTGGAGCTCCAGCTTGGATTTCCCCATTAAAGTGCCTGGGCCCGCGTTTTCAAACATTGACTGGCTGTATTGTGCCTACCTGGGCCTACTGACCAACCTGGTACTGGGGGGTGAGAGCTGCGGATTCGGGGGGGCCCTGTGCTGCCCCCTGCGGATTGCGGCCTACCTCCGGTGCTGAGGCCGGGACCTCGATTTCGGGTGCGAGCCGCCGGAGGAACCAGCCTGCCGGACCCGAGGCGACCAGCCCTGCTCTGCGGATCTTCTCCCCAGTTTTGACGGCACACCCCACCGCTAGACGCGCTATCAGGCGCTCGGAGACTCCAGCAGGGGACTGGGGACCGCCGAGGACGCCCGAGGTAAGGGCCGCGACGGGCGGCGGCGGCGGCCATCTTGCGGTTGGCGCCACTGAACGCTCGGTACTGGTGGCTGCAGACGGGGCTCTCCTGTGGGGTTGATAACACAGGGCACAAGCTCCCAGTACCCCTGCTGACCTGACCCCTGAAATTGGGTGATAGATGAAGAGGCTGTGAGCTGGTGCAGCTTTAGAGATCAGCCGGCGGCCATCTTGGGACTGGCACCACCACTGTAACCCATAGCAGAGACAGCACACAGTGATTTTCAGGCCCCTGTCACCCCTGCTCTAGTCAGCTCATTGCCCACAGCCCACATGCATGCTCCCTGCCTCTTCAGGTCCCTGTGATGAGGCACATGAAAAGTGGAGGGCATACCTGCAGTCATCCCTGCCCTTTCTGGGCCCAATCCCCACTGTGTCACCCAGCTGCCATCACTTTGCCGTAGAGGACCAAGAATTTTCTCTCAACCCATGGCCCTGCGGCCGATCTGTTTCTTTTCTGCAAGTTTACTCCTATACTGATGGCCGGCTAGCCACCTAGATTCTGGGGTGGCGTGCTGGTGCTGACCCTGAGGGATGATGCTCTAATCACACAACGTTACTTCTGATGTTCTACTGACGTACCCAAGGTGCCCCATGGTGAGAGGAAAGAAAGGATCGCAAGGGAGAGGAAGGAAGTCACATACACTCACCCCGACGCGTACAATGGATACTCCGACCTCGAGTGACATGAGGCAATTTTTTCTCCCCCAGGGCTCCGCCCCTACGGTGGATGCCTCCCTACCCTCGACCCCACGTCTCTCGCCTGTCTCGGACTCGGCTTCCCAAGTGGGATCACAGGCGGCAGCCCCACACGCCACGACGGACCCGGGTAGTCTCGCCCAGATTCTGAACCTGCTTCAGGCCCTTCCAACTAAGCAGGACTTTGAGCACTTGGAGGGGAGAGTCCGGGAAACGGTCCGCTCAGAGATTGCTGCGGTTCAGGCAGAAATAACACACATCGGCTCCCGCCTGTCTACGCTGGAAGGCTTCTCCTCAGACACAGCAGCTGCACATAACGCCATCAGGGCCACCATTATCAAACAGGCGTCCTGCCTTCAACAGCTCCAAGACCATGTAGAAGATTTGGATAACCGCGGAAGGAGAAACAACCTGAGGGTCAGAGGGGTGTCGGAGGATATTGCACCTGCCTGCCTCACTGACTTCCTCACGACGGTTTTCAATGAAATTTTGGGCCGTGATCCCGCTTCCATAATCGAGTTCGACAGGGCCCACCGAGCATTGAGACCCAGGGGCGCACCGTCTGATCGCCCTCGCGACATTATCTGTCGTCTTTATTACTACACGGAAAAAGAGGAGATCCTTCGCAAAACCCGCCGCATGGATGTGATAAGAGACTGCCTCTCATAAACTCCAGATCTTCCAGGACCTATCGTGGACGACCCTTCAGAAGCGCAGAGCCTTACACCCGCTCACTACAGAACTTCGGAAGCTGGGCATTAAATATAGATGGAGCTTCCCTTTTGGCCTTCAGACCTCGCACAACGGGACTCTATATACCTTTAAAGACCCCTCCGACCTGCCCCTTTTCTGCCAAGCATTGGGAATACCACAGGTCTCTCTCCCAGAATGGCAGGGGCCCCTGACCGACGGCGCCCCACCTGAACTCTCCCACACCCGACAACGACTGGCACCTTGTCCACCGCAACCCGAGACCTCCTAGGGAGCAGCGTTCCTCCACGCAGTCGACGAAGAGATGAAGGTCGCAGCCTGGTTCGGAACATTCACTTGAGAAATTTCGGGTGGTCCTTCCTTAGCTTAAAAGAACTATTGCCGACTCGGGGGATCTCCTTGCCGTGCGGCACACTCTCCCTGACGGGAAGTGGTCGGGGCATCGAGATCGTACTCGACTCAACGAATGTTCACCAATCCTGTACGGGTTGGAAATACCTGTTCCTGGTTAAATTCCATTTCTTTTCAGTGGTTGTTCTTCTTAGTTGTGTGATCAAACTGTTCAGATATATTACTGATTGTGATGTTATATTCCCTGTTGGGGTCGGGACTGGCACTGACCCCCCAGTTCGCCCCTGCACCGCCCGAGTATTCTTGGTCTCCGACGCGATTAGCGCGTCCGAGCTCCCAGGAGGCGGTAGAGTTGTCATTTATTCAGTTTATTTTTTCAGCTGATATTTGCATGTTAGGTCTATCGACCTACCTTCTTTATGTTTTCTTTGTTTCTGTTTCTTTTTTCCCCTCCCCCCCCCTCCCCCTACTGTGTGTCCCTCTGCTGTGCGAGTTGCCGTGTCTTCCTGGTCGGACTAAGCATTCCCTAAATGTTTCTAGACGATGGTGGTAGACCCTAAACTGACAAATATAAAATTGGTTTCCCTTAATGTGAAGGGCCTCAATGTCCCGGAGAAACGCTCGAGGTTGCATTCAGAGCTGATGTGGCTTTTTTACAGGAAACCCACTTCAAAGTGGGAGTGGCCCCGGGTCTCAAGGACCGTAACTACCCTCATTCCTTCTACAATAACAACAGCAAAGGTAAATCTCTGGGAGTAGCTATTTTGCTATCTAAACGTTTGCCTTTCCGAGATATAACGTCCGAATCCTTGGGGGAGGGTAGGATACTCCTAGTGAAATGTACACTGTTCGATCAGCTGTATACATTTATTAACCTATACGCTCCCAATCAATCACAACCCAGTTTCTTGGCGAAGGCTCTCAATCGCGTTGCCCCCTTGGTAGCGGGTATCCCAGTTATTGGAGGCGATCTTAATTGGACCCTCCAACCAGAGGTAGACATCTCTGGGACACCGGCAAGGCCCTCCCTAGCATCGCACCGTAGGGTGCGGCGGTCTCTCCACCAGCTGATCGACACCTGGCGGCTCCAACACCCCGGGGACAGGGACTATACGTTCTATTCCAGACCCCACGACATTTACTCTAGATTAGACTACTTCCTCATACCTCACAGATTCCTACATTTAGTTAGGGAAACAGCTATTGGATTAATCACTTGGTCGGACCACGCTCCTGTCAGCCTGACCCTGGGGACATCCCATCCACACTCCAAGCAATGTACCTGGCGGTTGAATGAACAACTTCTAATGGATACGAGGTTCCAACCCCAGCTGCTTGAGACTTTGGAGAATTATTTTCTAGATAATGAGACGCCAGATGTCTCCCGGGTCACGGTGTGGGAGGCCCACAAGTGTGTTCTAAGGGGGAAGCTCATACAGCTAGGCTCCATGCTGAAAAAAGAGAGACTCGGGGAAAAGACTACTTTACTCCAGCGGCTTAAGGACTTAGAGACATCACACAAAACGAACCCCTCCCCATCGGTGCTGACCGCCCTGACCGAGACGAGATCTGCTCTCAACACATTGTTGTTTGCAGACATTAAGAGGGACTACAGGCTCTGTAGAAACCGCTTTTATCAATGGGGCAACAGGCCAGGAAAGCTACTGGCTAGGGCGCTCCGCGCGCAGAGGGCCACGCTATTTATACAGTCGGTACAGGATGCAGCGGGGACCCGCCGCACCCTTACAAAGGACATCGCCGAAACCTTCCACGCTTACTACACCAAACTATATAATCTCCGGACACCAGGAACCCCGACATCCCTGTCGACAACTCGAGACCTGGTGGAGGGATACCTTGGTGACGCGGGACTCCCTAGAATATCAGCAGATGAGAGTGCTTGGCTAGACTCCCCCTTTTCCCTCCCGGAACTGGAACAAGCCCTTAAGGAAGCTCCTTCCGGGAAGAGCCCAGGCCCAGATGGCTATACAGTTTCTTATTACAAGCTCTTTAAGAGCACTCTCCTGCCCAAAATGCTACTGGCATTCAATGAGATCTCTGACGACCGGGGGTTTCTCCCCTCAATCATTAGAGGCATTCATTACGGTTATACCGAAGGATGGGAAAGACCCGGCTCAATGTGCTAGTTACCGACCCATATCCCTCCTCAACACAGACGTCAAGCTGTTTGCTAAACTTATAGCAAACAGATTGAAGCTGCTACTCCCCAACATTGTGCATTCAGATCAGGTGGGTTTCATACCCGGAAGAGAGGCGCGCGATAACACCACCAAGATCATTGATTTGATGCACTTGGCCTCGAGCAAACATGAACCGATGGTGGTGCTTTCTACCGATGCCGAGAAGGCTTTCGACAGAGTAGATTGGATGTTCATGGAGGGGGTCCTGCGTCACCTGGGGCTGGGACCGGTCAGTTTGGGGCGCATTTTAGCACTTTATAACTCCCCCTCTGCAAGGATTAGAATTAATGGAGACTTGTCCCGCCCGGTTCCGATAAGGAATGGCACTAGACAAGGATGTCCCCTCTCGCCACTAATTTTTGTCCTCTGTATGGAGGCCTTGGCGGGAGCCATTAGATTAAATCCGAACATCTCGGGACTCACGGCTGGGGGTAGAGAATTCAAACTCGCACTGTTCGCAGATGACTTGTTAGCTATCTTGTCGAACCCGGTGGTGTCTGTCCCCAACCTGATGAACGAGCTTGATAGATTTGGATCCATGTCAAACTTCAAGATTAACCTCTCTAAATCAGTGGCAGTGAACGTGTCAAAGCCCTCCCAAGCTCTTGATAACCTTAAACAATCTTTCCCCTTCCACTGGCATCCCTCTAGCTTCAAATACTTGGGGATCACACTCCATAAAGACCTATCACGCCTTTTTGACGAAAACTTCAAAAAACTACTGACCTCACTCCGTCCTGAGTTCAGGGACTGGGGTAACAGAAAGCTGTCCTGGTTGGGGAGGCTTAGTGTCATCAAAATTAATGTTCTGCCGAGAGTCCTTTATCTCCTCCAGGCGCTCCCGATATCCATTCCCAAAGCATGGTTCAGATATTTACTTAATTTGGTGAGGGACTTCGTCTGGGGAGATAAACGGCCTCGTTTCCAGCACGACATCCTTTTTCGTCCTAAACATAAGGGGGGTCTTCAGCTGCCGCACTTTACTCTGTACTATGAGGCCATTATCCTCCACCGAATTATGGAATGGTCGCGCCCACATGACATAAAACAGTGGGTTCATATCGAGGGAACAGTGATGCCTGCCCCCATTGCATACTACCCCTGGCTCTCAAGGCTGCCACATGTAGACCATCCTACTATTGGTCCTACACTTACACGCTGGGGCAGACTTAGGGTACTACCACATATATCTTCTAAATACTCCCCTCTGACCCCACTGTTCAATAACCCAGATTTCCCACCGGCTGCCTCAGGCCGGGGATTCGACTCTTGGAAAAGGGCGGGGGTGACACGTGTTGGTGGGCTGGTGGAGCGTGGAGAGATGGTCCCTTTCCCCTTGATGCAATCCAAGTGGAACCTTTCGCCTTCAGAGATCTGGAAATATCTCCAATTAAAACATTTTGCCATGGGGAGCGCTATACGCCCGAGCCTGAGTAGACCATTAACAGCTTTTGAGAGCCTCTGCCTGGAGCCTTCTCGCCCACCACACTTCCTCTCAAGGTGCTATAGAATACTGATTGAGAATAAATTCCCAGATCTACCCAAATATGCTAGAGACTGGGGCCACGATGTGCAGATAGACTTGTCGGAGGAGGACTGGGAGAAGAGCTTTCAGGCCACCTTTGCCAGCTCCTCTAGTTACTCGGTCCTCGAGACGCATTTTAAAGTCTTATCTCGTTGGTATAGGTGTCCCCAAACATTAGCTAAAATGTTTCCCAATGTACCAGATGCATGCTGGAGATGTAACAACCATCCGGGCTCCCCGATGCATATCTGGTGGAGCTGCCCCGAACTTCATCTCTTTTGGGACAAGGTTATAGAAATTTCAAAATTATTAGTGGATCTAGGGGTTCCTTCGGAGCCTACTTTCTGGCTTCTCAACTGTACTTCATGGCCCCTGTCAACATATAAAAAATCTCTATTAAAGTTTCTTAATAGCGCAGCTAAAGCGGTCATCCCGGTTCACTGGCGATCGACTAACCCTCCTACAGTGAGGGAGTGGGTTGCCAGGGTAGATTGGTATATGACTATGGAGGAATTGCGGGTGACACCGGAGACGAACCAAAGGTTTACGACTACTTGGTCCCCTTGGCTCGAATTTAAGGCCTCACAAGCCTACTTGACATTGCTGTAATGACCTAGACCTTTTACCTTGGTCCCCTACCTGTGTTCCCCCGCTGTCCTCTTGGGAACAACTGAAGCTGGAAACATACACCTCAGACCCCCGACCAGACTAGACACGGAAGACTCCTCCCCCCGCCCCTTTCCCCCTCTTCTCAGGTTCTCTAACCACTCCCTTTTCCATTTTTCTTTTCTCATCTTCCTTTCCACCCTATACCCTTCTGTTTTGTTTTCTTGAACTGTTTTAAAATTTGGGAACGTTTTATTGAGATAGCTAGCACCTTGAATGGCCGGTAGCGACCTTGAATTTCAGATAAGGCTCTAGTCGGGGAGCTCCCCAACAGCAGGCCATGTTAAGTTCGTAAACAGTCATTGCTTGTATCAAATGGACTTATTGATATTTGAATTGTAAACGCTGTCTTCTATTACTGGCTATAATATGTTCTTACCTTTAATCAATAAACATTTATTGCAAAAAAAAAAAAAAGAACCTGGTTGCAGGATAAGAAACAGACAGTTGTAGTTAATGGAGTGCAATCTATGGAAGGAAATGTTACCAGTGGAGTACCCCAGGGATCTGTACTTGGTCCAGTTCTCTTTAATATCTTTGTTGGGGACATTGCAGATGGTATTGAAGGGAAGGTAGCATGTTTCTCACAGGCTGATACATGGTTGGAGGTAAAGGACGATGCCTCTCTTTAATCGGAGGGGTTATGCCTGTAGGTATACGATGAAACACTTTCTCAGCCTTGCCGAAATCAGAAGGGTGTTGACTAAAGACCTCAGCATTTCGTCGTATCACCTGGAGTACCCCTTCTCGTTGCGCGTCCGTTGTGTCCTCATCGCCGATCTGAACTTCAGTCCACCACGGTGCTTCGATTTTGTTGACTGATTCCTCCGCTGCAGCCTCACCGGGAGTCGTGATCCCATGTTGTCCCACTATATTCTGGAAGTCTATTTGACTTACTCTTGCTACTGGGTAGTGCTTGTAAAGTCGGACAGGATAATTAAGTGGGTTAAGCACACGCACAGGTACCCTTCCATGCTCCACAATCGCCAAGGTTCTTGCTACAGCGAAAGGCTGATGTCCATCATAGTCGCAAGATCCGACCAGGGCTTCGTAATTACGTCCCAGGGGGCCTATCCTGGTCTTACACCATACCACCTGTTCGGATTTTGGCTCTAACAAGACTGGTTGAAAATCTGTGACTCGGGCCTTCCCTATCTCTCCCCGAATGTTGGCAAATCTCTTCTGTTTCTCCAGCAACCGTACGGTCTGCTGTAGGGCCTTCCACTCTCTAGGAGCCGCAGTCCTCATTTCACATCGTAAAGCTTCCACCATCTCATCAGGGCAGTTCTTTAAGATATTGATGCCTAAGATAACCGGAGGTAAATGAGTACTAGGTGCAGTGGTAACTAGGCATCCCTGTCGATACAGTTTGGCCTTCCCTATCTTTATATCGGGTTCCCAATATCCTTGGTAGGTGATGGGTTGCCCGTTGCTGGGCAGTAGATGGAGCCAGGTAGTTGGTGGGGTTATGATGGAATTTTTATCCCAATGTCGAAGGAACTCTGTGAGACGTATGGTAGATACCTGAGAACCCGTATCTAGGAGAGCTGTTACTTCAACCCCATTTATCTGGATCTTCAAATGCAGACATTCGCCAACTGGGGCCACCATTCCTGCGACGACGGACCGGTTATTGGGCCTTCTCCCGAGGGTCGGTCCCTTGCCTCTGGGTTTCCATGTTTAAATTTGTATTTGGGCAGTTTCGCTCGATATGTCCACTTTGTTGACAACCCCTGCAGATCGGCCTCCCCTGTGGGTCAAACTGATCGGTGGGCCATCGGCCTGACTCTCTGGGTATGTCCCAACGAGGTCGATTCCGGCCACTGCGCCCTTGGCGCCATTCTCTTCGTCGGTTATCACCTCGCTCTCCACTTAACTCATCTATTCGTTGATTCATCCGGGCCAAATTCAGTGTGAGCTCCGTAAGCTTGCTGCCAAGTACACTGATAGGGTCTGTTCCTGATGGAGCTTGGGCCTGCTGAGAAACGGCCCCTTTTGGTGTCAGGGTCTCAAATCTAGGGCACGATTTATCTTCGTGCAGACTCTCATCATCAAGTCTTTCAGTTGTTGGTTCGTGGTCGGCATCGTCACTTTGGTTTAACCCGAGGATTTGGAGGATGGCCTCCTTAAACTCAGAAAACAAACAATTCGGCTGATGGCGCCTCCACATCCGTAATTGGGAACGAACCGCCTCACCTTGAGCTCCCTCTGTAAATAAGTTGATTAGAGTTTCGTCGGCCTGGACGATCTCGCGGGCGTCGATGGCTTTGACATCTTTCATTGCCTCTTGTAATCCCAAGGCGAAATCCCGTAATGACTCATTGGGTCGCTGTTTCCTTGCATAAAGGCGACTTTTGACCTCCGCTACGGTTTTGAAATCAAATCTACTCCCGAGTTTTTGGAAAATATCCTCCACCATCTCTTTTTCCTCATCTTCCCAGGCCTTCACCTCACGTAGTGCAGAGTCTTTCAATTGTCCCATCACAATCTCCACTTGTTGTTTCGCACTAAGTGGGTATAACCGAAACAAGGAATACAGTTTGTCTTTAAACTCTTTAAGTGTGCTTGAGCCAGCCGATCGTACGTCTCCGGGATATGTAGGCAACCACGGGGCCCCAAAATAGTACGGCATAGTTATAGGTGATGTCATTGTGGTCGTAGTAGTAGTCGAATTTCCCTCCCTGGGGGACGCTGGAAGACGCCTCCTGCCTGACGTCGATGCTGGAGTCTGTGGGGCCAACATTTTGTGGATATCCTGTTCGTGGACGCCAAAATTTTATGTGTAACAAACTTCAAAAAGAACTGAATGTCCTTCTCTGCGAGAGTCGGCACGGGGTAATAGAGAATTCGATTCCACACGTAATGCTCTGGTACCAACGAAGGTTCACTTTATTGATTAATGGCTGCTCGTTCCTTGGTTAATCAAAGTACCATAAATTCATATATAGAAATCATATAATATAACTTTACAGTTGTGGAGAAATAACACATTCATCGCAAGGCATTTTATTACACAGGAACCGGAATTTCACAATGTTTTCTCCCTCTGCGTTGGATCCCTATAAATAAATCAATCTTATATGCACACCTTTAAACAAATTTAGTACTAGGTTGAGTTTGACTCAATATACATAACCATCGGTTAAATATTTATTATTTACTCAACTGTAACTAAAGCAAACCTCTCACTAACTGGGTTAACTCACAGAATTTTCTTAGTGGTTAAGACCTGAAGGGTTAAAATAATAGAATATACTTTCCACCCCATGCGAAATAAAACAATCCCTTTCAAGCACGTGCACGGCTAAATGTGTCTTAAAGAGAGCTCTTTTACTGTTCGTTGCCCGGGTTAAGTGTAGCCTGATGTGTTAAGGTTCTTATCTGATATCCCTAAGCACTGCCGACAAGATCACCAGCCGGAACGGTTCCTGAGTGAAAACTGCTCTGCTCCAGAAAGTCTACGCTTCCCTTGTCACTTGGTGAGGTTTTATTACCTCTTAAATTCCAAGTCTCTATGGTGTCATCTCTCCGACATGAACCTTGTGGCTGTTACTTTATCTACCTTGCGATGCACCACACAATTAACTTATTCCTGCATAATGCTTGGACGGCTGTGCGGAACTAATGGTTATTTTATAACTTGATATAATTCTGTGTGGATTATCCTAGTCAGCTTCACTCGCTCCTCACCGGCTGCTATTCTGGAGACAGTATCCGGTAGCGCTGTTAATTCTCTCCCTCACTAACTAGTTTGATGTCTCTAGAAACCGGGGAGAAGGATGTTATTCGCATTGGGGTGATCTATAGACCACCAGGCCAGGGGCAGGATTTGGACAGGAACCTATTGTTGGACATCACTAAAATGGCTTTAAAGGGAGAAGTCATAATCATGGGAGACTTTAATTTACCTGATGTAAATTGGGAGGGGTCTTTTGCAAGTTCAGCTACAAGTGGCAAATTTCTACATTCCTTACAGGGAGCATCTCTCAAGCAATTGGTGATGGAGCCCACTCGCAAAGATTCAATATTAGATTGAATTCTTACAAATGGTGATAGGATATCCGACATATATGTGGGTGAGCACCTGGGATCCAGTGATCATCAAGCAGTATGGTTTAGTATAAAGACAGGATCCAACTCCTGTCACACAAAAACAAAGGTGTTGGACTTTAGAAATGCTGATTTTGCAAAAATGGGGAGATGTTTAAGTGATTAATTGGCGGACTGGTGGAACTTGGAAGGAGTGCAGGAGAGGTGGGAAAAACTGAAAAGTGCAATACTAAGTGCAACTGATCTTTGTATCAAAAGGGTTAGGAAAAGCACCAGGAAAAGGAAACCAGTGTGGTTCACAAAAGAAGTATCAACTAGTGTGAAAGCAAAAAAGATGGCTTTTAGGAAATACAAACAGACTCAAAATAATAATGACAAAGAGGTGTATCTTGACAGACGGAAGGATGCTAAGAAAGTGATCAGACGTGCAAAGGCAGAAGCTGAGGAAAAAATGGCCCAGTCAGTAGATAAAGGGGGCAAAACTTTTTTTAAGTATATAAGTGAAAGGAGAAAATCAAATGGAGGAATAATAAGACTTAAGACAGAGAGTGAGCATTTGGTGGAGGGTGACAATGCAATAGCAGATCACTTAAATAATTATTTTTGCTCAGTATTTACTACAGAAGAAGGGATGGGGCCACAGTTAAGTTGCAAGGACATTCATAAAAATAAGGTAGTTGAAAGTACATTTACAGAGGAGAAGGTCCTAACAGAACTTTCACAACTAAAAGTGGATAAATCAATGGGACCAGATGGGATACACCCAAGGATACTCAAAGAGCTAAAAGATGTGCTGGTTACACCATTAACAGAATTATTTAACCAGTCACTAAATACAGGTGCTATTCCAGAGGACTGGAAAAGAGCAAATGTAGTTCCACTGCACAAAAGTGGAAGCAAGGAAGAAGCAAGTAACTACAGACCAGTAAGCCTTACATCAGTAGTGGGGAAAGTAATGGAAAAACTATTAAAAGAAAGAGTTGTGGAATATCTTAAATCAAACCACTTACAGGATCCAAAACAGCATGGATTTACTGGTGGTAGATCATGCCAAACAAATCTTATTGACATTTTTGACTCTGTGACAAAAATAATAGATCAAGGGGGAGCTGTAGATGTAGCATATCTAGACTTTAGTAAGGCATTTGACACTGTCCCACATCGCAGACTGCTAAATAAACTTGAAAGCGTGGGGGTGGATTATAAAACAGTTAAATGGATAAGAACCTGGTTGCAGGATAAGAAACAGACAGTTGTAGTTAATGGAGTGCAATCTATGGAGGGAAATGTTACCAGTGGAGTACCCCAGGGATCTGTACTTGGTCCAGTTCTCTTTAATATCTTTGTTGGTGACATTGCAGATGGTATTGAAGGGAAGGTATGCCTTTTTGCAGATGATACAAAGATATGCAACAGGGTAGACACACCGGGAGGGATAAAACAAATGATTGATGACCTAGCTAGGCTTGAGAAATGGTCAAGAACGTGGCAACTACAGTTTAATGCTAAAAAATGCAAAATCATGCACTTGGGTCTCAAAAACCCAAAGGCTAAATATAGTATCAAGGGTACTATAATGGAAACTACTGAGGAGGAAAGGGATTTAGGAGTCACTATTTCAAGTGACTTGAAGGCAGGAAAGCAATGCAACAAAGCAATGAGAAAGGCAAGTCAGATGCTTGGTTGCATAGGGAGAGGAATCAGTAGTAGGAAAAAAGAAGTGATAATGCCACTGTATAGGTCATTGGTACGGCCCCATCTGGAATACTGTGTCCAGTTCTGGAGACCATATCTCCAGAAGGATATAAATACATTAGAGAGTGTACAAAGAAGGGCAACTAAAATGGTGCATGGCCTACATCACAAAACGTACCCGGAAAGGCTAAAAGATCTTAACATGTATAGTTTGGAGGAGAGAAGGGAAAGGGGGGACATGATAGAAACTTTCAAATATATCAAGGGTCTTAACAAAGTTCAGGAGGGAAACATTCTTCAAAGGAAGAGAAATATTAGAACTCGAGGACAGACACTGAAACTGGAGGGGGGGAGGTTCAAGGGAAATTTAAGGAAAAATTACTTCACAGAAAGGGTAGTGGATAAGTGGAATAGTCTCCCATCAGAGGTGGTAGAGACTAAGACTGTAGAGCAATTTAAACATGCTTGGGATAGGCATATGAATATCCTTAAAAAGAATTAAGGTTCAAAAAGGGTTGAGATTACCTAAAGGATAAAAAAAAAGGGGCAGACTAGATGGGCCAAGTGGTTCTTATCTGCCATCAAATTCCATGTTTCTATGGTGTCTTTATGACTGAGTTTATTAATTAGCATAGACAGGGTATTATGGAGAGTGGGGAGTTTCTCGTATAATATGGCTTTGCTGCTCAAATGTCACTGGGTTCTCTCTATGTCCGGGCTGTGTCCGGGGTCACAGCTGAATATACCTTTCTAACTGGGTATTAGCTGGGTAAAACGCTGGCTGGGAAGCTACTGCTACTGATACTGCAGCTCAGAGGGAGTGAAGAATAGAGTTTCACCTACGTGCCTCCAGTTACCTTGACAGCCTTCTCCGTCCTCCTCTCCGCCTCCTGGTGTGGCTGCTGGGAGTGAACCCCCTCCGGCAGTTTTAGCTGTAAGTAACCGGGGGAGCGTCGTTCCTGTAAATTAGTGTGAGCTCCGCCTCTCTGTCCTCCTCCGTGTTGATACCCGGGCTGGCTGCTTTTTATATGCCGCGCCTCCGCTCCGCCTCTCGCCGGCTTCCGGACCCTCTCTCGGCGTGACCAGGACTCCTAGGGTCCGCCTTACTCCGCCTCCCGCTGATATATCTGCGGCCCAGCTAGCTCCGCTGTGACTGCCGCCGGTCTCCCTAACTTCGGCTACGATGCGGGGTATCCCTCTCGTTCCGCCGGAGCCACGTAGCTCAGACCCCTCTCGACACACGGGACTCCCGGTAAGTGTGCAGTCTCCTCTCTCTAGTCCTAACGGCTCCCCCAGCGTTCTCGTGCTCCCTTTCAGCCAGCGCGTGGGGAACATCCGACAGTTGATTTTGGCACACGCTGGCCCCGGTACCTGCTCCTCTATGGCTACCATGCAGGCCGTACCAGGCAAAGGGCACTCCTTTAACTAAAGTCCACCATGCCCACATTTTTATATTCTACAGAGTGTCTATACAACTATATATGTATATAGATAACGAAGGTAACCTACAGTGGGGGTGTCACACAAGTAGTCATAACCTAAGGAGATCTGTAGGAGATAAGGGTGTGGTATGTTAGATAGAATAGACTTAGGTCGACAGTGTCTAGGTCGACCACTAATGGTGGTCAGTAAGTAGGTCGACATGGTTTCTAGGTCGACAGGGACTCTAGGTCAACATGTACTAGATCGACATGAAAAAAGGTCGACGTGAGGTTTTTTTAAAAAAAATTGGTGTCGTCTTCTTAGTAAAGTGACCGTGAACCCAAATTAGTGCACCGTGTCCCCTCGCATGGCTCTCGGCTTCGGGCAAGGTGCCTCGCTCTGCTACCGTTCCCAATTGTAGTCCACGTGGATCGTAAAGTATGAAAAAGTTAAAAAAAATTGTAAAAAAATGTAAAAACTCATGTCAACCTTTTGTTATGTGACCTAGAGTCCCTGTTGACCTAGAAACCATGTTGACCTACTTGCTGTCGATCAATACTGGTCAACCTAGACATTGTCGACCTAAGTCTTGTTGACCTAGAGACCGGATCCCAGGAGACAAATACAGAACAGTATGTCGTGCTCACACTTACTGTAGCTCACTGAAAGCAGTTTTTTTTTAATCACTAGGTATTTAGCAATGTAGAGTTGTGTTTAAAAGATGTTAGAAGCTAAATGGCTTTAGACATTAAACAACGTTAATCAAGTAAAAATGTTAAATAAACGGAAAATTCTCACTGATACTTCACAAGCTATAATTCTTGTTTGTAATGAGAACCAGCACACAGTACACAGATGCTCTTGTTTGGAGAGTTACTTTCAGAAAAAAACAGGCATCTTTCATTAACCCGTTTGCTGCTGAGTTTTTTCTCATCCCTGTGCTGAGCCTTTTTTTTTGTTTGTTTGTTTGTTTGTTTGTTTGAGGGAACATCAATTCACTAATTTTCTTATGTAGTACAAAATAGAAGTTAGAGTTGTTGTTTTTTTGTTGTTTTTTTTTCTTTGAAGAATATGCAGAAGATAGAATTATTCATCGCCACACATTAAAGGAAAGACATACCAAAATTTACAAAAAAACGTGTTTTATTACAAGAAAAGTGAACTGAAAACAAAGGAGAACTAAAAGCAAATGCGTGCATTAAATATTCTGGTAGCATCACCACCAATAAATACTTTTTAGTTCTTGTTCCAACAATAATCTACCTTTCCAAACTATCAAAAAGATGTGTTCTACACATACTGTAGGTCTTTAAAATATAGGGCCTAATTCAGACCTGGTCGCTGCAGCGGCAGCGATCGCAGGCTGAAGCCCTTGCTGTGTGCGCACGCAGGCATCTCACTTGTGCAATCACCTCTGCCTGATTGACAGGCAGAGGTGGTCACGAGGCGGTCCGGGGCTTATTGACGGCATTGTAGCAGCATTGCAGCGGCGTTGGTGGGGGCGCGGTCCGGACAATGCAGGCTAGGCTGCGTAGGCAGGAAGCTACTCGGCAGGTGCGAAAGCATCGCCCGCTTCCGATGCTTTCGCGCCTCCGCGGGGGGCTGATGTGGCAGGATGGGCGGACTAGCCCTGTGCTGGGTGTCCCCCCACATGCCTAAGATTTTGATCTTAGATATGCATTATTTTGCACATCTATGGTCAGGTCTGAATTAGGCCCAAAGTCTGTACATAAAAGTAGTAATGCTGCATAAAGGTCTGATTGTGAGCCAAGTCCAACTGCAGAAGGATCTCACGGATTTCTGCGACCTGCACCATAGAAAGCAATCACAACGCACAGTACCATGTCGCTACATACAGAGAGGCATTGAAAGATTAGATGGATTGATCCAATCGTTGATGGAAATGGATGTTACTTGGCTGCAAATGGGCTGTGGTTGCATGGGACTAATCCGTGTTATGGAAGTGGCATGGCCAAATAGGCAGACTTTGCTTACTTGTAAGTCCCAGTACTAAGGATGACACCTACAGACCGAAATACAGTGGGTAGTCCCACCGCCCACATGCAGATAATGGGAATAGACAGGCAGATACTCACAACAGCATAAAGTACAAGCAAGCTGCAGCAGCCGGACAGAAAAGCACCTGCAGGTGTCTCTGACGCAGTTGCGTATAATTAATATGGCAGCCCAATAAGGCCTACAAATATGAAAACTAGGCAACCTATGACATCAATGAGGGGATCCCTTAGATTATTGAAATGATGATGAGGGAGATCTGAGGTTTAGAACCTGGACTTCTAATAGTTTTCTATAGGGTATTATTGTCTGGTGCAGGCAAATACACTGACTTACATATGCCAGCACCTTACAAAGCATATGCCTTTTCTTTGCTTTCTTGTAGACATGCTACTTTCGGATTCCAAGTAAATAACAAAATCTTTTTTTTTTTTTTTTTTTTTAAATAAGTTTTATTGATTTATGCATAAAGAATCACAAAGGTATAAACGTTAGACAACATTTTTTTGGATCATTACAGAATGTGTAACATTTTGCAGCAATATAGAAGATAAAAATTGGTATGCACACTTTCTAACAGCATTGGGCGTGGTGATCCAATTTATCGAATAGCAAAGAGCATAAGTGGAAACTTCAATATAGTTACGGAAAAGAAAACAAAGCGTTAGAAGAACGAAAAAGAGTAAGAAAAGATAAAGAGGGGTAGGGGGGGTTGGGGGGTGGAGGTCGGCCGCACAGGGCTGGTCACTAGATCGGTTCCTATCATCCGTATTTAGAGCGATTCAAATGGTTGTCAATGGCGATTCAGCTTCAAAGTGCGTTGTCCAGGGCGTCCAGGTGCGTATGAAAGTGACGGAAGTGTCATGTAGGGCAGCTGTAATGCGTTCTAGTTTATATGTGGTCCATATAGCATTAACAGTGGCGGGAAGAGTAGGTGGTGAGATGGACTTCCAATTCGCTGCAATTTGGCATTTGGCCGTGTTTAGGATGTGTTTGATTAGTTTTAGTAGATGGCTAGGTGTGTCTGGGATTGGACGTGAAAGTAGAGAGTAAGAAGGGGAGGCTGGAACAACCACTTCAGTAATTTCTAGTATTAGTTTATGAATTTGTCGCCAGTAGCGTCGGACGATCCCACAGGACCACCAGACATGCAGCATGGTTCCCCTCTGTCCACAATGTCTCCAACATCTGTCAGAGCAAGACGGGTTTATGGCCTGGAGTCTAGATGGCACTAGGTACCATCGATAGTAAATTTTATAAGAATTTTCTTTAATACGAACCGATAAGGAGCTCTTAGCGATTTCTTGTCTGATATCAACCCACTCTTCTAATGTCAATGCCTCTCCCATATCCCTTTCCCATGCTATTTCATGAGACTCTTTGGCAGGGGAGTTGTGTAATAGCAAGATTTGATAAATAGCAGACAGCAAACCTTTTGTGGAACGTTGCCCACAGCATAAAGATTCAAATGCCGTTTTAGGTGAAGGGTGAGCATTGTGTCTTAAAGTAGAGTAAAGGTGACGAATTTGTAGGAATTGGTAGAAGGATGATTGGGGGAGAGCGAATCGCGATTGCAGGTCCGCAAACATGGGGAATGAAGAAAGGGGGGCCAGATCGATCAAGAAAAGGATATTGTGAGAAGTCCAGTGCTTAAAAGCAAGGTGGTTGGTGCCAGGGGGGAACTTGGAATTGTTCCATAGGGGGGTCAGCAACGGGTTATAGGAACGAAGGCGATAATAGCGGGTGCATTGATCCCAGATCGATAGAGCAAAGCGCATTGTCGGCAACAGGAGAGACGGAGCCGGGCGGCAGCGGGGCTCGCACCATAGCAGGGTTGAAGGAGAGTATACATTTATCACTTGAGCTTCCAAGAGAGTCCATAATCTTTGTTCAGGGGGTGAGTGCCATAATGCACAGGAGGCCAAATGTGTGGCGCGATAGTAATTGATCAGGTCCGGCATACCTAGGCCCCCTGAGTCTCTATGCTGCTGGATTATTCGTATCTTAACTCTGGGTTTCTTTCCAGCCCAAATGAAATTTGAAAGATCTCTTTGCAGATTCTTCAATATTTTAGTCGGGATATGGATAGGGAGGGTCTGCCAAAGATATAGCAAGCGTGGGAGTATATTCATTTTAATAGCAGCTATACGCCCAAGCCAAGAGATAAAAAATTTATTCCAGCCCCCCAGGTCAGTACGTATGGAAGCGAATAGACGCGGAAAGTTTGCCGTGTATAATGATGTGTGAGACTTTGTTAGATAGATTCCTAGATACTTAATTTTGGTGTGTTGCCACTTAAATGGGTAGGAGGATTGAAGGAGGCGTAGGTCCCGAGGAGTCACGTGTATATCTAAAATTTCTGTTTTGCTAGCGTTAAGTTTGTAATTAGATAGCGAGCTATAAGATTGAATCTCCTCAAACAGGTGTTGCAGAGACACGTGCGGGTCAGTTAAGGTAAGAATAACGTCATCCGCATACAATGCTATTTTGAAGTCATGAGTTCCCATCTTGACGCCCGAGATGTTGGTATTCAATCTGATTTTGGCCGCCAACGGTTCCATCACCAGAGCAAATAGCAATGGAGAAAGTGGGCAGCCCTGCCGGGTGCCATTTCTAATTAAGAGTGATGGGGAAGCCAGGCCGTTGACGAGGATGGAGGCTGAGGGATTATAGTAAAGTGAGATAACGGCATTGTAAAAGGCTCCGTGCAAGCCCATGTTCTTTAAGGTTTGACGGATAAAGGGCCATGCCACCCTATCAAAGGCTTTTTCTGCATCCAAAGCCACCACCAGGGTCGGGAGGGACTCTCGTTGAGAGAGATGTATAAGGTTGATAAGCCGGCGAGTATTGTCCGCCGCCTGTCGGTTAGGTATAAAGCCGACTTGGTCTGGATGTATCAGGGTCGGTAGAAATGGGGCTAATCTGTTCGCAAGAATTTTGGCGAATAGTTTAAGGTCTGTATTTAACAATGAGATGGGCCTATAATTTGTCATTTCAAGCGGGTCGCGGTCAGGTTTGGGTATAACGATAATGTTAGCCCTGGTGGTTGCTGCATCCAGGGAGCCTAGTTCTAATAAAGAGTTGAATAATAAGTGAAGCATCGGGAGGAGTGAGTGCGCAAATTTTTTGTAATAGATGGCCGTATAGCCATCGGGACCTGGGGCCGAGGAACGGCGCAATTGAGATATTGTGACCAGTATTTCCTCGTTGGAGATAGGGGCGTTAAGCGTCTCCAAGTCTGAGGCCGTAAGTTTTGGCAAGTGACATGTGGTGAGGTAATGTTGGATGTTGGAAATGTGAGATGAATCATTGGGAGTGGGTGGGGGTAAGTTATAGAGTGATTCATAATAATCATGAAATTGCGAGGCCATAATTTTGGGGTCACAGGTCACGGTTCCGTCAGAGCATTTCTGTCACGATCCGGGTATCTGGACGCCATTTCTTACCCATCAGATGCCTCCTAAGGCTGGCTCAGCGCTCCAGGACCGGATCCCATCTGTTATCCTAATGTTCACATTCCTGCATCCTCTCCTGTCTCTCTGAGACGCTGTCACAGTAACGCCTTATTACATCTGGCATGGCGTCTCCCGCGGCCTCCGCCGCCGTCCCTGAGCTTCTGCATGCAGAGTGTCAGAGTGGCGATTACGTCAGCTGTGTCCGCGTGGTTGGATGTGCACTTGTCAGCCTGGCGTCTCCTGTCTCCAGTGGCCGGCGCCGCCATTACTGTTTTCATTACCACATGGATTACAAACCAAACTTCCCTCCAAGTGTCTGCATGGGCGCAGCCATCTTGGATTCTGTCAGCTGATCATTTCCTCCAATCTGTTGTCAGTATTGTTAATCTGCATAATTGCCTAGCCAATCCCTTCCTTGCTGCAGGTATAAATACACTGTGCCTGAGCAAGGAAGGCGTCAGTGCTTTGGTTATCAAACCTAGTTCCTGTTTGTCTCTCTCCTGTGATTGTCTTCCAGGTTCCAGCTCCTGTCTCAAGACTTCCACCATAGAGACCCGCACCAGCATTCCACCTGCGGTGTAGCCTGACTCTCCAATCCATTGTGGATTCATCTGTTTCCAGCTACAACATTACCTGCTTCCAGCTCAGCTTCCAGCAGAGTACAGCTTCCCTTAAAGGGCCACTACACTTTACACTTTACCACTTTTCTGCACTTTACCACTCTCCACCGGTATTATTATTTCTCCGCTCTCAAGTTCTACATTTCAGTTCATATTTCATCGCTCCCAAGTTCATTTATTATTTAACTGGTTCCAGCCAGTATCCACTCCGTGCTAACAACAGTCTGGTTCCAGCCAGTATCCACAGCAGCTGTTTTACCTTCAGCAACCCAGCTTTTCCTGGAACACCAGCTGGCACAATCCTGGGTTATCTCCATTGCTACAGTCGGGCCTGGTAAGGACTTTCCATCTAGAAGATCATAAGAACTATCTCACACTACCAGTGCCCTGTGGCTCCTGCCATCCTGTAGTACCCAGGAACTGTATTTATTATTTGCTGACTTTTACGTTTTCTTTTACTGCTGCTGTGTTGCGGAGTTGTCATAATAAACATCATTGACTTTTATCTAAGTTGTCGTGGTCACGCCTTCGGGCAGTTATTATTTATGTTACTTACATGTCCAGGGGTCTGATACAACCTCCCAGGTTCCGGTACATCTCAGCCCCTACAACTGAGGCTGCCTCCCGTCAGCTCAGGCCCTCAGTTGTGACAGTAAGCACTGACCTAATGAATCCAGCCGGAGACCAGGATCAAGCGGCCAGGCCGATGCAAGAACTGGCAGCCCGACTAGAACATCAGGAGGCTGCACAGGGCCACATCATCCGCTGTCTCCAGGATCTCTCTACTCGGCTGGATGGGATTCAGACAACTCTCCGTGGATCAGGCGCATCTGGTGCGTCAACCACAGTGACTCCAGCTATAACCCCACCCACCTTACCCATTTCTGCTCCACGTCTTCATCTTCCAACGCCAGCAAAATTTGACGGATCTCCAAGATTCTGCAGGGGATTTCTCAACCAGTGTGAGATTCAGTTTGAGCTACAACCTGGCAATTTTCCCAGTGACCGTACAAAAATTGCCTACATCATCTCTCTTCTCAGTGGCTCCGCCCTTGACTGGGCATCACCGTTATGGGAGAGGTCCGACACCCTGCTATCTTCTTACACTGCATTCGTGTCAACATTCAGGCGCATCTTCGACGAGCCAGGCCGGGTAACCTCAGCTTCATCCGAGATTCTCCGTTTACGCCAGGGGTCACGTACTGTAGGACAATATCTGATACAGTTCCAGATCCTGGCATCCGAACTGGCATGGAACGACGAGGCCCTGTATGCTGCATTCTGGCATGGCTTATCTGAGCTTATTAAAGATGAGTTAGCTACCAGAGACTTACCTTCTAAGTTAGATGAGCTAATCTCACTCTGCACGAAAGTTGATTTACGTTTCAGAGAGAGAGCAACTGAGCGTGGAAGATCATCTGCTCCAAAATCTTCTGCTCCTCCTCCTCGTCAACTGTCACCATCTAAAGATGAGCCCATGCAAATTGGCCGTTCCCGTTTAACTCCTGCTGAGCGCCGAAGACGTCTCTCTGAGTCTCTTTGTCTTTACTGTGCAGCTCCGTCTCACACCATCAATGCCTGTCCCGAACGTCCGGGAAAACTCCAAACCCTAGCTCGCCCAGGAGAGGGCCGGCTAGGAGTAATGATCTCCTCTCCATCTCCTCATGATTGTAATCTCCCAGTCTCGCTTCAAGTTGCTCAACGTTATCGGAACGTCATTGCTCTCCTTGATTCCGGAGCAGCTGGGAACTTTATTACTGAAGCCTATGTTAAACGGTGGTCCCTACCCACCGAGAGACTTCCTTCCTCCTTTTCCTTAACTGCCGTGGATGGCAGTAAAATTTTTGATACTGTTATTGCTCTAAGGACTCTACCAGTTCGTCTGAGAGTGGGAGTTCTTCATTCCGAACTTATTTCACTTTTAGTGATTCCAAGAGCCACACATCCTGTGGTCCTGGGCCTTCCATGGCTCCGTCTTCACAATCCTACAATTGATTGGACGACTACGCAAATCCTGGCATGGGGTTCCTCCTGTGCAGAGACATGTTTGTTTAAAGTATTGCCTGTCTGTTCTTCCTCCTCCAGGTCGTCTGATGTTCCACCTCCTCCATATCAAGATTTCACGGATGTGTTCAGTAAAGCTTCTGCTGATATCCTTCCTCCTCATAGAGAATGGGACTGCCCGATTGATCTCTTTCCAGGGAAGGTTCCACCTCGAGGCCGAACTTATCCGTTGTCTCTGCCTGAGACGCATTCTATGGAGGAATACATTAAAGAGAACCTAGCAAAGGGGTTCATTCGACCTTCTTCTTCCCCAGCCGGCGCAGGCTTCTTTTTTGTAAAAAAGAAAGATGGTGGTCTGCGGCCGTGCATCGACTACAGAGGTTTGAACGACATTACCATCAAGAACCGTTATCCTTTACCCCTGATTACTGAGCTCTTTGACAGAGTTAGCGGAGCTACCATCTTTACAAAGCTGGACTTGCGAGGTGCATACAATCTCATCCGGATCCGTGAGGGTGACGAGTGGAAGACCGCCTTTAACACCCGTGACGGACATTATGAGTACCTCGTCATGCCCTTCGGATTGAGCAATGCTCCAGCTGTCTTCCAGCATTTTGTCAATGAGATTTTCAGAGACATTCTATACCGTCATGTCGTGGTCTATCTAGACGATATCCTCATTTTTGCCAACGATTTAGAGGAACATCGTTTTTGGGTTAAAGAGGTTCTGTCCCGTCTCCGTGTCAATCATCTCTATTGCAAATTAGAAAAATGCGTCTTTGAAGTCAAGTCCATTCCGTTTCTAGGGTACATTGTGTCCGGTTCCGGACTAGAGATGGATCCTGAGAAACTACAAGCAATTCAGAATTGGCCGGTACCCTTAACCCTCAAAGGGGTCCAGAGGTTCTTAGGGTTCGCCAATTATTACCGAAAGTTTATACGAGACTTTTCCACCATTGTGGCGCCTATTACTGCTTTCACCAAGAAGGGTGCTAACCCGTCCAAGTGGTCTGAAGAAGCCATGCAAGCTTTTCATCTTTTAAAACAGAGGTTCATCTCTGCGCCTGTCCTGAAACAGCCTGACATCGACTCTCCTTTCATCCTAGAGGTGGATGCCTCCTCCGTTGGAGTAGGAGCGGTGTTATCTCAGAGGGCTAAAGATGGCCATTTACATCCTTGCAGTTTCTTCTCCCGGAAGTTCTCCCCAGCTGAGCGCAACTATGCCATTGGCGACCAGGAGTTGCTAGCCATCAAGCTCGCTCTAGAAGAGTGGAGGTATCTGTTGGAGGGAGCTTCTCATTTAATCACCATACTTACAGACCACAAGAACCTTTTATACCTGAAGGGCGCACAATGTCTCAACCCTCGTCAGGCCAGATGGGCACTTTTCTTTTCCAGGTTCGACTTTAAACTCCAGTTCTGTCCGGGCTCTCAGAATCGCAAGGCCGATGCCCTTTCCCGCTCATGGGAGCAAGAAAATGAGTCAGAGTCTTCAGACAAGCATCCTATTATAAATCCGTTGACATTCTCCACGGTAGGGATGGACTCTACGCCCCCATCAGGGAAAAGTTTTGTGAAGCCGATGCTAAGGAAGAAGCTCATGCATTGGGCCCATGCTTCCCGTTTTGCCGGACATACAGGTATCCAAAAAACCCTGGAGTTTATCTCTAGGTCCTATTGGTGGCCAACTCTGAAAAAGGACGTCTTGGAGTTTATTGCATCTTGCCCAAAGTGTGCCCAACATAAAGTATCCCGCCAGTCGCCTGCGGGGCAACTGGTTCCACTATCCGTTCCCCGTCGACCATGGACCCACTTGTCGATGGATTTCATTACAGACTTACCCATGTGCAACAAGTTCAATACCATCTGGGTGGTAGTTGACCGGTTCACCAAGATGGCACACTTCATTCCTCTCACCGGTCTTCCGTCAGCTTCCAAGTTGGCTCAAGTATTCATACAAGAGATCTTCCGACTCCACGGTCTTCCTGAAGAAATTATCTCAGATCGAGGAGTTCAATTCACAGCCAAATTCTGGCGAAGTTTATGTCAAGTCCTCCAAGTCAAGCTAAAGTTTTCCACGGCTTACCATCCTCAGACCAATGGTCAAACCGAGAGGGTGAATCAGGACTTGGAGGCCTTCCTCCGCATCTATGTGTCCTCCTCTCAAGATGACTGGGTTCAATTACTTCCCTGGGCCGAGTTCTGTCATAACAACCAGTATCATTCTTCATCTGCTTCAACACCATTCTTCACTAACTTTGGATTCCACCCTAAAGTTCCTGAGTTCCAACCGCTTCCAGCAACTTCTGTTCCCGCAGTGGATATCACCTTGCATCAGTTTGCCAATATCTGGAAGAGCGTACGATCAGCTCTGCTCAAGGCATCGTTCAGGTACAAGAAGTTTGCGGATAAGAAGCGTCGAGCAGTTCCTGCTCTCAAGGTGGGTGATCGGGTATGGTTATCCACGAAGAATTTGAGGTTAAGAGTTCCCAGTATGAAGTTTGCACCTCGCTATATCGGTCCTTTCAAGATTGAACAAGTCATCAATCCTGTTGCTTACAGACTCCAGTTGCCTCCCTTCTTAAAAATACCCAGGACATTCCATGTTTCCCTGTTGAAACCGCTGATCTTGAATCGGTTTCATTCCTCACTTCCTCCAACTCCGAAAGTCCAAACTCAACGAGGCGTTGAGTATGAAGTGGCCAAGATCCTGGACTCACGTCACCGTTACGGTCAACTACAATATCTTATTGACTGGAAGGGTTATGGTCCTGAGGAACGTTCATGGACCAATGCTTCTGATGTCCATGCTCCTGCCTTGGTCCGGAGATTCCATTCCAAGTTTCCTCAAAAGCCAAAGAAGTGTCCTGGGGCCACTCCTAAAGGGGGGGGTGCTGTCACGATCCGGGTATCTGGACGCCATTTCTTACCCATCAGATGCCTCCTAAGGCTGGCTCAGCGCTCCAGGACCGGATCCCATCTGTTATCCTAATGTTCACATTCCTGCATCCTCTCCTGTCTCTCTGAGACGCTGTCACAGTAACGCCTTATTACATCTGGCATGGCGTCTCCCGCGGCCTCCGCCGCCGTCCCTGAGCTTCTGCATGCAGAGTGTCAGAGTGGCGATTACGTCAGCTGTGTCCGCGTGGTTGGATGTGCACTTGTCAGCCTGGCGTCTCCTGTCTCCAGTGGCCGGCGCCGCCATTACTGTTTTCATTACCACATGGATTACAAACCAAACTTCCCTCCAAGTGTCTGCATGGGCGCAGCCATCTTGGATTCTGTCAGCTGATCATTTCCTCCAATCTGTTGTCAGTATTGTTAATCTGCATAATTGCCTAGCCAATCCCTTCCTTGCTGCAGGTATAAATACACTGTGCCTGAGCAAGGAAGGCGTCAGTGCTTTGGTTGTCAAACCTAGTTCCTGTTTGTCTCTCTCCTGTGATTGTCTTCCAGGTTCCAGCTCCTGTCTCAAGACTTCCACCATAGAGACCCGCACCAGCATTCCACCTGCGGTGTAGCCTGACTCTCCAATCCATTGTGGATTCATCTGTTTCCAGCTACAACATTACCTGCTTCCAGCTCAGCTTCCAGCAGAGTACAGCTTCCCTTAAAGGGCCGGTGTCCTTTCTACACTTTACCACTCTCCACCGGTATTATTATTTCTCCGCTCTCAAGTTCTACATTTCAGTTCATATTTCATCGCTCCCAAGTTCATTTATTATTTAACTGGTTCCAGCCAGTATCCACTCCGTGCTAACAACAGTCTGGTTCCAGCCAGTATCCACAGCAGCTGTTTTACCTTCAGCAACCCAGCTTTTCCTGGAACACCAGCTGGCACAATCCTGGGTTATCTCCATTGCTACAGTCGGGCCTGGTAAGGACTTTCCATCTAGAAGATCATAAGAACTATCTCACACTACCAGTGCCCTGTGGCTCCTGCCATCCTGTAGTACCCAGGAACTGTATTTATTATTTGCTGACTTTTACGTTTTCTTTTACTGCTGCTGTGTTGCGGAGTTGTCATAATAAACATCATTGACTTTTATCTAAGTTGTCGTGGTCACGCCTTCGGGCAGTTATTATTTATGTTACTTACATGTCCAGGGGTCTGATACAACCTCCCAGGTTCCGGTACATCTCAGCCCCTACAACTGAGGCTGCCTCCCGTCAGCTCAGGCCCTCAGTTGTGACAATTTCAAAGCAAGTATGCGGTTTTGCGTCCTTTTAGCTCGGAGGCGGCGAGCCAGTAGAGTGTCAGCTCTATCAGATTTTTCATAAAATTTCTGGCGGATCCATAGAAGAGAGTTAACCGTTTTCTTCGTGAGAATTTGTGATAGCTGTCCCTTAAGTGAGAGAATTTTGGTGTAAAGACGCTTTTTCGGAAAGCGCTGGTGAAGAAGGGTTAGAGACGTTAGTTCCGTTTCCAAGTCATGGATACGTTTAGTCTCTATCTTCTTATGTGTTGAAGCAAGATTGATAAGTTGGCCACGAAGCGTAGCCTTATGAGCCTCCCATAACACTGCAGGAGATATATCCGGAGAGCTATTTTCAGCACAGTAAGTCTGAATCATGGCGGTGATGTCAATAATGTTAGAGGGTTTAAGGAAAAGGGACTCTTGTAAACGCCATGTCCGAGGGGACGATAAAATATAAGGGACGGTAACGTCCAAAAGAAGGGCGTAGTGGTCTGACCAAGTAGTGGGGATTACTTGTGCCCCGTGGAGATTCTGAGTGGAATCACGGTCTACAAAGATGTAATCTATGCGGGTGTAAAGATCGTGTGGAGGTGAGTAGTGTGTGAAGCCTCTGGCAGAGGGATATAAGGTCCTCCAGCTATCATACAAGTTGTGAGGAGATACAATTTCGCAGGGGCTTAGACAATCTTATGTGTGATGATGTCCCTACCACCGGGCGGGACCTATCAAATCGGGGGTCAAGGGTTACATTACAATCCCCTGCAATTATAATTTTGGAGTTCGGGAATTTAGCAAGCTGGTCAGAGAAAGACCCATAAAAGGAACCATGCTGCATGCCCGGGGCATATATGGACGCTAGGGTAATAGATTGCTGATTGAGGGTGCCTGAGAGAATTACAAATCTACCCTTATCGTCGTGATAAGAGTCATGTATGACTATAGGAAGGTCTTTGTGGAGCAGTATAGCAGTTCCCCTGCGTTTGGCTGACATAGTAGAATGAAAAGTGTGGGGGTATTTTTTACTGTTTAAGGAAGGATGGGGGGACTTGAAGTGTGTCTCTTGGAGAAATACTATATCTGGCTTGTGCCTGGCAAAAAAGTGAAACGCCATGGAGCGCTTTGTCGGAGAATTGAGGCCATTGACATTCATAGAAAGTAGTTTCAGTGTCATGGTGGGTAGTAATCACCCATGCGGAACATAGTGTGCAACCACTGATGCGGCCATCCGCAGAGCAGAGAAAGGGACAGTGAAGAAAGAATGAGAAGAAGAGCAGAACGAAACTCTAAGTGCAGGCCCATGTCTTATGAGCGGGTTGGGCCTGCAAGAGGAAGGGGTAGTGCCACAAAGGCAGCCCCTTCAATGTGGGGGGCAATGACAGTTATAAGAAAAAATAATTAGAGAACCAAAACGTGAACAACACAAACTAAGACATCCCGCGGTCAAGCGCGAGGGTGTAAAAATAAACAGGTCATGAGCTAAAAGAGAGCAAATTGACTTCACAGCTTATCTAGGCAAACACATAACTAAATGACCACAGCAGCAACATCTAATTGCGGAGCGGGGAGGGGGGGAGGAGGGGGGGGGAGGGGAGGAGGGAGAAAGTGGGAAGCAAATAGGGTCATATGATAACATTTAGTAAGTAACTGTATTAGATGATAACGGGAAGCACCTTAGGGGGTGATAATAGGTACGGGTATGTAGCCAGTGCCAGGCCCGGGTTACTGAGATCAATCTTAGCCTTATCACTTCAAGGCACAGTTAGCACATTTTTATTTCCCCTGGGCTTAGGCACGACCAACACCCGTACGACCGATAAATCTAACAGTCCGTAGAGTAATATGAGTACAGTTAGAAAGGTAAAAAAAAAAGGGGGAGGGGGAAGGGGCAAGTGTCCCGCAATCAGTGAATTATAGTTACGTGTCTGCAATCCTCAAAGTGTCACGTTATTTCGTAGACCAATCTGGAGTCGGTGCCACAGGTCTAGGTGAAGATGTAGAAGCGAGTTGAATTCTGAGATCGCTAGGTAAAGAGTCAAAAATGCCAAGAGTCTTGAGGAGGTCGTAGCCCTGAGCAGGGGTTCTAATGGAGTGATGGGACCCGTCCTTGGTCACGTGAAGTTGGAAAGGGAATCCCCACTTGTATTTAATAGAGTTAGAACGAAGGGCTCTAGTAATCTCCGCAAGGTCTCGGCGTTTCTTGAGTGTAGAAGGAGCCAGGTCTTGATAAATTTGAAGTTGGGTGCCTAAATAATCCACTGATTGGAGTTCCCGCGCGGCCGACATCACTTTTTCCTTAGATTTATAATAGTGGAATCGGAGGATGACGTCTCGGGGCGGTTGGGAGGGTGGAGGCCGGGGGCGGAGCGCTCTGTGCGCTCTATCCAGAAGGAACAGGTCTTTCGGAGTATCGGGGAGTAGATTCAGAAACAGGCCTTCCAAAAAACCCGGGAGGGCGTCCAATGTAACGCTCTCAGGGATGTTACGGATTCTGATATTATTTCTCCTGTTCCGATTGTCTAAATCCTCTAGGTGGTCTTCATGCACGTCAACATCAGTGCGGAGGTCAAGCATCTCCTGTTCAAGCACGGCCTGGTACTGGCACACTTCGTCCACCTTGCGTTCCAACGCATCCGTACGAGTGCCCAAATCGGTCAGATCTTTTCTGAATTCAGCCAGCGCCGATCTCATTTCGGTTTGAATAGTTTTAGTCACAATAGCGACGACATCTTGGGTGGTGAGGGAAGCTCTTGGTGATGAAGCATCCTCCGAGTCGGACATGCGTTCTGCAATTGATGAGTTACGAGAAGTAGCTCCCGCTTTCTCCCATGCTCGCAGGATGCTGGGTTTATTAGCAGCATTTGATTTACGATTTTTTTGCGACATAGTGAGGCGGGAGATTAGGTATTCAAGGTATCCAATTCGCGGATGGGAGCTCCAATGTTGGTAAAAAGTAATTATGTAAGACCTGGGCTAAAGCATTAGCTGACCCTCATGCGCTAGCTGACCGCCGGATAGGCTAGGGTCGGGCCGACATCATGGACGCCATGGGGCGTTTTAGAGAGCTCGGGCCGACGTCAGTTGAGCTGCACTGTGCGGAGGAGTGAGACCCTTCAGTGCCCCGGGGTCTGTGTCAACAGCAGTTGTAAGATAATGAGCCAGTCAGCAGGCCACTATAGGGACCAGTCACGTCTCTCCCAAGTTACCCCCCTGCTGAGGGGAGGGTATTTTTTACCTTCTGCGCCCCCACTGCAGTAAATAGGAGTAGGGAGAGAGACAGGTGCCGCTGATGTATTATATTATAAAGGTGGGTTACTTTGTGGCCGAGTGCTGCAATATGAATGCCAGCACATGAAAGTTCCTCAGGGCCTGATATAAGCAGTCAGCCCCTCTCTCAGCTCACCTGTGATCCGCCAGCAGAGATCCTGACAAGCGGCAGTCCCAGCCGCTATTGAGGAGGCGCCGGGTATAGTGTGATGAGCCGCTGGCGGGGATCTGGACCTTCCGTCCTCCTCCCGTGATCAGGCCGTGGTAAGGTGGCGGCCGCACTCGCGCTGCTGCTGTCTACGGCTGTATGGAGCGCCGGGTGCTGGTAAGGGCTGCTGCTGGGCCGAGGCAAGGTCCCGCTATCCCCCCTCACTGATCCCACCGACCGCGAGAGGTGGATCCGTGTGTGCGGCTCCGGGACTTCAAAACGGGATCCTCTTCTACTCTAGGCCCCGGTTTCGGTCTGGGGAGAGGGCCGCAGGTTAGGAGGCGGGGGGAGCTTGCGGGTCCGTGCCGTTTACTTAGGCCATCCGCGACGGGGCGCTCGGCGGGGACGGAGTACCGCACGTCTCAGCGGTAGAGGGAAGCAGCGGTCGAGGGGGGGAGGGGTAACAGCTTACCCGGTCGGAGTTTTGCTGCTCTTTGAGCACCGCTGCTGAAAGCAATATGGCCGCCGCTCCGTCTTCGTCCCGGCCGGTCCCGCCACCCGTTATATATCCAGCGCCTCACGGATCAGGTACGGCCAGTGGGGGGATATGGGAGCCGTCTGTCTGGTCGCTCGGCGTCTTCCAGGGTTCCAGAGAGGTCTCACGGAGTCGACTGTGTGGTTCCGGAGCTCCCGTTCAGCCACAGCTTCAAATTTAGGCCCCGGCTTCACACCAAGGGGAAGGCCGCAACCCGCAGGAGGGCTAAAAAGCGCTCCCCGATTCCGCGGGTCCCCCTCAGTGGCTGCAGGAGGGTGCAATAACGTGCCAGTGGTTCTCTTGAGCTCTCAGGGAGGGAGCAGGTATATTTAGGGAGATATATTATTTAGTTCCCTCAGGAGCAGCACAAGTTTGCTTCCTCTCACTCTGCTAGCCAGGCCACCAACGTAAATAACAAAATCTTAATAACGGGTGCAACTATATGATGCTGGATAGCAGTCTTTTCATAGGTGTCCAAGCTATTTGATCGTGATTCCAGTCTAGCACCTGGAATCTGCGAGCCTGGGATGAGATAGGCCCCCTTCACAGCTAATTGGATTGACTCCAGTATGCCAATCTACCACCAAATGACCTTAACATGCCGCTCTGCCATTAATTTCCTCTAACATTTCCCACACATTCCCCCGTCTTCCCACCTGTGTATCCCGCATTGATCTTACACTTACCTGAATCCCGCCATCACTGCTCCTGAGAGGGATGACTATCGATGGTCTAATGGTGACTGCCATAGTGGCTGCTACCCTACTATGCACATATGCAGGACTCCCTCTGCACATTTGTAAAGCCAAATCATTGATGGCTCACCATCGATAGTTAATTCACCAACAGTGGAAACCCATAGATCAGTGGTTCTCAAACTTTTATGAATCACAGCGCCCTAGAGTATCAGAATTTTTTTCACGTCCCCCCTAGACCAAAAGTTTGTCATTGAGAAATTCAGAAAAAAATATGAAATAAGTAAATTATGTTAATACTATATGTCAGCCTTAGGTCCAGTTGTGTGGTGAAGTTCAGTTATGTGGTAAGGGACAGGATTCACTTCTGTTTATTCACATATTGTATGACTGGAAGCCACAAGTACAGATTTTGTCTATTACATTGAGCATAATTAATTTCAATTGGTCCTGGACCACCAACCCAGGGCACCCCCGCAAGTCCCCCAAGGCACCCCAGGGTGCTTATGCAGTGTCACGGCTAAGGTAGTTTGTGAATCCAGACTAGGTTGAGCTGCTGGGTATTGGTTTGAGATATTAGGACGGAATTGGGCAGGCTTAATATAGGAGCTACCCATACAAAGATGTGGCAGTTCGGGTATGCAGGAATACCCGACTGGATGCTGATTCAAGCGAGTAGAGTTGGAGATGTGGTACCAGCTATATGGGGATTTGGAACACTGGGGTATTGGATTACCAGTGTAGTAGAATAGCTGGGAAGTTCATAACACTGAGGGTTCACTTTCACTGCGATGAGATTAACCAGTGAATCTGGAAATGCTGCAATTTGGAGGAGGAGCTTTCCAGGAACGCTGGGAGACGCTGTACTAGCGAACTGGGAAATGCTGCAGTGGAGTTGCAGAAGCAGCCCTTCAGGGATCCTGGGATTGGCTGTACCAGCGAATTAGATATGCTGCGATGATGAACTGAGCAGCCCTTCAGGATCACTGGGATTAGCTATACCAGTGAATCTGAATATGCTGCAATGATAAACTGAGCAGCCCTTAAGGATCACTGGGATTGGCTGTACCGGTGAATCTGGATATGCTGTGATGATGAAGCTGAGCAGCTATACAGGTTAGCTCAGGAAGCCAAGGAGTGCTAGAGATGGAAACTGCACTTGTCTAGAATCCAGCAGGAGAGACAGGAGCTCACAGCAGGTTGATAGACAACAAAACACTGGTGATTTGCCTGTGTTGGGATTCAGGATTTATACCCCTGACTTGCTGCTGAAGGTGGTGATAATCATATGACTGTGAAATGGTTCCTGATTGGACGGAGTGGGCAGCTGATCAGAACTGTCATGGCGGAGGGAACTCTTGGCGTGGAGTGGGCAATGTAGACCAACAATGGCCACCAGGCCTGGGAGCACCGGTAATGGAGACACAGCACAGCGGCAGACAGCGCAGGACGTCAGATGAACCAGCGGATGAAGGACAGCACATAAGAGTGCGGTGCAGGTAAGAGAGAGCGTGGCTGAGGAGTGCTGAATACCTCAGTTTTCTGACACAGTTTGAGAACCACTGCCATAGAAGTGTAATGTAGGCATATGAATATCCTTACAAAGAATTAAGGTTCAAAAAGGGTTGAGATTGCCTAAAGGATAAAAGAAAAAGGTGTGGCCTAGATGGGCCAAGTGGTTCTTAACTGCCGTCAGATTCTATGTTTCTAGGTTTACTTTGGTCTCCTGCTGCAGCTGTGGTCACATGACATCAATGAACAAATCTGAGACTCAGCAGCTGGAACTTAGGACCGCCCCTGCAGTGCATAAGAACTTTCCAGCATCATTGAGCATGCGCTTAAATAGTGCAACTTTTCAGCCAAGTCTTTGACTGCTGTTTTACTTTTTGCATTCTCTTTTGGGAAAGTGAGACCAACACTTATTTTAAATCTTACCCCTAGGAGCCTTCTTGTTGGGAATCGGAATAATTGATTATACTATCCCGATTATCCAACTATGCTCGTATATCATTACAATCACATTCACTGTGTGCTCTTGTACTCAGTAGAGGATTTACCACAAGGCAACCTAGGTAGCTGCTTAGGGCCCTGTGGGTCCATGGGGGGCCCATCGATAAGGCTGAATGAAGGGCATTTCCAGCGGACCGCAACGTCAGACGAAAATGTCCAAGCGCACGCCAGGGTCTCCAGTCCTGCAGAATTGTGCGTGTGACCCGCCATGACACATGTGTATATGACATCACATGCCCAGAGAAAAGAGCCGAGACGCGCTCAGAGAAAAACACGAGGTCTTCCAGTACTTTATTACAGTATTTTTTCACATTTTGTATAACTTCCGCCTACTTCAAATTCCAATCAGGTGACAGACGGATGAGGGGTGGATGGTGGTATTTTAAATTCAGTGTATAACATCCGCCTGCTACAATCAGGGCGGGGAAATAAGGGGGCACTGACTAATGATATATCAATATGCTATTAAATACTACTGTGTATTGGCGATGGGGGTCTGCCTGCTACACAATCAGTGGGGCTCCGATATATAATCAACACAGTCACACTAACTGAAGGGTGTAATGATGGGTATTCTAAAATGCTGATAAAAAAAATAATAGAATTTTAAATACCTACCGGTAAATCCTTTTCTCGTAACCCATAAGGGATATTGGGGACAGATTAGTACGATGGGTATAGACGGGTCCAAAGGAGTCAGTGCACTTTAAATTTCTTCCACTGGGTGTGCTAGCTCCTCCCCTCTATGCCTCCTCTTACAGCTCAGTTATAAGTAAACAGTGCCCGAAGGAGAATGAAATACTTGAGAGAAGGAACATAACAACAAAAAGTGTGGTGAGAATTATACACCAGCACACCAATATATAACTTAGCAAACATCTGCAACATTAACAGCAACAGCTGAACAGGAACACATACAGAGAATCTGCAGAAAGTCACCGCACAGAGGCGGGCGCCCAAAATCCCTTATGTACTACGAGAAAGGGATTTACAGGTAGTTATTTAAAATCCTATTTTCTCTAGCATCCATAAGGGATATTGGGGAGAGAATTAGTATGATGGGGATGTTCCAAAGCTTCCAGAATGGGCGGGAACGTGCAGAGACATCTGCAGCACCGCCTGCCCAAACTGGGTATCCTCTTTGGTCAGGGTATCAAACTTGTAGAACTTCACAAATGTGTTCTTCCCCGACCAGGTAGCAGCTCGGCATAGTTGCAGGGCCGAGACTCCACGTGCAGCCGCCCAGGAAGAGCCCACCGATCTTGTAGAGTGGTCCTTCAGAAACTTTGGAACCGGTAAGGCTGCCGACACATAGGCCTGTTGGATAGTAAGTCTAATCCAACGAGCAACGGAGTGCTTAGAAGCAGTGCAAGCCCTCTTTCTGCGCATCATAGAGCACGAACATGGAATCCGTCTTTCTGATCCGAGCCGTCCTTGTGATATAAATTTTCATAGCTCGCACAGCATCCAATGCCTCCGGAGGAGCAGAAGTGTCAGAACTGGACGTAATCACGATAGGTTGATTCAAGTGAAACGCGGAGACCACCTTCGGTAGGAACTGCTGTCTAGTCCTGAGCTCTGCTCTGTTCTCGTAAAAGACCAAGGTGGTCATTCCGAGTTGATCGCTAGCTGCAATCGTTCGCTGTGCTGCGATGATGCAAAAAAAGGCACATCTGCGCATGCGGCGCAATGCGCACGCGCGACGTACTATTACAACGAACGATGTCGTTTCACACAGGGTTTAGCGATACTTTTCAGTCGCACTGGCTGCCGCAGAGTGATTAACATGAAGTGGGCGTTTCTGGGTGTCAACTGACCGTTTTCAGGGAGTGTTCGTAAAAACGCAGGCATGCCAGAAAAAACGCAGGCGTGGCTGGGCGAACACAGGGCGTGTTTGTGACGTCAAAACAGGAACTGAATGGTCTGAAGTGTTAGCAAGCGCTGAGTAGGTTTTGAGCTACTCTGAAACTGCACAAAAAAAGTTATAGCCGCTCTGCGATCCTTTCGTTCGCACTTCTGCTAAGCAAAAATACACTCCCAGTGAGAGGCAGCATAGCGTTTGCACGGCTGCTAAAAACTGCTAGCGAGCGATCAACTCGGAATGAACACCCAAGTACGGACTTTTGCACGATAAGGTCCCCAATTCTGAGACACGCCTAGCAGAAGCCAGGGCCAGTAACATCACTGTTTTCCATGTGAGGTACTTATCTTCTACTGTCGGCAGAGGTTCAAACCGGGAGGACTGTAGAAAACGTAACACTACATCCAGATCCCAAGGTGCCGTTGGCGTCACGATTGGAGATTGTATGTGAAGCACCCCATGCAAGAAGGTCTGAACTTCTGGCAAGAGAGCCAACTTCTTCTGGAAGAAGATGGAAAGAGCTGAAATCTGGACCTTAATGGATCCCAGACGTAAGCTTTTATCCACTCTAGCCTCCAGAAATCGTAGGAACCTTCCCAAGTTGAATTCTGCAGAGGGATATGTGCGTTCCTCGCAGCAAGAGACGTAACTTCACCAGATATGATGATAATGTTTTGACATCACAGGTTTTATGGCTTGTACCATAGTGGCAATGACCTTTTTGGAAAGCCCTTTGTGAGCTAGGATGTTCCGCTCAACTTCCATGCCTACAAACGAAGCCGCCGTAAGTCCAGGTAGAGGCCAAGGGTCCTCTACGGACATGTCCAGAAGAGCCGCGTACCACGTTCTTCGGGGCAAATCCAGGGCAATAAAGATTGTTTCCACTCTTTGATGTCTGATCCGCTCAAACACCCTTGGGATCAGCGAAATTGGGGGAAACAGTTAGACCAGCTGGTAAGGCCAAGGCAATGTCAGTGCACCCACTGCGCTCGCCTGAGGGTCCTTGGTTCGTGAGCAATAGCAGCAAAGCTTCTTGTTGAGACGAGAGGCCATCAAGATGATCTGTGGGTATCCCCACCTGTCGTTGATTTGCTCAAACACCTGAGAGTGTAGTCCCCACTCCCCCAGATGGAGGTCGTGTCGACTTAGGAAGTCCGCTTCCCAGTTGTCCACCCCCGGAATGAAGATCGCGGACAGTGCTTTTGCATTTCTTTCTGCCCAGAGGAGTATTCTTGACACTTCTCGCATGCAGACCCTGCATTTTGTCCCTCCTTGTCGATTGATGTACGCCACCGCCATGGCGTTGTCCGACTGCACCAGGATCGCCTGATCCCGGAGTAGAGGGGTTGCCTGAATCAGAGCATTGTAGAAAGTCCGAAGTTCCAGAATGTTGATTGGAAGTAGGGCCTCTTGGGCAGACCACCTGCCCTGGAACTGCGCCCTCTGGGTGACAGCTCTCCATCCTCTCAGACTCGCATCCGTCGTGAGGAGGATCCAATCCTGAATCCCAAAGCGTCAACCTTCCAGCAGGTTCAAAGACTGTAGCCACCACAGGAGAGAGAGCCTGGTCTGAGGTGACAGCCAAATCATCCGGTGTATCTGAAGATAGGAACCGGACCACTTGTTCAGGATGTCCAATTGGAACGGTCTGGTACTGTATGAAATCTTCCGAATTGAAGTGGCTCATACGAGGCCACCATCTTTCCCAACAATTTTATGCAAAGATGAATGGAGACTCAAGCAGGTCGGAGCACCATGCAAACCATTTCTTGAAGTGTTCTTACTTTTTCCTCTGGGAGGAACACTTTCTGAGCTACAGTATCCAGTAGCATCCCCAGAAACAGGAGCTGTTGAGACGGTTCCAGGTGGGACTTCTGCAGATTGAGGATCCACCCGTGGTGTGACAGAAGTTGGATAGTGCGATCTATATGGAGCAATAGAAGCTCCCTGGAGATCATCCAAATATGGAATTATATTGACCTCCTGGACCCTGACTTGAAACATAATTTCCGCCATCACCTTCGTGAACACCCTCGGAGCTGTACAGGCCGAAGTGCAACGCCTGAAACTGGTAGTGATCGTTCAGCAGGGCAAACCTCAGATAGGCCTGACGAGGAGGCCAGATTGGGATATGTAGGTAAGCATCCTTGATATCCAGGGACACTTGGAATTCCTGTTTT
This sequence comes from Pseudophryne corroboree, assembly GCF_028390025.1. Lineage (NCBI taxonomy): Eukaryota > Metazoa > Chordata > Amphibia > Anura > Myobatrachidae > Pseudophryne > Pseudophryne corroboree. Next base: position 176,827,922 of record NC_086454.1, on the reverse strand, counting down.
TCCAGGCCTGCGATCACCACTCTCAAAGATTCCATCTTGAATTTGAAAACCTTCAGGTAAGGTTTCAAGGACTTCAGATTCAGAATGGGTCTCACAGACCCGTCTGGTTTTGGTACTACGAACAGACTGGAGTAGTAACCTTGTCCTTGTTGTAGAAGGGGTACTGGCACAAGGACCTGGGACTGGACCAACTTGTTTATGGCCAGCAGTAGCGTACAACGCATATTTTCTAAAGCTGGAAAGCTGGATTTGAAGAATCGTTGGGGAAGAATATCATCGAACTCCAGCTTGTAACCCTGAGAGATGAGGACTCTTACCCAAACATCTTGGCAGGAACTATCCCAGATGTGGCTGTAGCGATGTAAACGAGCTCCCACCACGAGATCCCCTCGGGGTGGGTGGGCACCGTCATGCTGAAGTCTTTGCGGAAGCAGAACTGGTGTTCTGGTCCTGAGATCCGGCAACGGCTTTTTTCTTAGGTTTACCTCTGGAGCCTCTAGTTGCGTTGGAGGCCCCTCTGGCCCTAGATCAAAATCTGGAGGTCCGAAAGGACTGAGTAGACAGTCCCGGGTAGGTACGTCTAGCAGGCGGAGCCCCCGAAGGGAGAAACGTGGATTTTCCAGCAGTAGCTTTGGAAAGCCATGCGTCCAATTCACCTTCAAAGAGCCATTCACCTGTGAAGGGAAGAGATTCCACATTACGTTTGGAGTCAGCATCAGCAATCCACTGATGCAACCATATGGCTCTGCGCACAGACACAGCCATAGCTGTGGTCCTAGCATTAATATTGCCAATCTCTTTAAGGGAGTCACAGAGGACTCTTGCCGTGTCCTGAATATGATTCAGGAAAGTAACAGTAATAACTAATGTCATAACACCCGAAAGATCTTCTTTAATTTGATTGGCCCAGGAATGAATTGCATGTGTCATCCAGCAACCTGCAATGACCGGCTTGTGAGCAAAACCTGCAGCAATGTAAATAGATTTCAGAGTGGTCTCAATTTTCCTATCTGCCGGGTCCTTTACCGTAAAGGAGCCCGGAGCAGGGAGTTCCGCCTTTTTAGAAAGGTGAGGGACTGAGACGTCCACTGCTGGAGACTCTTCCCAGAATTTCCTGCCTTCAGGGGCAAAGGGGAATGTATGCAAAAAAACGTTTTCACACCTGATATTTCTTATCTGGATTCTTCCCGGCTATTTTAAATAAGTCATCCAATTCCTTGGAATCAGGAAATGTGACTGTCAGTTTGTCTTGAGGGAGGAAAAATGACTGCTGAGTAGTAGACTCCTCCAGGGACAGCTTTAACACATCCCTAATAGCCGATATGAGGGGTTCAATACCCTGGGTAGGGGTAGAATCCCCAGTTATGAGGTATACATCTTCCCTATCATCCTGTATATCATCATCAGTATCTAATAGGAGTGCAGGTAGAGCACGTTTTTGTGCACCTGTAGTAGACAGGGGGGAATGTTTAGCAGTTACACTTGCCACTGCTTGTTGTAGTTCCTGAGTCTTATTTGCATTTGCAGTGAGCTGAGATGACATATCAGACATCATACTTTTGATAGCCCCCAACCAGGAGGGCTCTGGACTCTCCCCCACATTGATATCAGCATTCTGAGATGGCTGACTACACTGCTCACATGATATGGAGCTAGATGAACTAGGAGAGAATCTAGCATTACACACACTGCATAACTTCTGTTTTACCATATTGAAGCAGAAAACAGTAAGAATACACACACAAAACAGTCTTATATATGTATATATATATATATATAATAAGATTTTACTCACCGGTAAATCTATTTCTCGTAGTCCGTAGTGGATGCTGGGTACTCCGTAAGGACCATGGGCAATAGACGGGCTCCGCAGGAGACTGGGCACTTCTTTAAAGAAAAGATTAGGTACTACATCTGGTGTGCACTGGCTCCTCCCTCTATGCCCCTCCTCCATACCTCAGTTAGGGAAACTGTGCCCGGAAGAGCTGACATTACAAGGAAAGGATTTGTAATCCAGGGTAAGACTCATACCAGCCACACCAATCACACTGTACAACTCGTGATAACTATACCCAGTTAACAGTATGAACAACAACTGAGCCTCATTAAACTGATGGCTCAGAACAAAAAACCCTATAGTTAAACAATAACTATATACAAGTATTGCAGAATTCCGCACTTGGGACGGGCTCCCAGCATCCACTACGGACTACGAGAAATAGATTTACCGGTGAGTAAAATCTTATTTTCTCTGACGTCCTAGTGGATGCTGGGTACTCCGTAAGGACCATGGGGATTATACCAAAGCTCCCAAACGGGCGGGAGAGTGCGGATGACTCTGCAGCACCGAATGAGCAAACTCAAGGTCCTCCTCAGCCAGGGTATCAAACTTGTAGAATTTTGCAAATGTGTTTGATCCCGACCAGGTAGCAGCTCGGCAAAGTTGTAAAGCAGAGATCCCTCGGGCAGCCGCCCAAGAAGAGCCCACCTTCCTCGTGGAATGGGCTTTGACTGATTTAGGATGCGGCAGTCCAGACGCAGAATGTGCAAGTTGAATCGTGCTACAGATCCAGCGAGCAATAGTCTGCTTTGAAGCAGGAGCACCCAGCTTGTTGGGTGCATGCAGGATAAACAGCGAGTCAGTTTTTCTGACTCTAGCCGTCCTGGAAACATAGATTTTCAGGGCCCGGACTACATCCAGCAACTTGGAAGCCTCCAAGTCCCGAGTAGCCGCAGGCACCACAATAGGTTGGTTCAAATGAAACGCTGATACCACCTTAGGGAGAAATTGGGGACGAGTCCTCAATTCTGCCCTGTCCATATGGAAGATCAGATAGGGGCTTTTACATGACAAAGCCGCCAATTCTGACACACGCCTAGCCGAAGCCAAGGCCAAAAGCATGACCACTTTCCACGTGAGATATTTCAACTCCATGGTCTGAAGTGGCTCAAACCAAGGTGATTTTAGGAAATCCAACACAACGTTGAGATCCCAAGGTGCCACTGGAGGCACAAAAGGGGGCTGAATATGCAGCACTCCCTTAACAAACGTCTGAACTTCAGGCAGCGAAGCCAGTTCTTTTTGAAAGAAAATAGACAGGGCCGAAATCTGGACTTTAATGGTTTCCAATTTTAGGCCCATAGTCACTCCTGACTGTAGGAAGTGCAGAAATCGACCCAGCTGAAATTCTTCTGTTGGGGCCTTCATAGCATCACACCAAGCAACATATTTTCGCTATATGCGGTGATAATGTTTTGCTGTCACATCCTTCCTAGCTTTTATCAGCGTAGGAATGACTTCAACCGGAATGCCCTTTTCCATCAGGATCCGGCGTTCAACCGCCATGCCGTCAAACGCAGCCGCGGTAAGTCTTGGAACAGACAGGGCCCCTGCTGTAGCAGGTCCTGTCTGAGAGGCTGAGGCCAAGGGTCCTCTGAGATCATTTCTTGTAGTTCCGGGTACCAAGTCCTTCTTGGCCAATCCGGAACGATGAGTATAGTTCTTACTCCTCTTTTTCTTATTATCCTCAGAACCTTTGGTATGAGAGGAAGAGGAGGGAACACATAAACCGACTGGTACACCCACGGTGTCACTAGAGCATCCACAGCTATCGCCTGAGGGTCCCTTGACCTGGCGCAATATCTTTTTAGCTTTTTGTTGTGGCGGGACGCCATCATGTCCACCTGTGGCCTTTCCCAGCGATTTACAATCAGCTGGAAGACTTCTGGATGAAGTCCCCACTCTCCCGGGTGGAGGTCGTGCCTGCTGAGGAAGTCTGCTTCCCAGTTGTCCACTCCCGGAATGAACACTGCTGACAGTGCTATCACGTGATTTTCCGCCCATCTGAGAATCCTTGTGGCTTCTGCCATCGCCATCCTGCTTCTTGTGCCGCCCTGTCGGTTTACATGGGCGACCGCCGTGATGTTGCTGGTTTTGAAGCAGGGGTTTTGCCTGACTTAGGGCATTGTAAATGGCCCTTAGTTCCAGAATATTTATGTGTAGGGAAGCCTCCTGACTCGACCATTGTCCTTGGAAGTTTCTTCCCTGAGTGACTGCCCCCCAACCTCGGAGGCTTGCATCCGTGGTCACCAGGACCCAGTCCTGTATGCCGAATCTGCGGCCCTCGAGAAGATGAGCACTCTGCAGCCACCACAGCAGAGACACCCTGGCCCTCGGGGACAGGGTGATCAGCCGATGCATCTGAAGATGCGATCCGGACCACTTGTCTAACAGATCCCACTGAAAGATCCTTGCATGGAACCTGCCGAATGGAATTGCCTCGTAAGAAGCTACCATCTTTCCCAGGACTCGCGTGCAGTGATGCACCGACACCTGTTTTGGTTTCAGGAGGTCTCTGACCAGAGATGACAACTCCTTGGCCTTCTCCTCCGGAAGAAACACTTTCTTCTGTTCTGTGTCCAGAATCATACCCAGGAACAGCAGACGCGTCGTAGGAACCAGCTGCGACTTTGGGATATTCAGAATCCAGCCGTGCTGTTGTAGCACTTCCTGAGATAGTGCTACTCCGACCAACAACTGCTCCCTGGACCTCGCCTTTATAAGGAGATCGTCCAAGTACGGGATAATTATAACTCCCTTCTTTCGAAGGAGTATCATCATTTCGGCCATTACTTTGGTAAATACCCTCGGTGCCGTGGACAGACCAAACGGCAACGTCTGGAATTGGTAATGGCAGTCCTGTACCACAAAACGGAGGTACACCTGGTGAGGTGGGTAAATGGGGACATGTAGGTAAGCATCCTTGATGTCCAGTGATACCATGTAATCCCCCTCTTCCAGGCTTGCAATAACCGCCCTGAGCGATTCCATTTTGAACTTGAACTTCCTTATATAAGTGTTCAAGGATTTCAAATTTAGAATGGGTCTCACCGAACCGTCTGGTTTCGGTACCACAAACATTGTGGAATAGTAACCCCGTCCCTGTTGAAGGAGGGGAACTTTGATTATCACCTGCTGGAGGTACAGCTTGTGAATTGCCGCCAGTACTACCTCCCTGTCCTGGGAAGTAGCTGGCAAGGCTGATTTGAGGTAACGGCGAGGGGGAGATGTCTCGAACTCCAGCTTGTATCCCTGAGATACCACTTGTAGAACCCAGAGATCCACCTGTGAGCGAACCCACTGGTCGCTGAAGTTCCGGAGACGGGCCCCCACCGCACCTGGCTCCACATGTGGAGCCCCAGCATCATGCGGTGGACTTAGTGGAAGCAGGGGAGGATTTTTGTTCTTGGGAACTGGCTGTATGGTGTAGCTTTTTCCCTCTACCCCTGCCTCTGGGCAGAAAGGACGCGCCTCTAACCCGCTTGCCTTTCTGAGGCCGAAAGGACTGTACTTGATAATACGGTGCTTTCTTAGGCTGTAGGGAACCTGAGGTAAAAAAGTAGACTTCCCAGCTGTTGCTGTGGATACGAGGTCCGAAAGACCGTCCCCAAACAATTCCTCACCCTTATAAGGCAAAATTTCCATGTGCCTTTTAGAATCAGCATCCCCTGTCCACTGCCGAGTCCATAATACTCTCCGGGCAGAAATGGACATTGCATTAATTCTAGATGCCAGCCGGCAAATGTCCCTCTGTGCATCTCTCATATATAAGACTACGTCTTTTATAGTGTCCCTGTCAAGGGAATCAATGTTTTCAGACAGGGAATCAGACCACGCTGCTGCAGCACTACACATCCATGCTGAAGCAATAGCAGGTCTCAGTATAGTACCTGAGTGTGTATACACAGACTTCAGGATAGCCTCCTGCTTTCTATCTGCAGGCTCCTTTAAGGCGGCCGTATCCTGAGAAGGCAGTGCCACCTTTTTTGATAAGCGTGTGAGCGCCTTGTCCACCTTAGGGGATGTCTCTCAGCGTAACCTATCCGTTGGCGGGAAAGGGTACGCCATTAGTAATCGCTTAGAAATTACTAGTTTCTTATCTGGGGAACCCCACGCTTCTTCACACAATTCATTTACCTCATCAGATGGGGGAAAAGTCACTGGCTGCTTTTTCTCCCCAAACATAATACCCTTTTTTGTGGTAACCGGGTTAATGTCAGAAATGTGCAACACATTTTTCATTGCCGTAATCATGCATCGGATGGCCCTAGTGGATTGTACATTTGTCTCATCCTCGTCGACACTGGAGTCAGACTCCGTGTCGACATCTGTGTCTGCCATCTGAGGTAGCGGGCATTTTTGAGCCCCTGACGGCCTCTGAGATGCCTGGGCAGGCGCGGGCTGAGATGCCGGCTGTCCCAAAGCTGCGTCATCGAACCTTTTATGCAAGGAGTTGACACTGTCGGTTAATACCTTCCACATATCCATCCACTCAGGTGTCGGCCCCGCAGGGGGCGACATCACACTTATCGGCACCTGCTCCGCCTCCACGTAAGCTTCCTCATCAAACATGTCGACACAGCCGTACCGACACACCGCACACACACACAGGGAATGCTCTGACTGAGGACAGGACCCCACAATGTCCTTTGGGGAGACAGAGAGAGAGTATGCCAGCACACACCAGAGCGCTATATAACAGAGGGATATACACTATACACAAAGTGAATTTCCCCCCCTATAGCTGCTTATATCACAATTTGCGCCTAAATTTATGTGCCCCCCCTCTCTTTTTTACCCTTTCTGTAGTGTATACTGCAGGGGAGAGCCTGGGGAGCGTCCTTCCAGCGGAGCTGTGAAGAGAAAATGGCGCTGGCTGTGCTGAGGAAGATAGCCCCGCCCCTTCAGCAGCGGGCTTCTCCCGCTCTTTATAACGTTAATGGAGGGGGTTTCTGCACATATACAGTGTTATACACTGTATTATGTGCTTTTTTGTGCCAAAAGGTATACTAATTGCAGCCCAGGGCGCCCCAGCGCCCTGCACCCACCAGTGACCGGAGCGTGTGGTGTGCTGTGGGAGCAATGGCGCACAGCTGCAGTGCTGTGCGCTACCTTATTGAAGACCGGAGTCTTCAGCCGCCGATTTTCTCTGGTTTCTTCCGTCTTCTGGCTCTGCAAGGGGGGCGGCGGCGCGGCTCTGGGAACGGACGATCGAGGTCGGGCCCTGTGTTCGATCCCTCTGGAGCTAATGGTGTCCAGTAGCCTAGAAGCACAAGTTAGCTGCAAGCAGGTAGGCTTGCTTCTCTCCCCTAAGTCCCACGTAGCAGTGAGTCTGTTGCCAGCAGATCTCACTGAAAATAAAAAACCTAACAAATACTTTTCTTTATAGTGAACTCAGGAGAGCCCACTAAGTGCATCCAGCTCAGGCCGGGCACAGATTCTAACTGAGGTCTGGAGGAGGGGCATAGAGGGAGGAGCCAGTGCACACCAGATGTAGTACCTAATCTTTTCTTTAAAGAAGTGCCCAGTCTTCTTTCTCTTGATCGCTTGACTTTGGTTAAGGGTTTTGTTTAGTATTTAGCCCTTGAGAGATAGAAACGATAGTTTGGGATTTAAGTATGCCGAAGTTAGGGGTGGTATACGGGGAGGGGGGGAGAGTTCAGCGAACAGCTTGTTGCTGTGCCTTACACAAGTTTTTTCTTTCTATAGTTTGTTATTTTTCTCATGCTTAAATTTGTTTTGGAGTACATTCATTTTGATGTGGGAAGTATGTCTGATGCATTGGATACTGTCGATTAAGAATCAGGGATTGAGTAGTATAGCACTGTTATTACCCTCACTAACAATTTCCAGGAATATTCGCTGGACTGTATCTTTAGGTTACTACATAGAATATTACCAAATCTATGGCTAATTTGAAATTTCTGACATGGAATGTTCGAGGTTTAAATAATAAGATAAAGCGTTCCTTAGTATTAACTACACTTCGGAAATATGGTCCGGATGTTGCATGTCTCTGCGAGACTCACTTGGAGGGGAATAGGTTACTGTCACTTAGAAGACCCTGGGTGGGCTGGGCCTATCACGCTTCTCACTCCTCTTCCTCCAGGGGTGTGTCAATCCTGATAAAGAAATCGGTCCAATTTGAGCTGGTATCGGTCAAGACTGACAAATACGGTCGATTTGTGTTCCTTGAATGTAGACTAAGTTCCCAACCCTACTACATACTGGCGGTTTATATCCCCCCCCCATTCTCGTACGATGTACTACAGCAAGCCGCTTCATTCATAGCCTCCTCTCCGGACACCCCGGTAATCTGCTTGGGTGACTTTAACAATGTCATGAATTTAGCTTTAGACAGGTGGCGCTCTCCGCAGGCTGCTGGGGTCCGCTCTAGTCCTACTAAATTTGCTGATTTTCTGAATAATTTGCAGTGGGTGGATGTGTGGAGAGCTCGGCACCCTACGACTAGACAGTTTTCATGCTTCTCTGGCACGCATGGTTCGTTCTCCAGGATCGATCTGACCCTACTCTCCCCCGTTCTTCTCCCTAGGGTGGTTGACGTCCAATACGAGGCCCGGGGTATATCTGATCACTCCCCTATGGTGTTGACTCTCGCTATGGTGAGCCAGAGGGGTCAATCTTATTGGAAACTGCATCCTTCCTGGCTGCTGCAAATAGGTGACTGCTCTGACCAGGTGACTCAGTGGGAGGGATACTTTACTGACAATGTAGGCTCGGCCCCCGGAACAGTGGTTTGGGATTCATTTAAGGCATTCCTAAGGGGAACGTATATTAGACGTATTTCTGCCCTCAAAATGTCCTGCAGGGAGAGAGAGCGAGCCCTTGAGAGTGACGCCAGGGATTTGGAATCTAGATACTTGGTGGATGGCACCCCTGCGCTGAAGGTACGCTGGCTTGCGGCCCAGTCGGCATGGGTGGCTCATCTGTCTGATAAAAACTCGCGCTCGCTTCTATTTCAGGCTACTAATATTTACATGCAGGGCGATAGGCCAGGTGGCCTGTTGGCTCGATTGGTGCACAGTGACTGCCCAGGTTCTACAATTGCTCAGATGACCGGTAGCGATGGCGCCCTTGTGAACACCACGCCGGAAATTGCGCAGCTATTCCGCTCCTACTATGCTGAGGTCTACAGTTCACAACTGGTAGACTCGACATCAGACCTCTCCGCTTATTTAAGTAATATTCCCCTACCCACACTCCCCCCGAAGGCCTCTGAGATGCTGGAGGCACCATTAACTCTGGAAGAGGTAACGGCGGCTATTGGCTTGTCTCCCAGCGGCAAGGCACCGGGCTATGACGGCATCCCCTCAGAAGTATACAAGACCCACATTGATTTCTTCGGTCCTAGGCTTCACGCCCTGTATTCTGATATTTTTGTTAATGATCAACTTCCCCCCTCTATGGCGGAGGCGATTATTATAGTGATCCCGAAGCCCGGAAAAGACCCTAGATCCCCAGAATCCTATAGACCGATATCACTGATTCCCACTGACGCTAAGATCCTGGCAAAGATTTTAGCAGTTCGACTCAACACCGTAATTACTTCCATTATCCACTCCGACCAGACCGGCTTTATGCCAGGGATGTCCACTTCTATTAACCTACGTAGATTATATACCATTTTACAAATCCCATATGACTTCCCCTCTGACTCGGTAGTGGTCTCACTGGATGCCGCCAAGGCATTTGACAGTATCGAGTGGTCCTATCTATGGGAGGTCATGACAGCTATGGGTTTCGGGCCTAATTTTATAAAATGGATTAAATTGCTTTATCAGCACCCGACTGCCAGGATCTCAGTGAATGGCTATATCTCTCCCTCGTTCCGCCTGTTTCGCGGGACCAGGCAGGGATGTCCTCTGTCCCCAACCTTGTTTGCCCTGGCCATCGAACCCTTGGCCTGTCTAATAAGGTCCCACCCAGGCGTGGTGGGCATTCATACCGGCCCTCGTGAGGATAGGATTGCCCTTTACGCTGACGACATGCTGTTGTTTCTGCAGGATTACACCAGGTCTATGCCTACAGTGTTGCAATTGATTGAGGAGTTCGGTGTATATTCAGGCCTTCATATTAACTGGTCTAAGTCCTCTATTATGCCTGTGATTGGCCCCCCCCCTGCTGCTCCTAAAATCTCCCTACCGCTATGTTGGACGGCGAAATTTAAATATCTTGGGATTCAGGTAACCAATGACCCCTCTGACTTTACACCTTTGAACCTTGATCCGATCATGCAACAAATTACTCGTAAATCCAAGACTTGGTGTAAGCTTCCATTGACTGTATCTGGCAGGGTCAGCCTCGTAAAAATGATAATACTACCTAAGATTCTATATGTGGTTCTGCAATCCCCTGTATATATTCATCCATCCTTCTTTAGAAAATTGAATAGTGTCCTGTCTTCTTTAATATGGGCTAGCAAACGTCCTAGAATACAACTGAACACTTTCACCAGGCTGCGCAGCGACGGAGGTCTGGCCTTGCCAAACTTTCAGATGTACTACTATGCCGCTCAGCTGTCTCATATTAGTGCATGGGTGCAGGATACTGGCGTCACTTCTCTACACTGGGTATTTGTCCGATGCTACTTCCCCGACTTATCCCCCCTGCAGGTGTTGCTGAGTGGGAGCTTGGCCCGGTTCCTCCCTCCTCTTATATACCAAGCCATGAAGGTGTGGCAGGCACTAAAAATTCTTTTGAAATTTGATGGATTGGACCCGGACACCCCCCTCTGGTATTCTAAATGGCTCCCTGAACTGTATGCGCTCGAGGGGAGGGAAGTTTGGGCCCCTAAATCAGTGATTTCCATAAATCACCTTTATACGGATAATACGCTCAAATCCTTCCAACAACTAAAAGATGAGTTTAATTTGCCTAACTCCTATTTTTTTAGATACCTCCAGCTCAGACATGCCTTGCAGTCCCAATTCGCCAATTCCCCCCCTAAAATTATACCATTTCCCATTAAGACCTTTGCAAGTATGCTGGGTCGAGTTAAGATGATTTCCCATGCTTATGGTTATCTACTCGCCAAACTCCATATAGATCCTTTGACACGTCTCCGTGTCAAATGGGAGCAGGATCTGGGCCCCATAGATGAAGAGAACTGGGCCCTTGCTTTGGAAACTCCGTGCACGGTTACCAAATCCATCAGGTATCAACAGATACAATACTTCCTTTTGCATAGAATATATATGACCCCGGCCAGACTGGCCAAATTCGGGACGGGTCGTGTGGGTGACTGCCCTAAGTGTTGGATGACTGCAGGTACTTTTTGGCACCTCATTTGGGATTGTCCGGTGTTGCGGGCTTTCTGGGCGGGGGTCGGATCGATTCTGGGGAACACAGGGGTGGACGAGGCCATGCTTACTCCGCAATTTTGCATCCTGGGAATGGGTAGCTCTGACTTTGTGTCTGGTCCAGAGGGCCTATATGCTCGCAACATATGTGCAATGGCGAAGGTGAGCATTGCGAGGCTATGGATGGCCCCTAAGGGCCCTACACTCCCCGCTCTTAAGGCACTAATAAACGACACTGTTTTTAAGGAACGATACATTTATATGAAACACAATGCCTCCGCTAAATTTGAAAGAATTTGGTCTCCATGGCTGGAATCCATATACTCCGTCCCAGACCCTACAACTTAATGGTGATAGGGTTACTAACAGGTCCTGGATTTGCCAAGTTATGATCTTCTAGGGCCATAGGCTTCCCTCTCATCCAATGGGTTGTGAATGAGAGAGTGGCTCTGTGCCCATCTGGACAGGGTAGGATTTAGAGTGCTAGTATCCCCCAATGCGTCCTCTTCCCCATAATGTTTTTTGTCTCTTTGTTTTTAAAAAAAATTTTATTTCTGGGGTTCTCTGTGTTTGGTTTCTGATTGTTTTCTTCTCTTTTAAAGGGTTTTACTCGGACGGATTGTCCGTAAGAGTTATATTTGAGGGGGGGGGGGGGGGAAACAAAACAAAGTATAATGTGATTTCATGAATACTAGAGTGTACGGATAATGCAAAATAATGGTATATATAACTGTACATTCCTATGCGCCTATGAGCAAATGACATAGTTTGAAAATAAGTCGAAAGTGAATGCTGTTCCCCGATGAGGACATGTCATTACGTGTTTAATGTGTTCCTGTTATGCAATGTCTGTATGCAAACTACTCTCCTTCGAAATAAAAATACTTTATTTAAAAAAAGAAGAAGTGCCCAGTCTCCTGCGGAGCCCGTCTATTCCCCATGGTCCTTACGGAGTACCCAGCATCCACTAGGACGTCAGAGAAATATATATATATATATATATATATATACAGTATATATACACACAAGCCTGTCCTATTGCATGTGAGGAGACACAGGAGAGAGGACTCTAGCGCACCCAGCGCTGTGCAGCCCCAGTGAGGCTGTCAGCGTTTTTTGTGCAAACAGTGAGACTGTAATATGAGAAATCCCTCAGAGGGATGTTACTTGTGCACAGATATAGCAGCTCTCCCCTTCTACACCCGGTACCAGCGATCCAGGGACTGATATGGAGGAGCTGTGAGGCTGCTGCTGCTATGCAGAGGAAGGCGCCAAAATGCAGCTGAGCCCACTCTCGTGTAGCTCCGCCCCCCGCCATGTGGCCGGAGCTACTTTTGAATATTTATACTGGCTATGTCTCCCAATGTATGTAGCCTCACATAAATGCTTGGTACAATGTTTTTATTAGCCAGTCGCACGCAGGGGCTACAGCGGGTCCCCCCCAGGAGGGACCCGTATGCCTCACCTGCACTTCTGACGCACAGTGAACCGGGGGACCCCCCTAGCGGGGCCCCAGTTGGTACTCACCACCGATGATCACCTTCAGGCAGCCTTAGGGGTGTGCGGCATGCTGCAGCTGCGACAGCCAAGGCGCGATGCCCCGCTGAACAAACAGCCCCTCAGGTGACCGCCCCCCCTAACTCCCACGGAGCAGGTATGCTGTTGACCAAACAGCATACCGAAAGAAATCATACTTGAAAAGAAATTGATGAAAAACTCTGGAGCTTGCAGAGTGTGCATCCTCTCCTGAGGGCACTTTTTTCTAAACTGAGCTGTAGGAGGAGGCATAGAGGGGAGGAGCCAGCACACCCAGTTGAAGAAATTTAAAGTGCACTGGCTCCTTCGGACCTGTCTATACCCATCGTACTAATCTGTCCCCAATATCCCTTATGGATGCTAGAGAAAGAGCGGTCAGTGAGTGGGGGGGAGGGGCTAATAATGAGTATTTTAGGCAATGGGGCTTGCTATAATCAGTAAGCCTGGGTCACTCACATACAATGCAGTCAGTGAGTGAGGGTATGGGGACCTGCTACAATCAGTGAGGTGAGCAGTGATCTAAAATGCAGTAACTGAGTGATGTAATTATGTAAATGAGAGGTGAGGGGACATGGGGCCTAATTCAGATCTGTTCGCTCGCTAGCGTTTTTCGCTGTGCAGCGATCAGGACACTGCTGCGCTTACGTATGCACTGCAATGCGCAGGCACGTTGTTCAAGTACAAAGTGGATCATCGCTGTGCGGTGGAGTTAACGAAGAATCCATTCGCACAGCCGATCACAAGGAGATTGACAGGAAGAGGGCATTTGTGGGTGGCAACTGACTGTTTTCAGGGAGTGTCTGGAAAAACGCAGGCGTGTCCAAGCGTTTGCAGGGAGGGTGTCTGACGTCAATTCTGGCCTCGAACAGGCTGAAGTGATCGCAGCGGCTAAGTAAGGTCAAACCTACTCAGAAACTGCAGAAAATGTTTTTGTACAGGGTGGCTGCACATGCGATCGCATACTTGCACAGCTAAAATACACTCCCCTATAGGCGGCGACTATCTGATCGCTAGCGAGCGAACAGATCTGAATTAGGCCCATGGTGCAATCAGTGAAGGGGGAAAGTAATATACTGTAATAGAATATAAGGAAGAAAAAATAAGAATTTACTTACCGATAATTCTATTTCTCGGAGTCCGTAGTGGATGCTGGGGTTCCTGAAAGGACCATGGGGAACAGCGGCTCCGCAGGAGACAGGGCACAAAAAAGTAAAGCTTTACTAGGTCAGGTGGTGTGCACTGGCTCCTCCCCCCATGACCCCCCTCCAGACTCCAGTTAGGTACTGTGCCCGGACGAGCATACACAATAAGGGAGGCATTTTGAATCCCGGGTAAGACTCATACCAGCCACACCAATCACACCGTACAACTTGTGATCTAAACCCAGTTAACAGTATGACAACAGAAAGGGCCTCTTAAAGATGGCTCCTTAACAATAACCCGAATTAGTTAACAATAACTATGTACAAGTATTGCAGATAATCCGCACTTGGGATGGGCGCCCAGCATCCACTACGGACTCCGAGAAATAGAATTATCGGTAAGTAAATTCTTATTTTCTCTATCGTCCTAAGTGGATGCTGGGGTTCCTGAAAGGACCATGGGGATTATACCAAAGCTCCCAAACGGGCGGGAGAGTGCGGATGACTCTGCAGCACCGAATGAGAGAACTCCAGGTCCTCCTTTGCCAGGGTATCAAATTTGTAAAATTATACAAACGTGTTCTCCCCCGACCACGTAGCTGCTCGGCAGAGTTGTAATGCCGAGACCCCTCGGGCAGCCGCCCAAGATGAGCCCACCTTCCTTGTGGAGTGGGCTTTTACAGTTTTAGGCTGTGGCAGGCCTGCCACAGAATGTGCAAGTTGAATTGTGTTACAAATCCAACGAGCAATCGACTGCTTAGAAGCAGGTGCGCCCAACTTGTTGGGTGCATACAATATAAACAGCGAGTCAGATTTTCTGACTCCAGCCGTCCTTGCAATGTATATTTTTAAGGCTCTGACAACGTCCAACAACTTGGAGTCCTCCAAGTCGCTAGTGGCCGCAGGCACCACAATAGGTTGGTTCAGATGAAATGCTGATACCACTTTAGGGAGAAAATGCGGACGAGTCCGCAGTTCTGCCCTATCCGAATGGAAGATTAGATAAGGACTTTTATAAGATAAAGCCGCCAATTCAGATACTCTCCTGGCAGAGGCCAGGGCTAGTAACATAGTCACTTTCAATGTGAGATATTTCAAATCCACCTTTTTCAATGGTTCAAACCAATGGGATTTGAGGAAATCTAAAACTACATTTAGATCCCACGGTGCCACCGGAGGCACCACAGGAGGCTGTATATGCAGTACTCCCTTGACAAAAGTCTGGACCTCAGGGACAGAGGCCAATTCTTTTTGGAAGAATATTGACAGGGCCGAAATTTGAACCTTAATGGATCCCAATTTGAGACCCATAAATAATCCTGATTGCAGGAAATGTAGGAAACGACCCAGTTGGAATTCCTCCGTCGGAACCCTCCGATCCTCGCACCACGCTACATATTTTCGCCAAATGCGGTGATAATGTTTCACGGTGACTTCCTTCCGTGCCTTAATCAAGGTAGGAATGACTTCTTCTGGAATGCCTTTCCCTTTTAGGATCTGGCGTTCAACCGCCATGCCGTCAAACGCAGCCGCGGTAAGTCTTGAAAAAGACAGGGACCCTGCTGTAGCAGGTCCCTTCTCAGAGGTAGAGGCCACGGTTCGTCCGTGAGCATCTCTTGAAGTTCCGGATACCAAGTCCTTCTCGGCCAATCCGGAACCACTAGTATTGTTCTTACTCTTCTTTGCCGTATGATCTTCAATACCTTTGGTATGAGCGGCAGAGGAGGAAACACATACACTGACTGGTACACCCAAGGAGTTACCAGTGCGTCCACAGCTATTGCCTGTGGATCTCTTGACCTGGCGCAATATTTGTCCAGTTTCTTGTTGAGGCGAGACGCCATCATGTCTACAATTGGTCTTTCCCAACGGTCTATTAACATGTTGAAGACTTCTGGATGTAGACCCCACTCTCCCGGATGAAGATCGTGTCTGCTGAGGAAGTCTGCTTCCCAGTTGTCCACGCCCGGGATGAACACTGCTGACAGTGCTATCACGTGATTCTCCGCCCAGCGAAGAATCTTGGCAGCTTCTGCCATTGCACTCCTGCTTCTTGTGCCGCCCTGCCTGTTTACATGGGCGACCGCCGTGATGTTGTCCGACTGAATCAACACCGGCTTTCCTTGCAGGAGAAGTTCCGCCTGGCTTAGAGCATTGTAGATTGCTCTTAGTTCCAGAATGTTTATGTGAAGAGACTTTTCCAGACTCGTCCATACTCCCTGGAAGTTTCTTCCTTGTGTGACTGCTCCCCAGCCTCTCAGGCTGGCGTCCGTGGTCACCAGGATCCAATCCTGAATGCCGAATCTGCGGCCTTCTAATAGGTGAGCCTTCTGCAACCACCACAGAAGTGACACCCTTGTCTTTGGTGACAGGGTTATTCGCAGGTGCATCTGCAGATGCGACCCTGACCATTTGTCCAACAGATCCCTTTGGAATATTCTTGCATGGAATCTGCCGAATGGAATTGCTTCGTAAGAAGCCACCATTTTTCCCAGGACTCTTGTGCATTGATGTACTGACACTTTTCCTGGTTTTAGGAGGTTCCTGACCAGATCGGATAACTCCTTGGCTTTTTCCTCTGGAAGGAAAACCTTTTTCTGAACCGTGTCCAGAATCATTCCTAGGAACAGCAGACGAGTTGTCGGGATTAAATGGGATTTTGGAATATTCAGAATCCACCCGTGTTGTCTTAGCACCTCTTGAGATAGTGCTAAAGCTGTCTCCAGCTGTTCTCTGGACCTTGCCCTTATTAGGAGATCGTCCAAGTATGGGATAACTAATACGCCTTTTCTTCGAAGAAGAATCATCATCTCGGCCATTACCTTGGTAAAGACCCGAGGCGCCGTGGACAATCCGAACGGCAGCGTCTGAAACTGATAGTGACAGTTTTGAACAATGAACCTGAGGTACCCCTGGTGTGCGGGGTAAATCGGAACGTGTAGATACGCATCCTTGATGTCCAAGGATACCATAAAGTCCCCTTCTTCCAGGTTCGCTATCACTGCTCTGAGTGACTCCATCTTGAACTTGAACTTTTTTATGTAGAGGTTCAAGGACTTCAGATTTAGAATAGGCCTTACCGAGCCATCCGGCTTCGGTACCACAAATAGAGTGGAATAATACCCCTTTCCTTGTTGTAATAGGGGTACTTTGACTATCACCTGCTGAGCGTACAGCTTGTGAATGGCTTCCAACACCCTCTCCCTTTCGGAAGAGACGGTTGGTAAGGCAGACTTCAGGAAACGATGAGGAGGATCCGTCTCTAATTCCAACCTGTACCCCTGAGATATTATCTGCAGGATCCAGGGGTCTACCTGCGAGTGAGCCCACTGCGCGCTGTAATTTTTGAGACGGCCCCCCACTGTCCCCGAGTCCGCTTGAGAGGCCCCAGCGTCATGCTGAGGTTTTTGCAGGAGCCGGGGAGGGCTTCTGTTCCTGGGAAGGAGCTGCCTGTTGGTGTCTCTTCCCTCTTCCTCTGCCTCGTGGCAGGTACGACAAGCCCTTTGCTCTCTTATTTTTGTAGGAGCGAAAAGGCTGCGGTTGAAAGGTCGGTGCCTTTCTCTGTTGGGGAGTGACTTGAGGTAAAAAAGTGGATTTCCCGGCAGTAGCCGTGGCCACCAAGTCTGATAGACCAACTCCAAATAACTCCTCCCCTTTATACGGCAAAACCTCCATGTGACGTTTTGAATCCGCATCGCCTGTCCACTGTCGTGTCCATAAGGCTCTTCTGGCTGAAATGGACATAGCACTCACCCGAGATGCCAGTGTGCAAATATCCCTCTGTGCATCACGCATATAGATAAATGCATCCTTTATTTGTTCTAACGACAGTAAAACATTGTCCCTATCTAGGGTATCAATATTTTCAATCAGGGATTCTGACCAAACTACTCCAGCACTGCACATCCAGGCAGTTGCTATAGCTGGTCGTAGTATAACACCTGCATGTGTGTATATATTCTTTTGAATAACTTCCATCTTTCTATCTGATGGATCCTTAAGTGCGGCCGTCTCAGGAGAGGGTAACGCCACTTGTTTGGATAAGCGTGTGAGCGCCTTGTCCACCTTAGGGGGTGTTTCCCAGCGCGCCCTAACCTCTGGCGGGAAAGGGTATAATGCCAATAACTTTTTTGAAATTATCAACTTTTTATCAGGAGCAACCCACGCTTCATCACACACGTCATTTAATTCTTCTGATTCAGGAAAAACTGTTTGTAGTTTTTTCACACCATACATAATACCCTGTTTTACGGTATCTGTAGTATCAGCTAAATGTAACGTCTCCTTCATTGCCAAAATCATATAACGTGTGGCCCTACTGGAAAATACGTTTGAATTTCTACCGTCGTCACTGGAATCAGTGCCCGTGTCTGGGTCTGTGTCGACCGACTGAGGCAAAGGGCGTTTTACAGCCCCTGACGGTGTTTGAGGCGCCTGGACAGGCATTAATTGATTGTCCGGCCGCCTCATGTCCTCAACTGACTGTTTAAGGGAAGATAAACCATCACGTAATTCCACAAATAAAGGCATCCATTCTGGTGTCGACCCCCTGGGGGGTGACATCTGCATATTTGGCAATTGCTCCGCCTCCACACCAATATCGTCCTCATACATGTCGACACCACGTACCGACACACACCGCAAACTCACAGGGAATGCTCTAATGAAGACAGGACCCACTAGCCCTTTTGGGGAGACAGAGGGAGAGTCTGCCAGCACACACCACAAAGCGCTATATATACAAGGGATATCCTTATATTAAGTGCTCCCTTATAGCTGCTTTAATATATATATATATAGCCATTAATGTGCCCCCCCTCTCTGTTTTACCCTGTTTCTGTAGTGCAGTGCAGGGGAGAGACCTGGGAGCCGTTCTGACCAGCGGAGCTGTGACAGAAAATGGCGCCGTGTGCTGAGGAGATAGGCCCCGCCCCTTTTTCGGCGGGTTCTTCTCCCGCTATTTTTCCAGTCAGGCAGGGGTTAAATATCTCCATATAGCCCCTATGGGCTATATGTGAGGTATTTTTAGCCTTGTATAAGGTTTATATTTGCCTCTCAGAGCGCCCCCCCCCAGCGCTCTGCACCCTCAGTGACTGCCCAGTGAAGTGTGCTGAGAGGAAAATGGCGCACAGCTGCAGTGCTGTGCGCTACCTTATGAAGACTGAGGAGTCTTCAGCCGCCGGTTTCCGGACCTCTTCACGCTTCAGCATCTGCAAGGGGGTCGGCGGCGCGGCTCCGGGACCGGACTCCACGGCTGGGCCTGTGTTCGATCCCTCTGGAGCTAATGGTGTCCAGTAGCCAAGCAGCAAATCCACTCTGCATGCAGGTGAGTTTACTACTTTCCCCCTAAGTCCCACGTTGCAGTGATCCTGTTGCCAGCAGGACTCACTGTAAAGAAAAAAACCTAAACTAAACTTTCTCTAAGCAGCTCTTTAGGAGAGCCACCTAGATTGCACCCTTCTCGTTCGGGCACAAAATCTAACTGGAGTCTGGAGGGGGGTCATGGGGGGAGGAGCCAGTGCACACCACCTGACCTAGTAAAGCTTTACTTTTTTGTGCCCTGTCTCCTGCGGAGCCGCTGTTCCCCATGGTCCTTTCAGGAACCCCAGCATCCACTTAGGACGATAGAGAAACAACAAATAATGTAAGGGGCATAAATCAGGAACAAAAATATAGTGCTATGGATTGTTTTGAGGGAGGGGGACTCTAGATTGGTATCTTGCTTGGGTTTAAGTATTTTAGGTGAAGACTGCTATTTTGAAGGAGGCAACAAAAAAAACAAAAAAATTCGGTGTGGAAACATCTTTCAAGGTGATTTTCATCTCTCCTTTACAGACACAGCAACTGCATTCACCTGCAATACAGGCAACAACCACAGAGTGTCACAGCTGCAGCACAGCTCAGGAATTTCATTGTTTTCATAGCTGAATGTAAGAGCTCAGCAGGAACTTTACTTATGCTTTCAAAGGGTCATATGAGAAGGCTTTCCACTCATACTCAGTGATTTTCCATTGGCGCAACCATCCCGTTCTATTTCTGCCATACCTGTCCTTTTACTATGTTAATCATTAAACCAGCCTCCGTTCTTCTGATAAAGCAATCCACCCGTTCCTTTTTAAATAGCAACAACAACAATGAATCCTAACATTATTTCTATGGTTCTTAATTCTTATAGTTTAAACTTCCTATTTGTTGTCATATTATAGAATAACATATGTAAGAAGTTATATAAGTAAGAGAATATCCACCAAGCACATTTGACAATAGAGTATGAGAACGCAAGGGTTTGATTTACATTTTTTTTAATTGTATCTTTGTTTTTCTCAGGAAAACTATTTATTCTGTTAAAAATAAAACACTTTTGACTTATCTGCATATTTTAAATCTTCTTTTCCATTACAATTTATTTTTGCATCTTTCAGCATCCAAGAACCTGGATAGTGATGCTGCTCTCATTTTCCACACCTGCAACCATATCACACTGCCATAGGCAATTTCGGGGTCTAATCATGAAGCAGTGAAAACAGTGGAGAAACAGACTTGTGGAGAAGTTGGCAACCAATCAGCATCTCCCTTACATTTTATAGAATGTACTTGATAAAGGCTTCATTCAAAGCTGATTGGTTGCCATAAGCAACTTCTCCACTGGTCCTTTCTCCACTCTTTTCCCTGCTTCATAAATAGACCCCTGAGCGGCCTTTGGTATTTCCTATCTTTAGATTCCTATTCTGCAATGTATGGAAGTATCAGGCACATCTAATGAACAGAAAACATCTCCACAAGCACCCCTAGGACACTTTTACTCCACCTGTGTTGTATTCCTTATAACTGTCATTATTTACAGACCACAGTATTAACAAAGCAGACATTGAAGAAAATAAGGTTTGAGTTGTTCAGATGAAAGAATGAGTGGTTACGGGATGATGTCCAGGGGTTTCTCAGCATAGAACAGACCCCAGCGCTGGTCTCCAAGATTACAGCGATGAAGCTTTTCTTTCCATCCATCAATAATGTAGTTGTAGTCCTCTTCAGAAAAACTCTATGGTAGGGAAAAAGATACAGTGAGAATTCACCCACTACCAATTGTTCTAGAAATCATTCCATCAGCATTTCTCTAGGCTGTTACCTCTACGAATTCCTGCTTTATCTCTTGTGTCCGTGTAAGTTCCTTGTTCAGAACTTGTACAAATTGTGCTGTTCGATCCTGAGCATTTACTTTCACAAAACCAACTTTCTGTAAGAACTGTAGGGAGAGGGAATAGCCTGTCATTTCTAATAAAGCTATGGCAAACCCATATGTACACTAGACAGGTATAGCAGTATGAGACTTCTAATGGCACAAACCCTGCTATGATAAATGTAATGACACTCCCTCTAATGTTCTAGAACATCGTCAGCAGAGTGAGTAATGAGTAATGCTGTTCCCGCTTCTACATTCATCTGCAGAAACACATAAGCAAGCAAGTAGAGAAGGGGGCATCAGGTGTCTGGCATCCACTTCCCTATGCCAGAAACACTATTACCCCCTTCACATCGCAAATGCCTGGTCCCACCCGGTAATGGGCATTTGACCCTACATGCTGCCATCCCAACCCAGCATATTGCCGGGTCAGGTTGCTATCCAGGGGCGGGGACTGTGGCGGGGGCGGAAGCAGCGCTGGAGATGAGCTCATCTCCACGCGGCCTCTCCCTATGTAGTAAACGGGTCCCGGGTCACATCGACCCGGGACCCGTTCACACTGCCACTGACCCGGTATTCAACCCGGGAATAACACTGCTTTATTCCCGGGTTGAATTACCGGGTCAGGCGACCCGGGAATTCGCCATAGGCCCTTTCACACCGCACAGTGACTCGTGTAGACCCGGCAATATGCTGGGTTGATACCGGGTTATTTGTGCGGTGTGAAAGGGGTATAACATGGTAGACACTATTATCTGCTTTACCGTCAAAGCGGGCAATTCAATTATCTGCAATATGTGGCTGCATACATCACAAATAATTACAGATGTGTCCTCATACATCTAGCCTCATTATGCCGCGAGATGCCTGGCACGAGTGAGCTGACCGGTCCTATGTAACTCTGCTAGCATCAGGCGTTTTATTTGACGAAAATACATCTTATTCACAATGACGCACCAGGATACTGTGCTGATTAATTTGATATGCGACACTTGTATATCTGTGAGCAACTAAGTCTGTATATGAAGCACAACCATACTTGACATGGAAAAAAGCTGCAACCGCTGCATCGTAGCACTTTGTATGCAGATTCACAGGGGGCCATTACATTTTTTTTTAAGCCGCAATAATTGGGAGCCGATTTTGCAATTTAATTGATTTGGCACC
Source organism: Pseudophryne corroboree (assembly GCF_028390025.1). Taxonomy (NCBI): domain Eukaryota; kingdom Metazoa; phylum Chordata; class Amphibia; order Anura; family Myobatrachidae; genus Pseudophryne; species Pseudophryne corroboree. Next base: position 176,805,737 of record NC_086454.1, on the reverse strand, counting down.
CTTAAATTATTCCGTGTATCGTGCCCAATTAGACAGGGTTTAATCACGCAAAACCGAACTAAACTAGTGGGCGTGACGGGAAAAAGTGCTGTTTAGGTACCCAAACAGCGGACTGTTAGCACATTTCAGCACACCAACTCCAGGGGCTGCAAGCACAAATGTGTCTGCCGCGGATAATGGGCGTCTGATTGGAGCAATAATTTAATAGCTCAAATAGATGCCCATTCATTTAGACGCCCATAAAAACAATTGAATTCCTCCCAGAGACTCAGTCGCACACAGATATACAAGTGTCATATAGCAAATTAATCAGCACAGTCTCCTGGTGTGTCCTAGCCACATTTTGTAGCGACTAAAATGCATTTTCATCAAAAAAGATGCAAAAAAGACACCCAACATTAGCAGAGTGACTGCAGAAAAAATAAGATTTTACTTACCGATAAATCTATTTCTCGGAGTCCGTAGTGGATGCTGGGGTTCCTGAAAGGACCATGGGGAATAGCGGCTCCGCAGGAGACAGGGCACAAAAAGTAAAGCTTTTCCAGATCAGGTGGTGTGCACTGGCTCCTCCCCCTATGACCCTCCTCCAGACTCCAGTTAGGTACTGTGCCCGGACGAGCGTACACAATAAGGGAGGATTTTGAATCCCGGGTAAGACTCATACCAGCCACACCAATCACACCGTACAACTTGTGATCTAAACCCAGTTAACAGTATGATAACAGCGGAGCCTCTGAAAGATGGCTTCCTTCAACAATAACCCGAATTAGTTAACAATAACTATGTACAATTATTGCAGATAATCCGCACTTGGGATGGGCGCCCAGCATCCACTACGGACTCCGAGAAATAGATTTATCGGTAAGTAAAATCTTATTTTCTCTATCGTCCTAGTGGATGCTGGGGTTCCTGAAAGGACCATGGGGATTATACCAAAGCTCCCAAACAGGCGGGAGAGTGCGGATGACTCTGCAGCACCGAATGAGAGAACTCCAGGTCCTCCTTAGCCAGAGTATCAAATTTGTAAAATTTTACAAACGTGTTCTCCCCTGACCACGTAGCTGCTCGGCAAAGTTGTAATGCCGAGACCCCTCGGGCAGCCGCCCAAGATGAGCCCACCTTCCTTGTGGAGTGGGCCTTTACAGATTTAGGCTGTGGCAGGCCTGCCACAGAATGTGCAAGTTGGATTGTGCTACAGATCCAACGAGCAATCGTCTGCTTAGACGCAGGAGCACCCATCTTGTTGGGTGCATACAATATAAACAACGAGTCAGATTTTCTGACTCCAGCTGTCCTTGCAATATATATTTTTAATGCTCTGACAACGTCCAGTAACTTGGAGTCCTCCAAGTCACTTGTAGCCGCAGGCACTACAATAGGCTGGTTCAGATGAAATGCTGACACCACCTTAGGGAGAAAATGCGGACGAGTCCGCAGTTCTGCCCTGTCCGAATGGAAAATCAGATATGGGCTTTTGTAAGATAAAGCTGCCAGTTCTGACACTCTCCTGGCCGAAGCCAGGGCTAGAAGCATGGTCACTTTCCATGTGAGATATTTCAAATCCACCTTCTTTAGTGGTTCAAACCAATGAGATTTTAGAAAGTCCAAAACCACATTGAGATCCCACGGTGCCACTGGAGGCACCACAGGAGGCTGTATATGTAGCACTCCCTTAACAAAGGTCTGGACTTCAGGGACTGAAGCCAATTCTTTTTGAAAGAAAATCGACAGGGCCGAAATTTGAACCTTAATAGATCCCAATTTGAGACCCATAGACAATCCTGATTGCAGGAAATGTAGGAATCGACCCAGTTGAAATTCCTCCGTCGGAGCACTCCGATCTTCGCACCACGCAACATATTTTCGCCAAATTCGGTGATAATGTTGCACGGTTACTTCCTTCCTTGCTTTAATCAAAGTAGGAATGACTTCTTCCGGCATGCCTTTTTCCTTTAGGATCCGGCGTTCAACCGCCATGCCGCCAAACGCAGCTGCGGTAAGTCTTGAAACAGACAGGGACCCTGCTGAAGCAAGTCCCTCCTTAGAGGTAGAGGCCACGGATCTTCCGTGATCATCTCTTGAAGTTCCGGGTACCAAGTCCTTCTTGGCCAATCCGGAACCACTAGTATCGTCCTTACGCCTCTTTGCCGTATAATTCTCAATACTTTTGGTATGAGAGGCAGAGGAGGAAACACATACACCGACTGGTACACCCAAGGCGTTACCAGCGCGTCCACAGCTATTGCCTGCGGATCTCTTGACCTGGCGCAATACCTGTCCAGTTTTTTGTTGAGGCGAGACGCCATCATGTCCACCATTGGTCTTTCCCAACGGGTTACCAGCAAGTGGAAGACTTCTGGATGAAGTCCCCACTCTCCCGGGTGAAGATCGTGTCTGCTGAGGAAGTCTGCTTCCCAGTTGTCCACTCCCGGGATGAACACTGCTGACAGTGCTATCACATGATTCTCTGCCCAGCGAAGAATCCTTGCAGCTTCTGCCATTGCACTCCTGCTTCTTGTGCCGCCCTGTCTGTTCACATGGGCGACTGCCGTGATGTTGTCCGACTGGATCAACACCGGTTTTCCCTGAAGCAGAGGTTCTGCCTGGCTTAGAGCATTGTATATTGCTCTTAGTTCCAGAATGTTTATGTGAAGAGACGTTTCCAGGCTCGTCCATACTCCCTGGAAGTTTCTTCCTTGTGTGACTGCTCCCCAGCCTCTCAGGCTGGCGTCCGTGGTCACCAGGATCCAATCCTGTATGCCGAATCTGCGGCCCTCCAATAGATGAGCACTCTGCAACCACCACAGAAGAGACACCCTTGTCCTTGGAGACAGGGTTATCCGCAGGTGCATCTGAAGATGCGACCCTGACCATTTGTCCAACAGATCCCTTTGGAAAATTCTTGCGTGGAATCTGCCGAATGGAATTGCTTCGTAAGAAGCCACCATTTTTCCCAGGACTCTTGTGCATTGATGTACAGACACCTTTCCTGGTTTTAGGAGGTTCCTGACAAGCTCGGATAACTCCTTGGCTTTTTCCTCCGGGAGAAAAACCTTTTTCTGAACCGTGTCCAGAATCATCCCTAGGAACAGCAGACGAGTTGTCGGCATTAACTGGGATTTTGGAATATTCAGAATCCACCCGTGCTGTTTTAGCACTTCTTGCGACAGTGCTAATCCCATCTCTAGCTGTTCTCTGGACCTTGCCCTTATTAGGAGATCGTCCAAGTATGGGATAATTAATATGCCTTTTCTTCGAAGAAGAATCATCATCTCGGCCATTACCTTTGTAAAGACCCGAGGTGCCGTGGACAATCCGAACGGCAGCGTCTGAAACTGATAGTGACAGTTTTGTACAACGAACCTGAGGTACCCCTGGTGTGAGGGGTAAATTGGAACGTGGAGATACGCATCCTTGATGTCCAAGGATACCATAAAGTCCCCCTCTTCCAGGTTCGCTATCACTGCTCTGAGTGACTCCATCTTGAACTTGAACTTCTTTATGTACAGGTTCAAGGACTTCAGATTTAGAATAGGCCTTACCGAGCCATCCGGCTTCGGTACCACAAAAAGAGTGGAATAATACCCCTTCCCTTGTTGTAGAAGAGGTACCTTGACTATCACCTGCTGAGAGTACAGCTTGTGAATGGCTTCCAAAACCGTCTCCCTTTCGGAGGGGGACGTTGGTAAAGCAGACTTCAGGAAACGGCGAGGTGGATCTGTCTCTAATTCCAACCTGTACCCCTGAGATATTATCTGCAGGATCCAGGGATCTACCTGCGAGTGAGCCCACTGCGCGCTGTAATTTTTGAGACGACCACACACCGTCCCCGAGTCCGCTTGAGAAGCCCCAGCGTCATGCTGAGGCTTTTGTAGAAGCCGGGGAAGGCTTCTGTTCCTGGGAAGGAGCTGCCTGTTGCTGTCTCTTCCCTCGACCTCTGCCTCGTGGCAGATATGAATAGCCCTTTGCTCTCTTATTTTTAAAGGAACGAAAGGGCTGCGGTTGAAAAGTCGGTGCCTTTTTCTGTTGGGGAGTGACTTGAGGTAGAAAGGTGGATTTCCCGGCTGTAGCCGTGGCCACCAAATCTGATAGACCGACTCCAAATAACTCCTCCCCTTTATACGGCAAAACTTCCATATGTCGTTTTGAATCCGCATCGCCTGTCCACTGTCGCGTCCATAAAGCTCTTCTGGCCGAAATGGACATAGCACTTACCCGTGATGCCAGTGTGCAGATATCCCTCTGTGCATCACGCATATAAAGAAATGCATCCTTTATTTGTTCTAACGACAGTAAAATATTGTCCCTGTCCAGGGTATCAATATTTTCAATCAGGGACTCTGACCAAACTACCCCAGCACTGCACATCCAGGCAGTCGCTATAGCTGGTCGTAGTATAACACCTGCATGTGTGTATATACTTTTTTGGATATTTTCCATCCTCCTATCTGATGGATCTTTAAGTGCGGCCGTCTCAGGAGAGGGTAACGCCACTTGTTTAGATAAGCGTGTTAGCGCCTTGTCCACCCTAGGAGGTGTTTCCCAGCGCTCCCTAACCTCTGGCGGGAAAGGGTATAATGCCAATAATTTCTTTGAAATTATCAGCTTTTTATCAGGGGCAACCCACGCTTCATTACACACGTCATTTAATTCTTCTGATTCAGGAAAAACTATAGGTAGTTTTTTCACACCCCACATAATACCCTGTTTAGTGGTACCTGTAGTATCAGCTAAATGTAACGCCTCCTTCATTGCCAAAATCATATAACGTGTGGCCCTACTGGAAAATACGGTTGATTCGTCACCGTCACCACTGGAGTCAGTGCCTGTGTCTGGGTCTGTGTCGACCGACTGAGGCAAAGGGCGTTTCACAGCCCCTGACGGTGTTTGAGTCGCCTGGACAGGCACTAATTGATTGTCCGGCCGTCTCATGTCGTCAAACGACTGCTTTAGCGTGTTGACACTATCCCGTAGTTCCATAAATAAAGGCATCCATTCTGGTGTCGACTCCCTAGGGGGTGACATCCTCATATTTGGCAATTGCTCCGCCTCCACACCAATATCGTCCTCATACATGTCGACACACACGTACCGACACACAGCAGACACACAGGGAATGCTCCTAACGAAGACAGGACCCACTAGCCCTTTGGGGAGACAGAGGGAGAGTTTGCCAGCACACACCAAAAGCGCTATATATAACAGGGATAGCCTTATAATAAGTGCTCCCTTATAGCTGCTTTATATATATCAAAATATCGCCATAAATTTGCCCCCCCTCTCTGTTTTACCCTGTTTCTGTAGTGCAGTGCAGGGGAGAGACCTGGGAGCCGTCCTGACCAGCGGAGCTGTGAGAGGAAATGGCGCCGTGTGCTGAGGAGATAGGCCCCGCCCCTTTTCCGGCGGGCTCGTCTCCCGCTATTTAGTGAATCCAGGCAGGGGTTAAATATCTCCATATAGCCTCTGGGGGCTATATGTGAGGTATTTTTAGCCTTTATATAGGTTACATTTGCCTCCCAGGGCCCCCCCCCCCCAGCGCCCTGCACCCTCAGTGACTGCGTGTGAAGTGTGCTGAGAGGAAAATGGCGCACAGCTGCAGTGCTGTGCGCTACCTTTAGAAGACTGCAGGAGTCTTCAGCCGCCGATTCTGGACCTCTTCTGACTTCAGCATCTGCAAGGGGGCCGGCGGCGCGGCTCCGGTGACCATCCAGGCTGTACCTGTGATCGTCCCTCTGGAGCTGATGTCCAGTAGCCAAGAAGCCAATCCATCCTGCACGCAGGTGAGTTCACTTCTTCTCCCCTCAGTCCCTCGTTGCAGTGATCCTGTTGCCAGCAGGACTCACTGTAAAATAAAAAACCTAAGCTAAACTTTTTCTAAGCAGCTCTTTAGGAGAGCCACCTAGATTGCACCCTTCTCGGCCGGGCACAAAAATCTAACTGGAGTCTGGAGGAGGGTCATAGGGGGAGGAGCCAGTGCACACCACCTGATCTGGAAAAGCTTTACTTTTTGTGCCCTGTCTCCTGCGGAGCCGCTATTCCCCATGGTCCTTTCAGGAACCCCAGCATCCACTAGGACGATAGAGAAAATGTATGATGCTACATCTGCATGGGAGAGCAATATGCTCTCATTTTACTGTGCAGGTGTTAAGTGAAATGAGCAATGCTGCGGTTGCACTGTACCGCCATTATGAGATTTACCACACCATAGCAAGGGCATATCGCCAGCTTCACGGACAACTGAACTGCCCCCAGAGAATGGCTATCATTATTATAAGTCCCTGAAACCTACCAGAAGCATAGATTGGGGATTGATAAAAATGTTCAAATGCTGCCTGTGGCAGACATGGAATTGTGGGAAAAGTGGGCCTAATTCAGTAAGGATTGCAGACTCTGCTAATTAGCAGAATCTGCAATCCTTTTGTTAACGTGCTGGGGACCGCCCATCGCAGGGCAAGGCCACCCAGCATGCTGACCGCCGCCTCCCCCCTTCAACAAGCCCGCAGGAGGCACGGCGCTATGTTTCCGATCGTGGCGGCTGCGTGTGACGTCATGCAGCCGCTGCGATCATGCCCACTGTTTCCCCATCACCGAAAATGAAGGGCCATAAATATCACTTGCTCTATCATACCATGGGAACTCATGTACACAGCCATTAGAGGGATCATTTTCATCTCACATGCAATTATAGTCTATGTACAGTCCCACACAGTACCTGGCCATACTCCTCAGGTGTATACAGAATATATCCTCTCTGTTGCACATACTCCTGGAACACTGGAGACCAAGGGCGTTCTCCACAGCAATAATCTGTGATCAGGAGTTTCCCTCCAGGTTTCAGCCAGGACTGTCAGAGAAACAAACACAAACATGTTTTTTAACATTCACAAATAGAGCAAATGTAATGGAAACAGATTGGTGCCACTGGGATAAACTGTTTAACATTAATAAGAAAACATAATAATTATTCCATGTCTTACATAGAACCTCCTGAAGAGGGCGCCCTTGTCATTGATGTGCAGGATGGTGTCTCTGCTGTACACCACATCAAATGATGCTTCAGGGAAGATCCGCCGTGTGGCATCACCAATTTCAAACTGTACCTGTGGAAGAAAGCAGAGGTTGTGCTTATTGTAGTAGAAGACTTGGCTGATGTATCTAGAACCGCTTTTGGGAAAACAGAGCGTGGTTTGAGTAGTTAATACTGTACATACAAGATTTTGCCAGCTGAAAGTTCCCAACCAGGCTAAGTTAAATTACTTACCATAGGAGTTTTCTCTTGGATGGCTCTCTCCATGGCAATCTCAACCATGTTAGACGACAGATCCATCCCCAGGACTTCCACTCCATATGTCTATAAAGAGAAAAAGAAGCACAATTTATGTGACTCAACAGTAATGTCATACATAACGCTGGCTGCCAGCGGCAAGCTGAGTCATACAGTAGCTGCATATAGCTGTGGGCCAAGCATTCCACAGAGGCTCAGAGACACAACTTCAGGCTCAGGTTGTTGTATTTTCATTCATACAATTATACTACTTTTTTTTCTCCACCAGACAGCATTTAGTAGTGGGCAGCCTTTGTCACAGTCATGGCCACCAACACCTGCTTAACCCTAGTGGCCTGCCCAACTGGAATTGGTTTTAAGAATGGTGAAAGATGCAAAGTAGTCACTTTCACACAGTGGGCCTAATTCAGACCCGATCGCACCTCCGCGAATCTGCAGAGGTTTACGATCGAATAGTCGCCGCCCAGCTGGAGTGAAAATCTGCACCGTGCAAGTCTGCGTACGAAAAGCTTTGCCCACACCGGTCAGCTGCAAATCCGTTTGCAACTCACTCACCATCAAATGATTTTTCTAGTCTGTGCAGTCTGTGCTTAGCCCAGGACCTACGCCTGCAGTGCGATAGAAACAGGCTGTTCAGGGCCGGAGCTGAAAAAGCATGGGAATGCCTGCGTTTATCCTGACACTCCCAGAAAACGGCCAGTTACAACCCCCAAACGTTCGTTTCCTGACAATCACCTTGCATTCGCCTAGCGATCAAAAAAGATGCAGGATTTTTTTGCAGTTTAGCCTCGCGCCTGCGCATTACGATCCGTATGCATGCGCAGTCATTCAATAATCGGCCGCTTTGCAATTTCGCACAACAGCGATCAGGTCTAAATTAGGCCCAATGTCTCTGGAATATAGGATTACTAAATTACCTTATTATTATTACACAAGGTTAATGGCAAACAGTAGTAGCGTGATAAGGTCACACCACTTTGCCTCTGTTGCTGGAACCATTAGCTTCATATATTACATAGATTAACTACTTGTGGTAGTGTATCTTGGACCCAGTCAGAAGGTGGTGCTACAAACCTTGACTCTCATAAACCATAAAGTTACCTTCATGGCTGTTATACACCAATCTTACTCTCGATCTTTTATAACTTTTGATACTGGAAAACTGAATTCCTCTGGTAAGAGTCAAGGTTTGTTATGATGACCATTATATATAACAGTGACTGTACCTTGGACATGTAGAAGTCTCCTCCACCAATGCCACAGCCCACATCAATGACACGCTGCCCAGGTACCAGGTTTAGCATAGAGATAAACTCCTGAGAGAGAAAGATCAAAGACATCAATGCAGAAATCAGATGTTTTGGGAGTAATTGACTTTGTTCTGGTCATACAGTATGATGGCCACTGTGCCCTGACTGTACAGCCCACCAAGCCTGCCCTCACATTCCACACCTTATAGTTCTGGTCATAGAGTATGATGGCCACTGTGCCCTGACTGTACAGCCCACCACACCAGCCCTCACATTCCTCACCTTATTGTCCCGGTCATACAGTATGATGGCCACTGTGCCCTGACTGTACAGCCCACCACCTGCCATCACATTCCTCACCTTATTGTTCCGGTCATACAGTATGATGGCCACTGTGCCCTGACTGTACAGCCCACCACACCTGCCCTCACATTCCTCACCTTATTGTCCCGGTCATACAGTATGATGGCCACTGTGCCCTGACTGTACAGCCCACCACCTGCCATCACATTCCTCACCTTATTGTTCTGGTCATACAGTATGATGGCCACTGTGCCCTGACTGTACAGCCCACCACACCTGCCCTCACATTCCACACCTTATTGTTCCGGTCATACAGTATGATGGCCACTGTGCCATGACTGTACAGCCCACCACCTGCCCTCACATTCCTCACCTTATTGTTCCGGTCATACAGTATGATGGCCACTGTGCCCTGACTGTACAGCCCACCACACCTGCCCTCACATTCCTCACCTTATTGTTCCGGTCATACAGTATGATGGCCACTGTGCCCTGACTGTACAGCCCACCACACCTGCCCTCACATTCCTCACCTTATTGTTCTGGTCATACAGTATGATGGCCACTGTGCCCTGACTGTACAGCCCACCAAGCCTGCCCTCACATTCCACACCTTATAGTTCTGGTCATAGAGTATGATGGCCACTGTGCCCTGACTGTACAGCCCACCACACCAGCCCTCACATTCCTCACCTTATTGTCCCGGTCATACAGTATGATGGCCACTGTGCCCTGACTGTACAGCCCACCACCTGCCATCACATTCCTCACCTTATTGTTCCGGTCATACAGTATGATGGCCACTGTGCCCTGACTGTACAGCCCACCACACCTGCCCTCACATTCCTCACCTTATTGTCCCGGTCATACAGTATGATGGCCACTGTGCCCTGACTGTACAGCCCACCACCTGCCATCACATTCCTCACCTTATTGTTCTGGTCATACAGTATGATGGCCACTGTGCCCTGACTGTACAGCCCACCACACCTGCCCTCACATTCCACACCTTATTGTTCCGGTCATACAGTATGATGGCCACTGTGCCCTGACTGTACAGCCCACCACCTGCCCTCACATTCCTCACCTTATTGTTCCGGTCATACGGTATGATGGCCACTGTGCCCTGACTGTACAGCCCACCACACCTGCCCTCACATTCCTCACCTTATTGTTCCGGTCATACAGTATGATGGCCACTGTGCCCTGACTGTACAGCCCACCACACCTGCCCTCACATTCCTCACCTTATTGTTCCGGTCATACAGTATGATGGCCACTGTGCCCTGACTGTACAGCCCACCACCTGCCATCACATTCCTCACCTTATTGTTCCGGTCATACAGTATGATGGCCACTGTGCCCTGACTGTACAGCCCACCACCTGCCATCACATTCCTCACCTTATTGTTCCGGTCATACAGTATGATGGCCACTGTGCCCTGACTGTACAGCCCACCACACCTGCCCTCACATTCCTCACCTTATTGTTCCGGTCATACAGTATGATGGCCACTGTGCCATGACTGTACAGCCCACCACCTGCCATCACATTCCTCACCTTGTTGTTCTGGTCATAGAGTATGATGGCCACTGTGCCCTGACTGTACAGCCCACCGCACCTGCCCTCACATTCCTCACCTTATTGTTCCGGTCATACAGTATGATGGCCACTGTGCCATGACTGTACAGCCCACCACCTGCCATCACATTCCTCACCTTATTGTTCCGGTCATACAGTATGATGGCCACTGTGCCCTGACTGTACAGCCCACCACCTGCCATCACATTCCTCACCTTATTGTTCCGGTCATACAGTATGATGGCCACTGTGCCATGACTGTACAGCCCACCACCTGCCATCACATTCCTCACCTTGTTGTTCTGGTCATAGAGTATGATGGCCACTGTGCCCTGACTGTACAGCCCACCGCACCTGCCCTCACATTCCTCACCTTATTGTTCCGGTCATACAGTATGATGGCCACTGTGCCCTGACTGTACAGCCCACCACCTGCCATCACATTCCTCACCTTGTTGTTCTGGTCATAGAGTATGATGGCCACTGTGCCCTGACTGTACAGCCCACCGCACCTGCCATCACATTCCTCACCTTGTTGTTCTGGTCATAGAGTATGATGGCCACTGTGCCCTGACTGTACAGCCCACCACACCTGCCCTCACATTCCTCACCTTGTTGTTCTGGTCATACAGAATGATGGCCACTGTGCCCTGACTGTACAGCCCACCACACCTGCCCTCACATTCCTCACCTTAGTGGTCTCCAGTCCTCCTGTGCTCACAAAGCCCTCCCCAAATATTTTCTCATAGCGAAGGATTCCTCTGCGGGAATACTGCTGGTTATCCAGGAACTGCTGAAATGTCACATAACCGTTGTGGCCATTGTGGGTGCGAGGGACCTTCTGCAGCATCCAGCAGACCTGGTTCTGATTCTTCTTTATCTGGACACAAGATTTGAAGGCAGTCAGTATAAAATGAAAGCATGCATTGTGTATGGGAAAAGATAGGAATGATGAAAAAAACAATACAAAACTGTAAAACAAGAAATAGAAATGGTAACATACAGATGGAATAAAAATGATGTTTAACATACAATTATGGCTTCACACAGCAGAGACAGATCAACCCGCATGCTGTAAGACCAAGTAACAATAAATAAATGGTAACATAAACCGCTTTCATTTTGTAGAAGCCTATTGCTCCGCAGCATATGGCACAGACGGTCCTCTGGTGGGGTGGGGGTGGGCGGAGTGAGAATCAATATCAGCCCCCTGTTCTCAGAAAGACACGGCCCAATGCTGACTAGTGATGGCCCTTACCTGGCCCCTCGCTGGTGATGGCCGGAGAAATACGTAATAAACTACGGAGTTGCTTGGAATTTGTTTACAGACCACCTGCATTTGCTTGTGTCAGGGCTATTGTTGTGCTGCTGCCTAACAACGTTATTTTTGGGCAATCAGATCCTTGTAGCCCAGGAAACCAAACAAGCTATAGTAACCGAGTAGTGTGCTCCTAATTTTAACAACATAAATATTTGTGTTCCATTTTACAGATACAGTAGTGAGTAGTTGTGCACTGTTTCATAATAGCAAGTAGTTGTGTCCTGTTATAATAATGGGCTTGATTCAGACCTGATCGCTGCTGTGTGTTTTCGCACAGCGGGCGTTCAGCTATTAACTGCACATGCGTATGCACCGCAATGCGCACGCGCATCAGCAAACAACAACAGACATCGCCGGTCAGCGACAGGCTGGTGCGAAAATTCTAATCGCAACGTCATTTGCATGCTGATTGACAGGAGGAAGTTGTTTGTGGATTGTAACTGATGGTTTCTGGGAGTGTCAGTAAAAACGCAGGCATTCCTAAGCGTTTTCATGGAGGGTGTGTGACGTCAGCTCCGGCCCCGATCTGCCAGTTCTGATCGCACTGTAGGAGTAAGTCCTGGGCTGCACACACTGGTAAAAAGCATCCACTAGTGAGTGAGATGCGAACGGATTTGCAGCTGTCCGCTTACTGGAGGGATTTTTTGCAGCTCGGCGTACACATGCGATCGCACACTTGCATGGTGAATATACACTCCCCTTGCGCGGCGACTATCTGATCATAGGGCTACAATTTTAGCAGCCTAGCAATCAGGTCTGAATCACCCCCAGTGTTTGGTAGATATGCCAACTCTTGTGATAGCGTTTTCTTTAAAAGTACTCCCATAATTAATAAACCCATATATATATATCTTTCTATCTTGTCCCTCCATGATCCAACTGGTCCCTTGGAATCCTAAACATGTGAGCAGATCTCCCTCATATGTACATTTGACATTTCTTTGCTTTTTCAGTTTAGTTGACCCAATGTTTCAGTGAATCTATAGCATCGAATTTACAGACCAATTGTAGAAAATCTGTCTTGATTGTGATTCCCTATTATTGAGTATGTAGGGTCACTGTTTAATATAGAAAAGTAGATGTGGTTGTTCAGCAAATAACCCGAACAGCCAGACTTGCTTACCACATACAGTATATGTGTAATCACTTAAGGCCCCTACACACATCACAAGTGACAGGACCAGCCATACACACTTGGCGATGCCGGCAGCGATGATGATGAGGTGGTGGTGGGGGTCTGGGGGGAGCAGGACCATGCTGCATTAGGCAGCATGGCATCATTCTCCACCTCCTCAGATCTTTCTGCATGTTCAAAAGATCTGAAGAAACGATCCGCAACCTGCAGGTGCTCACATGTGCTGCAGAGCCAGACTGCTATATGGTGCTACCTTACAGCAGGAGGGTAGAGTGGCGTGGTACTGGTGCCACCTTACAGCAGGAGGGTGGAGTGGCGTGGTACTTGTGCCACCTTACAACAGGAGGATGGAGTGGCGTGGTACTAGTGCCACCTTACAGCAGGAGGGTAGAGTGATATGGTACTGGTGCCACCTTACAGCAGGAAGGTGGAGTGGCATGGTACTTGTGCCACCTTACAGTAGGAACATGGCGTGGTTTGGTACTGGTGCCACCTTTGAGGCAGGAGTGGCATGGTACTAGTGCCACCTTACAGCAGGAGGGTGGAGTTATGTGGTACTTGTGCCACCTTACAGCAGGAGCGTGGAGCAATGTGGTACTGGTGCCACCTTACAACAGGAAGTGGAGTGGAGTGATGTAGTACTTGTGCCACCTTACAGCAGGAGGATGGAGTAGTTTGGTACTAGTGCCACCTTACAGCATGAGGGAGGAGTGTTGTGGCACTGTTGCCACCTTACAGCAGAAGGGTGGAGAGGCATGGTACTTGTGCCACCTTACAGCAGGAGGATGGTGGTACTGGTGACACCTTACAACATGAAGGTGGAGCTGTGTGGTCCTGGTGCCACCTTACAGCAGGAGGGTGGAGTGGCATGGTACTACTGCAACCTTACAGCAGAAGGATGGAGTGGTTTGGCACTGGTGCCACCTTACAGCATGAGGGTAAAGTGGTGTGGTACTGGTGCCATCCTATAGCAGGAGGGTGGAGCATTGTGGTATTGGTTCCACCTTACAGCAGGAGGGTGGAGCAGTGTGGGCCTGGTGACACCTCACAGCATGAAGGTGGAGTGGTGTGGTACTGAGTAACAGATACAAGATGAAGATGCTCTCACCTTTACATATGTCTGCACCAATTTTGACATCACAATCTCAAAACCATTGTCTCCAGTGAGTGAGGTTACAGATGTCAGCAGGTGATTATACTGAGCAGGGCTACGATAAACTGAGGGGTTAAATGTCCTCCCACGGTCACCTAAAATAAAGTTACCAGTTTTCATTAGTTTTCCCATACATAGAACACAGTTTCAGTTCACTCCTATTTCTAAGCAATCAGAATAACTGTAAAATGGATCTATAATCCTTGTACAATTTTACGTAAGTATCTATAAACAGTAGTGAGCAACAGATCACAAGATGTTCTCCTGTGGGTCCTCAGACCAGATATAGTTTTCCTCTTGCTCTGTCCATGGATGATGGCAAAGGGCCTGATTCAGACTTGCATGATAACCCGATGGTCAGCGTACAAGTCAGATTGTAATAATAATAATATTAATTTTATTTATATAGCGTTCTTTCTCCAGTAGGACTCAAGGCACTTAACAGAATACAGTACAGAAACAATGAAGAACAGAAAAGCTTTTTATAAAATACAGAGAGCATGGAGATATTAAAGGGACAATTACAGAAATGCTTGAGAAAAGAGGAAAGTCTTCAGTTCATTTTTGAAGGATTCTATAGTTGGGGCCTCTCAAACTGTGCGGGGAAGCGAGTTCCATAGACAGGGGCTACATGGCTAAAAGCTTGGCCCCCAAATGAATTACGGGAGATTCTAGACACTGCTAATAGTCCTTCATCTACAGATCGCAGTAATGGAGTTGGCCAGTATGGGATCAGAAGCTGCTTCAGGTACCTTGGGCCCTGGTCATGTAGAGCTTTAAAAGTCAGCAAGCCAATCTTGAAGACAGTTCGCCATTTTACCGGCAACCAGTGGAGGGAGTAGAGAATTGGTGTTATGCGGCTGGAACGGGGCTGGTTGGTTAACAGCCTGGCAGCTGCATTTTGTACCAGCTGTAAGCAGTGTGCTGGGAGACCAAGGTAGAGGGCATTGCAGTAGTCTAATCGAGATTATATAAATGCATGTATGACTTTTGGCAAATCTAGTGGGGAAACTGCGCATGTGCAGAACGGGTCCTGCATCCTCACATGCAGCACCCCCTAAGCCCCAGCCTGATGGGGAAGGGGCGGCAGCTAGGTCCGTTCCTCAAAACAGAGGCCTGTCACCTTGTTGGAGTGCCGAAGTCAGTGTCTGGCAATGCAGATTTACTGGCCTTGGCTGCGGATCTAAGACAGCATTCAGGTTGATCCAAGGTGCGTCTTCAGACACAGCAGTGTATCACGGGAGCAGCCAAGAGGCGTCTATTTATACCAGAAGCCTCCTGATGGGGATCAGTACTAAATGCCGCCGGCCGGAACACCCACGGAGGGAGAATATGTCGGGATTGTGGCGGTCGGGATTCCGGCGTCGGTATTTCGACCGCCGGGATTCCGGCCGGCGGCATCTTGACCGCAGCCCTCCTGATGCATTAGCATATTAGTTGGACAGTATTGCATAGTCGCTTCCCTGCAGCTGTGCAAAAACATACAGCTTTGAACCAGGCCCAATATGCCAGAAAAGTGCGTTACAACAGCCAAGGCAGCAGAGCAAAGCTAGGTACACATTATGCAATATTTTTAGTCGACCCGACAAACAGCAGATTTTTTTTAGGCACTGGAATCAATAAGTGATTTTTTTTTTTTTAAATGTCCAAATTTTGCCCACCCCACACTGAATTTGCATATGCCCGCCCACAAGGAGGATGAGGTAATCAAGATAAACCATAGGAAGTATGGGCAGATTATCGAGAATGCACAGAATACACTGCATGATATTGGGATTATTTGGCCGATATTTCTGTCAAGGATGACTGGATAATCAAGATCAGCGTATCTGGATGTTTTTGGAACATTTTATCGGTGTTTGGCCATAACGCTCATGTCTGCGTACTACACAATATAACAGGTCGATCACCGAGCACTCTCATTGTGCGGGTACTACTCAACACAATATTATCAATTGTATTTTTGAGAGCATTAATAATTCACTGCTCTTATGTTACACGTCATTGCTGTAAATCAACGAAAACCTAAAATAAATAGATTTGCATAAAATTATATATTGTCACTTTTCAATGTTGAAATGTCGAGTTACTGTGATAGTCACTCCTAATGCATCACTAATCAGTCTACCTGTGCTACGTTTTTCTTTGTTACCAAGGCAACAGCAGTGAAAGGAACAAACACAAAAACAAGTTTATAAAATTGTATGCGTGAGTGAGAAATTTAGAACAGTTCTTATCAATGAACTTTACAGAGATTCAGCAATGGCTGAACATGAACTATAAACAGGAAAGTAACCCAACCTGAAGAGTAAAAAACCAAAGCCATAGGAGTAAATGTAACAGGGTGCGAGAATGCTTGTATTTTTAAAGAGGCAATCATTTACAAGGCAAAACCAGGTTGGTTTTGCCTTGTAAATGATTGCTACTTTAAAAATACAGCCATTCTCGCAAACTCCCGCACCTCTGGCTTCTCGCACCCTGGGGCAGATGTATTGATGTATTAAGCCTGGAGATGTGATAAAGCAGTGATAAGTGGAAGGTGATAACACACCAGCCAATCAGCTCCTAACTGTCATGTTTCATATCATAATGATTGGCTGATGCATTATCACCTTCCACTCCTCACTGCTTTATCACTTCTCCAGGCTTAATACATGTGCCCCACTATTACATTTACCCCCTGATGTCAGCTGTTACACATTCTGTCAGTAAAACCAATCAGTTTGTATCATACACAGCAATGTCCTTTTGCACAGTGTTACATCAGATGAGTGTGTCGTCGTTAATGTACGTCATTTTTATTTTGGTGTTGGTATTTGGACAGACTGAGCACTAGTGGGAGTAGGTCAGGAAGAGACACTAAGTGGTCAGTGGGTAGACTGAGGGTAACCTTTAAGGCGGTAAGCCAGACAGAGCCCTGTGGAGGCAGGGTCTACAAAAACAAGCAGAAGCCTGGAATTTCCTAAGTACACTGGAGTCTGGAGTTAGACAAGGCAGACAGGAATGCTGCGGCTGTGCTGGAGTTAGACAAGGTAGCCAGGAATGCTGCAGCTGTGCTAGAGTCAGGAATTACACAAGTCAGACAAAAGCTTAGCCTGCCAGACAAGGTACGTAGGTTATTATTTCCCCTTCATCAGCAACAGAGTTTGTTTTCAGAGGGCGTAAACAGCAGGTCAGGTGGAAGGAGCTTGTAGATTAACTAATTCCTGACACAAGCGTTTTAGGGTCAACCATAGATATATTTGACAAGTCATAATTATATATAAAAAAATGCACAAAAAAAAACAGATTTCAACTAGATTTGGAAACATCCCTTACTTCCTTCTACTAACACTAAAGGCCCATACACATTAGCCGAGCCCCCGCCGACATATGGGGGCGGTGGGGACTCCGCGGGGTGCAGGTATCGGCAAGTGCATACACATTTTCCGATGCTGGCGGGAAAGGCAACAACGGCGGGGATAATAAATAGCGTGGTAGCACGCCACCAGGCCCACAGCATGGCGAGTGTGCTCGGCCCGCTGTCGGCAAGCCGGCGGTTGGGATCCCCGGCGCCGGTATGCTGGCCGCCGGGGACCCGGTCGCTGGCAACTCATACCACACCCCACCTCATGTGTGTTCTCTTTACAGGCAGCTTCGGCAGTGTGCACATTTGATGGTACCTACCTATTGTTATTTTTTTTGCATATTATACTGTATCATGTAAGGCGGCATTGTTTGATGGGGAGGCCAGGAGCTGCAGCTCCATCCGCCCCATTATTAATGCGGCCCTGGGCACAGGTACTGTAGCTATGTGACTGTTCAGAAAAAACTAGATTTGATTTTGCAGGAGAAAACGCACCAATTATAGGAAAGCATCTTGCAGTCCACCCCATACCTATTCCTACCAGGGGATATGGTTAGCATACTACTGTGCACAATTATGGGCATCACACTATAAAAAGGGTATCCTGGAACTATAAAAGGTTTAGAGAAGGGCGACCAAATTGATTAAGAGTATGGAGATGCTAGAATATGAGGAAATGCTTGCTAGGCTAGGCATGTTTACACTGGAAAAAAGGAGATTAAGATGGGAGATGACTAACATTTACTAATATATAAGTGGTCAATACACAGAGCTAGCGGGGGATTTGATCTTGGTAAGATCATCACAAAGGACATGTAGACACCAGCTTAGGTTAGAGGAGAGGAGATTTCACACACAGAGACGGAAAGGTTTCTTCACAGTAAGGACAATACGTATTTGGAATTAGAAATTGACAGTTAAAATTAGTCTTAAAAATATTAGTGTAGGAAAGCACTAACAGGTTGAACTGGACAAATTGTCTATTTTCAACCTCAGAAACTATGTTACTATGTCTAGCAAAACCGATGTCATATTTGGCATCAGCACCACAGTTACCCCAAAATCGCTCTAATAGGATTGCCAATAAAAGGAGTGTTGGTCACTTAGATTAATCTTACAGCACTGGAAGAACATGTATTGCGTGAATACAGGAAAAGCTGCATAAAGATCATTTATTAAGATGTGAAAAATAAGATTTTAAACCTACCGGTAAATCTATTTCTCGTAGTCCGTAGAGGATGCTGGGACTCCGTAAGGAACATGGGATTAGGCGGGCTCCACAGGAGACATGGGCACTTTAAGAAAGAACTTGACTCTGGGTGTGCAATGGCTCCTCCCTCTATGCCCCTCCTCCAGACCTCAGTTAGAGAAACTGTGCCCAGAGGAGATGGACAGTACGAGGAAAGGATTTTTGTTAATCCAAGGGCAAGATTCATACCAGCCACACCAATCACACTGTATAACTCGTGATAAACTACCCAGTTAACAGTATGAAAACAACCACATAGAATCAGTCCAAGACCGATGAGCTATAACATAACCCTTATGTAAGCAATAACTATATACAAGTCTTGCAGAAGTAGTCCGCACTTGGGACGGGCGCCCAGCATCCTCTACGGACTACGAGAAATAGATTTACCGGTAGGTTTAAAATATTGTTTTCTCTAACTTCCTAGAGGATGCTGGGACTCCGTAAGGACCATGGGGATTATACCAAAGCTCCCAAACGGGCGGGAGAGTGCGGATGACTCTGCAGCACCGATTGAGCAAACAGGAGGTCCAACTTTGTTGGCTGCATACAGGACGACCAGTGTTTCTGTTTTACTGATCCTAGCCGTTCGTGCCACGTAAATTTTCAAAGCCCTGACCACATCAAGGGACTCGGAATCCTCCAAGTCACGTGTAGCCACCGGCACGACAATAGTTTGG